>NW_026644590.1:0-324143 GCF_030020395.1 Manis pentadactyla | reverse complement strand
TCTAGGCTTCTTTCAGAGAAAGAGAGATGTTGCAGAGACAGAGAGATGCTAGGCTCTTTCGAGAGGAGAGAGAGATGCTAGGCTACATAGAGACAGAGAGAGACAGAGAGAGATGCTATGAGCCTATTAGAGAGAGATGCTAGACTACTTTGAGACAGAGACAGAGTGATGCAAGCTTCCTTTTAGAGAGAGAGAGAGAGATGCTAGGATCCTTTGAGAGAGAGATGCTAGTCTACTTTGAGAGAGAGATATAGAGAGATGCTAGGCTCTTTTGAGAGAGAGATAGACAGAAAGAGACGGAGATTTGATAGGCTCCTTTGAGAGGGAGAAGAGGGAGATAAAAGACAGGGAGTTTCTGGGCTCCTTTGGGAGAGAGAGAGATCCTAGGCTACGTTGTGAGAGAGAGAGATTCTAGTCAATTTAGATAGAGAGAGATAGAGACAGAAAGAGAGATTCTTGTCTGCATAGAGGGAGATACAGGCTAGGCTCCTTTGAGAGAAGTGAGAGAGGGAGAGAGAAACAGAGAGAGAGTTGTTAGGCTTCTTTGAGAGGGAGAGATAGACAGAGATATGCTAGGCTACTTTGAAAGAGAGAGATACATGCCAGGCTCCTTGACAGAGAGGACACAGAGAGAGACAGTGAGAGAGAGATGATATGCTCCTTGGAGGGAGGGAGAGAGAGAGAGTGAGTGATAACAGGCTCCATTGAGAGAATGAGAGAGAGATAGAAGACAGGAGATTCTAGGCCCCTATGAGAGAGAGAGAGAGATACGAAAAGATTTTTAGAGAGAGAGAGAGGGAGGGAGAGGAGAAACTTGGCTCCATTGAGAGACAGAGAGAGTTGCTAAGCTCCTTTGATAGTAAGAGAGAGAGAGAGATGCTAGTCTACTTTGAGAGAGAGAGAGAGAGAATGATGCAAGATTCTTTTGAGAGAGAGAGAGAGAGAAATATGCTAGGCTTCTTAGAGAGAGAGAGGGTTGAGAGAGAGAGATCTTGTCTCCTTTGAAAGAAAGATAGAGATAGACAGATGCTAAGCTCCTTTGAAAAGAGAGAGAGTGTGATGCTAGCCTTCTTAGCGAGAGAGAAAGAGAGAGATGCTAGAATCCTTTTAGATAGGGAGAGAGACATGCTAGTTTCCTGGGAGATGGAGAGGGAGAGACGATATGCACCTTGGAGAGAGAGAGAGAGAGATGGGTGGCTCCGTTGAGAGAGACAGAGTGTGAGAGAGAGAGAGAGAGAGAGAGTGAAATGCTAAGCTCTTTCGAGATAAAGAGAGATATATATAGAGATATGCTAGGCTCCTTTGAGAGAGAGAGTAGGAGAGAAATGCGAGGCTTCTTTGAGAGAGAGAAAGACCGAGAGAGACAGAGAGAGAGATGCTAGGCTCTTTTGAGCGTGAGACTGAGGGAGAGAGATTCTACTGTCCTTTGAGAGAAAGAGAGATATACAGACACAGAGAGATGCAAGGCTCCATTGAGAGAGAGGGATGCAGGGTTCCTTTGAAAGCCAGAGAGAGATACATTCTAGGCTCCTTTGAGAGAGAGAGACAGTGATAGAGATGATATTGTCCTTTGAGAGAGAGAGAGTGAGAGAGTTACGCTAGGCTCCTTTGAGAGAAAGAAAGAGAGATAGAACGACAGGGAGATTCTAGGCTCCTTTGAGAGAGAGAGATGCAAATCTTTTTGTGAGAGAGAGAGACAGAGAGAGATAGATGCTAAGCTCCTGTGAGAGAAAGAGAGAGAGAGAGATGCTAGTCTAGTTTGAGAGAGAGAGATAGAGAAATAGGAATGCTTGGCTCCTTTGAGAGATGAAGATATATATATGCTAGGCTTCTTTGAGAGAGAGAGAGAGTGGGAGGGGAGAGATTCTAGTATCCTTTGAGAGAAAGAGTGAGTGATAGAGAGATGCTAGGCTCCTTTGAAAGAGAGAGATTGTGATGCTAGGCTTCTTAGGGAGAGAGAGAAAAAGAGAGATGCCTGGCTCCTGATAGAGAGAGGGAGAGAGAGAGATTGAGGGATGCTAGGCTCCTTTGAGAGAGAGACAGAGAGAGATGATAGGCACCTTTGAGACAGAGAGACAGAGAGAGTGAGGGATGCTAAGCTCCTTTTAGAGAACGAGAGATAGATAGAAAGACTTGGAGACTGTAGGCTCCATTGAGAGAGAGAGATGCAAAGCTATTTGAGAGAGAGAGAAAGAGAGAGAGTGAAAGGGAGAGAGATAAAGATGCTTGGCTAGGCTGAGAGAGATCCTAAGCTCCTCTGATGTAAAGAGAGAGAGAGAGATGCTAGTGTACTGAGAGAGAGAGAGAGAGAGAGAGAGAGAGAGAGAGAGAGACGGAACCTAGGCTCCTTTCAGAGAGAGAGAAATATGCTACGCTTCTTTGAGAGAGAGTGAGAGAGAGAAATTCTAGTCTCCTTTGAGAGAAAGAGAGATAGCCAGAGAGATGCTGGGATCCTTGGAAAGAGATACAGTGTGATGCTAGGCTTCTTAGGAGAGAGAGATGCTAGAATCCTTGGAGAGAGAGGGGTGGAGAGATTATAGGCTTCTTTCAGAGAATGAGAGATGTACAGAGACAGAGAGATGCTAGGCTCTTTCGAGAGGAGAGAGAGATGCTAGGCTACATAGAGGCAGCTAGAGACAGAGAGAGATGCTATGAGCCTATTAGAGAGAGAGATGCTAGACTACTTTGAGACAGAGACAGAGTGATGCAAGCTTCCTTTTAGAGAGAGAGATGCTAGGATCCTTTGAGAGAGAGAGATGCTAGTCTACTTTGAGAGAGAGATATAGAGAGATGCTAGGCTCTTTTGAGAGAGAGATAGACAGAAAGAGACAGAGATTTGATAGGCTCCTTTGAGAGGGAGAGAGGGACATAAAAGACAGGGAGTTTCTGGGCTCCTTTGGGAGAGAGAGAGATCCTAGGCTACGTTGTGAGAGAGAGAGATTCTAGTCAATTTAGATAGAGAGAGATAGAGACAGAAAGAGAGATTCTTGTCTGCATAGAGGGAGATACAGGCTAGGCTCCTTTGAGAGAAGAGAGAGAGGGAGAGAGCAAAAAAGAGAGAGATGCTAGGCTTCTTTGAGAGGGAGAGATAGACAGAGATATGCTAGGCTCCTTTGAAAGAGAGAGAGTGTAATGCTACGCTTCTTAGGGAGAGAGAGAAAGTGAAACATGCTAGAATTTATAGTGAGACAGAGAAAATATAGAGAGATATGCTAGGCTTCTTTGAGAGAGAGAGAGACTGAGAGAGACAGAGAGAAAGAGATGCTAGGGTCCTTTGAGAGTGACAGAGAGGGAGAGAGATTGTAGGCTCCTTTGAGACAAAGAGAGATACACAGAGACAGTGAGACTCTAGGCTTCTTCTTCTTCTAGAGAGAAATGCTAGGGTACTTAGAAAGAGAGAGAGATACATACATGCTAGGCTCCTTTGAGAGAGAGTCAGAGAGAGAGATGAGAGGCACCTTTGAGACAGAGAGACAGAGAGAGTAAGGGATGCTAAGCTCCATTTATAGAACGAGAGAGAGATAGAAAGACTTGGAGACTCTAGGCTCCATTGAGAGAGAGAGATGCAAAGCTTTTTGAGAGAGAGAGAAAGAGAGAGAGAGAGAGGGAGAGAGATAAAGATGCTAGGCTAGGCTGAGAGAGATCCTAAGCTCCTTTGATGTAAAGAGAGAGAGAGAGAGATGCTAGTCTACTGAGAGAAAGAGAGAGAGAGAGAGAGAGAGAGAGAGAGAGAGAGATGGAACCTAGGCTCCTTTCAGAGAGAGAGAAATATGCTATGCTTCTTTGAGAGAGAGTGAGAGAGAGAAATTCTAGTCTCCTTTGAGAGAAAGAGAGATAGCCAGAGAGATGCTGGGATTCTTTGAAAGAGAGACAGTGTGATGCTAGGATTCTTAGGAGAGAGAGACACTAGAATCCTTTGAGAGAGAGGGGTGGAGAGATTCTAGGCTTCTTTCAGAGAAAGAGAGATGTGCAGAGACAGAGAGATGCTAGGCTCTTTCGAGAGGAGAGAGAGATGCTAGGCTACATAGAGACAGAGAGAGACAGAGAGAGATGCTATGAGCCTATTAGAGAGAGATGCTAGACTACTTTGAGACAGAGACAGAGTGATGCAAGCTTCCTTTTAGAGAGAGAGAGAGAGATGCTAGGATCCTTTGAGAGAGAGATGCTAGTCTACTTTGAGAGAGAGATATAGAGAGATGCTAGGCTCTTTTGAGAGAGAGATAGACAGAAAGAGACGGAGATTTGATAGGCACCTTTGAGAGGGAGAGAGGGAGATAAAAGACAGGGAGTTTCTGGGCTCCTTTGGGAGAGAGAGAGATCCTAGGCTACGTTGTGAGAGAGAGAGATTCTAGTCAATTTAGATAGAGAGAGATAGAGACAGAAAGAGAGATTCTTGTCTGCATAGAGGGAGATACAGGCTAGGCTCCTTTGAGAGAAGAGAGAGAGGGAGATAGAAACAGAGAGAGATGCTAGGCTTCTTTGAGAGGGAGAGATAGACAGAGATATGCTAGGCTCCTTTGAAAGAGAGAGAGTGTAATGCTACGCTTCTTAGGGAGAGAGAGAAAGTGAAACATGCTAGAATTTATAGTGAGACAGAGAAAATATAGAGAGATATGCTAGGCTTCTTTGAGAGAGAGAGAGACTGAGAGAGACAGAGAGAAAGAGATGCTAGGGTCCTTTGAGAGTGACAGAGAGGGAGAGAGATTGTAGGCTCCTTTGAGACAAAGAGAGATACACAGAGAGAGTGAGACTCTAGGCTTCTTCTTCTTCTAGAGAGAAATGCTAGGGTACTTAGAAATAGAGAGAGATACATACATGCTAGGCTCCTTTGAGAGAGAGTCAGAGAGAGAGATGAGAGGCACCTTTGAGACAGAGAGACAGAGAGAGTGAGGGATGCTAAGCTCCTTTTAGAGAACGAGAGAGAGATAGAAAGACTTGGAGACTCTAGGCTCCATTGAGAGAGAGAGATGCAAAGCTTTTTGAGAGAGAGAGAAAGAGAGAGAGAGAGAGGGAGAGAGATAAAGATGCTAGGCTAGGCTGAGAGAGATCCTAAGCTCCTTTGATGTAAAGAGAGAGAGAGAGAGATGCTAGTCTACTGAGAGAAAGAGAGAGAGAGAGAGAGAGAGAGACGGAACCTAGGCTCCTTTCAGAGAGAGAGAAATATGCTATGCTTCTTTGAGAGAGAGTGAGAGAGAGAAATTCTAGTCTCCTTTGAGAGAAAGAGAGATAGCCAGAGAGATGCTGGGATCCTTTGAAAGGGAGACAGTGTGATGCTAGGATTCTTAGGAGAGAGAGACACTAGAATCCTTTGAGAGAGAGGGGTGGAGAGATTCTAGGCTTCTTTCAGAGAAAGAGAGATGTGCAGAGACAGAGAGATGCTAGGCTCTTTCGAGAGGAGAGAGAGATGCTAGGCTACATAGAGACAGAGAGAGACAGAGAGAGATGCTATGAGCCTATTAGAGAGAGATGCTAGACTACTTTGAGACAGAGACAGAGTGATGCAAGCTTCCTTTTAGAGAGAGAGAGAGAGATGCTAGGATCCTTTGAGAGAGAGATGCTAGTCTACTTTGAGAGAGAGATATAGAGAGATGCTAGGCTCTTTTGAGAGAGAGATAGACAGAAAGAGACGGAGATTTGATAGGCTCCTTTGAGAGGGAGAGAGGGAGATAAAAGACAGGGAGTTTCTGGGCTCCTTTGGGAGAGAGAGAGATCCTAGGCTACGTTGTGAGAGAGAGAGATTCTAGTCAATTTAGATAGAGAGAGATAGAGACAGAAAGAGAGATTCTTGTCTGCATAGAGGGAGATACAGGCTAGGCTCCTTTGAGAGAAGTGAGAGAGGGAGAGAGAAACAGAGAGAGAGTTGTTAGGCTTCTTTGAGAGGGAGAGATAGACAGAGATATGCTAGGCTACTTTGAAAGAGAGAGATACATGCCAGGCTCCTTTGACAGAGAGACACAGAGAGAGACAGTGAGAGAGAGATGATATGCTCCTTGGAGGGAGGGAGAGAGAGAGAGTGAGTGATAACAGGCTCCATTGAGAGAATGAGAGAGAGATAGAAAGACAGGGAGATTCTAGGCCCCTATGAGAGAGAGAGAGAGATACGAAAAGATTTTTTAGAGAGAGAGAGAGGGAGGGAGAGGGAGAAACTTGGCTCCATTGAGAGACAGAGAGAGTTGCTAAGCTCCTTTGATAGTAAGAGAGAGAGAGAGATGCTAGTCTACTTTGAGAGAGAGAGAGAGAGAATGATGCAAGATTCTTTTGAGAGAGAGAGAGAGAGAAATATGCTAGGCTTCTTAGAGAGAGAGAGGTTGAGAGAGAGAGATTCTTGTCTCCTTTGAAAGAAAGATAGAGATAGACAGATGCTAAGCTCCTTTGAAAGAGAGAGAGTGTGATGCTAGCCTTCTTAGCGAGAGAGAAAGAGAGAGATGCTAGAATCCTTTTAGATAGGGAGAGAGACATGCTAGTTTCCTGGGAGATGGAGAGGGAGAGACGATATGCACCTTGGAGAGAGAGAGAGAGAGATGGGTGGCTCCGTTGAGAGAGACAGAGTGTGAGAGAGAGAGAGAGAGAGAGAGTGAAATGCTAAGCTCTTTCGAGATAAAGAGAGATATATATAGAGATATGCTAGGCTCCTTTGAGAGAGAGAGTAGGAGAGAAATGCGAGGCTTCTTTGAGAGAGAGAAAGACCGAGAGAGACAGAGAGAGAGATGCTAGGCTCTTTTGAGCGTGAGACTGAGGGAGAGAGATTCTACTGTCCTTTGAGAGAAAGAGAGATATACAGACACAGAGAGATGCAAGGCTCCATTGAGAGAGAGGGATGCAGGGTTCCTTTGAAAGCCAGAGAGAGATACATTCTAGGCTCCTTTGAGAGAGAGAGACAGTGATAGAGATGATATTGTCCTTTGAGAGAGAGAGAGTGAGAGAGTTACGCTAGGCTCCTTTGAGAGAAAGAAAGAGAGATAGAACGACAGGGAGATTCTAGGCTCCTTTGAGAGAGAGAGATGCAAATCTTTTTGTGAGAGAGAGAGACAGAGAGAGATAGATGCTAAGCTCCTGTGAGAGAAAGAGAGAGAGAGAGATGCTAGTCTAGTTTGAGAGAGAGAGATAGAGAAATAGGAATGCTTGGCTCCTTTGAGAGATGAAGATATATATATGCTAGGCTTCTTTGAGAGAGAGAGAGAGTGGGAGGGGAGAGATTCTAGTATCCTTTGAGAGAAAGAGTGAGTGATAGAGAGATGCTAGGCTCCTTTGAAAGAGAGAGATTGTGATGCTAGGCTTCTTAGGGAGAGAGAGAAAAAGAGAGATGCCTGGCTCCTGATAGAGAGAGGGAGAGAGAGAGATTGAGGGATGCTAGGCTCCTTTGAGAGAGAGACAGAGAGAGATGATAGGCACCTTTGAGACAGAGAGACAGAGAGAGTGAGGGATGCTAAGCTCCTTTTAGAGAACGAGAGATAGATAGAAAGACTTGGAGACTGTAGGCTCCATTGAGAGAGAGAGATGCAAAGCTATTTGAGAGAGAGAGAAAGAGAGAGAGTGAAAGGGAGAGAGATAAAGATGCTTGGCTAGGCTGAGAGAGATCCTAAGCTCCTCTGATGTAAAGAGAGAGAGAGAGATGCTAGTGTACTGAGAGAGAGAGAGAGAGAGAGAGAGAGAGAGAGAGAGACGGAACCTAGGCTCCTTTCAGAGAGAGAGAAATATGCTACGCTTCTTTGAGAGAGAGTGAGAGAGAGAAATTCTAGTCTCCTTTGAGAGAAAGAGAGATAGCCAGAGAGATGCTGGGATCCTTGGAAAGAGATACAGTGTGATGCTAGGCTTCTTAGGAGAGAGAGATGCTAGAATCCTTGGAGAGAGAGGGGTGGAGAGATTATAGGCTTCTTTCAGAGAATGAGAGATGTACAGAGACAGAGAGATGCTAGGCTCTTTCGAGAGGAGAGAGAGATGCTAGGCTACATAGAGGCAGCTAGAGACAGAGAGAGATGCTATGAGCCTATTAGAGAGAGAGATGCTAGACTACTTTGAGACAGAGACAGAGTGATGCAAGCTTCCTTTTAGAGAGAGAGATGCTAGGATCCTTTGAGAGAGAGAGATGCTAGTCTACTTTGAGAGAGAGATATAGAGAGATGCTAGGCTCTTTTGAGAGAGAGATAGACAGAAAGAGACAGAGATTTGATAGGCTCCTTTGAGAGGGAGAGAGGGACATAAAAGACAGGGAGTTTCTGGGCTCCTTTGGGAGAGAGAGAGATCCTAGGCTACGTTGTGAGAGAGAGAGATTCTAGTCAATTTAGATAGAGAGAGATAGAGACAGAAAGAGAGATTCTTGTCTGCATAGAGGGAGATACAGGCTAGGCTCCTTTGAGAGAAGAGAGAGAGGGAGAGAGCAAAAAAGAGAGAGATGCTAGGCTTCTTTGAGAGGGAGAGATAGACAGAGATATGCTAGGCTCCTTTGAAAGAGAGAGAGTGTAATGCTACGCTTCTTAGGGAGAGAGAGAAAGTGAAACATGCTAGAATTTATAGTGAGACAGAGAAAATATAGAGAGATATGCTAGGCTTCTTTGAGAGAGAGAGAGACTGAGAGAGACAGAGAGAAAGAGATGCTAGGGTCCTTTGAGAGTGACAGAGAGGGAGAGAGATTGTAGGCTCCTTTGAGACAAAGAGAGATACACAGAGACAGTGAGACTCTAGGCTTCTTCTTCTTCTAGAGAGAAATGCTAGGGTACTTAGAAAGAGAGAGAGATACATACATGCTAGGCTCCTTTGAGAGAGAGTCAGAGAGAGAGATGAGAGGCACCTTTGAGACAGAGAGACAGAGAGAGTAAGGGATGCTAAGCTCCATTTATAGAACGAGAGAGAGATAGAAAGACTTGGAGACTCTAGGCTCCATTGAGAGAGAGAGATGCAAAGCTTTTTGAGAGAGAGAGAAAGAGAGAGAGAGAGAGGGAGAGAGATAAAGATGCTAGGCTAGGCTGAGAGAGATCCTAAGCTCCTTTGATGTAAAGAGAGAGAGAGAGAGATGCTAGTCTACTGAGAGAAAGAGAGAGAGAGAGAGAGAGAGAGAGAGAGAGAGAGAGATGGAACCTAGGCTCCTTTCAGAGAGAGAGAAATATGCTATGCTTCTTTGAGAGAGAGTGAGAGAGAGAAATTCTAGTCTCCTTTGAGAGAAAGAGAGATAGCCAGAGAGATGCTGGGATTCTTTGAAAGAGAGACAGTGTGATGCTAGGATTCTTAGGAGAGAGAGACACTAGAATCCTTTGAGAGAGAGGGGTGGAGAGATTCTAGGCTTCTTTCAGAGAAAGAGAGATGTGCAGAGACAGAGAGATGCTAGGCTCTTTCGAGAGGAGAGAGAGATGCTAGGCTACATAGAGACAGAGAGAGACAGAGAGAGATGCTATGAGCCTATTAGAGAGAGATGCTAGACTACTTTGAGACAGAGACAGAGTGATGCAAGCTTCCTTTTAGAGAGAGAGAGAGAGATGCTAGGATCCTTTGAGAGAGAGATGCTAGTCTACTTTGAGAGAGAGATATAGAGAGATGCTAGGCTCTTTTGAGAGAGAGATAGACAGAAAGAGACGGAGATTTGATAGGCACCTTTGAGAGGGAGAGAGGGAGATAAAAGACAGGGAGTTTCTGGGCTCCTTTGGGAGAGAGAGAGATCCTAGGCTACGTTGTGAGAGAGAGAGATTCTAGTCAATTTAGATAGAGAGAGATAGAGACAGAAAGAGAGATTCTTGTCTGCATAGAGGGAGATACAGGCTAGGCTCCTTTGAGAGAAGAGAGAGAGGGAGATAGAAACAGAGAGAGATGCTAGGCTTCTTTGAGAGGGAGAGATAGACAGAGATATGCTAGGCTCCTTTGAAAGAGAGAGAGTGTAATGCTACGCTTCTTAGGGAGAGAGAGAAAGTGAAACATGCTAGAATTTATAGTGAGACAGAGAAAATATAGAGAGATATGCTAGGCTTCTTTGAGAGAGAGAGAGACTGAGAGAGACAGAGAGAAAGAGATGCTAGGGTCCTTTGAGAGTGACAGAGAGGGAGAGAGATTGTAGGCTCCTTTGAGACAAAGAGAGATACACAGAGAGAGTGAGACTCTAGGCTTCTTCTTCTTCTAGAGAGAAATGCTAGGGTACTTAGAAATAGAGAGAGATACATACATGCTAGGCTCCTTTGAGAGAGAGTCAGAGAGAGAGATGAGAGGCACCTTTGAGACAGAGAGACAGAGAGAGTGAGGGATGCTAAGCTCCTTTTAGAGAACGAGAGAGAGATAGAAAGACTTGGAGACTCTAGGCTCCATTGAGAGAGAGAGATGCAAAGCTTTTTGAGAGAGAGAGAAAGAGAGAGAGAGAGAGGGAGAGAGATAAAGATGCTAGGCTAGGCTGAGAGAGATCCTAAGCTCCTTTGATGTAAAGAGAGAGAGAGAGAGATGCTAGTCTACTGAGAGAAAGAGAGAGAGAGAGAGAGAGAGAGACGGAACCTAGGCTCCTTTCAGAGAGAGAGAAATATGCTATGCTTCTTTGAGAGAGAGTGAGAGAGAGAAATTCTAGTCTCCTTTGAGAGAAAGAGAGATAGCCAGAGAGATGCTGGGATCCTTTGAAAGGGAGACAGTGTGATGCTAGGATTCTTAGGAGAGAGAGACACTAGAATCCTTTGAGAGAGAGGGGTGGAGAGATTCTAGGCTTCTTTCAGAGAAAGAGAGATGTGCAGAGACAGAGAGATGCTAGGCTCTTTCGAGAGGAGAGAGAGATGCTAGGCTACATAGAGACAGAGAGAGACAGAGAGAGATGCTATGAGCCTATTAGAGAGAGATGCTAGACTACTTTGAGACAGAGACAGAGTGATGCAAGCTTCATTTTAGAGAGAGAGAGAGAGATGCTAGGATCCTTTGAGAGAGAGATGCTAGTCTACTTTGAGAGAGAGATATAGAGAGATGCTAGGCTCTTTTGAGAGAGAGATAGACAGAAAGAGACGGAGATTTGATAGGCACCTTTGAGAGGGAGAGAGGGAGATAAAAGACAGGGAGTTTCTGGGCTCCTTTGGGAGAGAGAGAGATCCTAGGCTACGTTGTGAGAGAGATTCTAGTCAATTTAGATAGAGAGAGATAGAGACAGAAAGAGAGATTATTGTCTGCATAGAGGGAGATACAGGCTAGGCTCCTTTGAGAGAAGTGAGAGAGGGAGAGAGAAACAGAGAGAGAGTTGTTAGGCTTCTTTGAGAGGGAGAGATAGACAGAGATATGCTAGGCTCCTTTGAAAGAGAGAGATACATGCCAGGCTCCTTTGACAGAGAGACACAGAGAGAGACAGTGAGAGAGAGATGATATGCTCCTTGGAGGGAGGGAGAGAGAGAGAGTGAGTGATAACAGGCTCCTTTGAGAGAATGAGAGAGAGATAGAAAGACAGGGAGATTCTAGGCCCCTATGAGAGAGAGAGAGAGAGAGATACGAAAAGATTTTTTAGAGAGAGAGAGAGGGAGGGAGAGGGAGAAACTTGGCTCCATTGAGAGACAGAGAGAGTTGCTAAGCTCCTTTGATAGTAAGAGAGAGAGAGAGATGCTAGTCTACTTTGAGAGAGAGAGAGAGAGAATGATGCAAGATTCTTTTGAGAGAGAGAGAGAGAGAAATATGCTAGGCTTCTTAGAGAGAGAGAGGTTGAGAGAGAGAGATTCTTGTCTCCTTTGAAAGAAAGATAGAGATAGACAGATGCTAAGCTCCTTTGAAAGAGAGAGAGTGTGATGCTAGCCTTCTTAGCGAGAGAGAAAGAGAGAGATGCTAGAATCCTTTTAGATAGGGAGAGAGACATGCTAGTTTCCTGGGAGATGGAGAGGGAGAGACGATATGCACCTTGGAGAGAGAGAGAGAGATATGGGTGGCTCCGTTGAGAGAGACAGAGTGTGAGAGAGAGAGAGAGAGAGAGTGAAATGCTAAGCTCTTTCGAGATAAAGAGAGATATATATAGAGATATGCTAGGCTCCTTTGAGAGAGAGAGTAGGAGAGAAATGCGAGGCTTCTTTGAGAGAGAGAAAGACCGAGAGAGACAGAGAGAGAGATGCTAGGCTCTTTTCAGCGTGAGACTGAGGTAGAGAGATTCTACTGTCCTTTGAGAGAAAGAGAGATATACAGACACAGAGAGATGCAAGGCTCCATTGAGAGAGAGGGATGCAGGGTTCCTTTGAAAGCCAGAGAGAGATACATTCTAGGCTCCTTTGAGAGAGAGAAACAGTGATAGAGATGATATTGTCCTTTGAGAGAGAGAGTGAGAGAGTTACGCAAGGCTCCTTTGAGAGAAAGAAAGAGAGATAGAACGACAGGGAGATTCTAGGCTCCTTTGAGAGAGAGAGATGCAAATCTTTTTGTGAGAGAGAGAGACAGAGAGAGATAGATGCTAAGCTCCTGTGAGAGAAAGAGAGAGAGAGATGCTAGTCTAGTTGTAGAGAGAGAGATAGAGAAATAGGGATGCTTGGCTCCTTTGAGAGATGAAGATATATATATGCTAGGCTTCTTTGAGAGAGAGAGAGAGTGGGAGGGGAGAGATTCTAGTATCCTTTGAGAGAAAGAGTGAGTGATAGAGAGATGCTAGGCTCCTTTGAAAGAGAGAGATTGTGATGCTAGGCTTCTTAGGGAGAGAGAGAAAAAGAGAGATGCCTGGCTCCTGATAGAGAGAGGGAGAGAGAGAGATTGAGGGATGCTAGGCTCCTTTGAGAGAGAGACAGAGAGAGATGATAGGCACCTTTGAGACAGAGAGACAGAGAGAGTGAGGGATGATAAGCTCCTTTTAGAGAACGAGAGATAGATAGAAAGACTTGGAGACTGTAGGCTCCATTGAGAGAGAGAGATGCAAAGCTATTTGAGAGAGAGACAAAGAGAGAGAGTGAGAGGGAGAGAGATAAAGTTGCTTGGCTAGGCTGAGAGAGATCCTAAGCTCCTTTGATGTAAAGAGAGAGAGAGAAATGCTAGTGTACTGAGAGAGAGAGAGAGAGAGAGAGAGAGAGAGAGAGAGACGGAACCTAGGCTCCTTTCAGAGAGAGAGAAATATGCTACGCTTCTTTGAGAGAGAGTGAGAGAGAGAAATTCTAGTCTCCTTTGAGAGAAAGAGAGATAGCCAGAGAGATGCTGGGATCCTTGGAAAGAGATACAGTGTGATGCTAGGCTTCTTAGGAGAGAGAGATGCTAGAATCCTTGGAGAGAGAGGGGTGGAGAGATTATAGGCTTCTTTCAGAGAATGAGAGATGTACAGAGACAGAGAGATGCTAGGCTCTTTCGACAGGAGAGAGAGATGCTAGGCTACATAGAGGCAGCTAGAGACGGAGAGAGATGCTATGAGCCTATTAGAGAGAGAGATGCTAGACTACTTTGAGACAGAGACAGAGTGATGCAAGCTTCCTTTTAGAGAGAGAGAGCTAGGATCCTTTGAGAGAGAGAGATGCTAGTCTACTTTGAGAGAGAGATATAGAGAGATGCTAGGCTCTTTTGAGAGAGAGATAGACAGAAAGAGACAGAGATTTGATAGGCTCCTTTGAGAGGGAGAGAGGGACATAAAAGACAGGGAGTTTCTGGGCTCCTTTGGGAGAGAGAGAGATCCTAGGCTACGTTGTGAGAGAGAGAGATTCTAGTCAATTTAGATAGAGAGAGATAGAGACAGAAAGAGAGATTCTTGTCTGCATAGAGGGAGATACAGGCTAGGCTCCTTTGAGAGAAGAGAGAGAGGGAGAGAGCAAAAAAGAGAGAGATGCTAGGCTTCTTTGAGAGGGAGAGATAGACAGAGATATGCTAGGCTCCTTTGAAAGAGAGAGAGTGTAATGCTACGCTTCTTAGGGAGAGAGAGAAAGTGAAACATGCTAGAATTTATAGTGAGACAGAGAAAAAATAGAGAGATATGCTAGGCTTCTTTGAGAGAGAGAGAGACTGAGAGAGACAGAGAGAAAGAGATGCTAGGGTCCTTTGAGAGTGACAGAGAGGGAGAGAGATTGTAGGCTCCTTTGAGACAAAGAGAGATACACAGAGACAGTGAGACTATAGGCTTCTTCTTCTTCTAGAGAGAAATGCTAGGGTACTTAGAAAGAGAGAGAGATACATACATGCTAGGCTCCTTTGAGAGAGAGTCAGAGAGAGAGATGAGAGGCACCTTTGAGACAGAGAGACAGAGAGAGTAAGGGATGCTAAGCTCCATTTATAGAACGAGAGAGAGATAGAAAGACTTGGAGACTCTAGGCTCCATTGAGAGAGAGAGATGCAAAGCTTTTTGAGAGAGAGAGAAAGAGAGAGAGAGAGAGGGAGAGAGATAAAGATGCTAGGCTAGGCTGAGAGAGATCCTAAGCTCCTTTGATGTAAAGAGAGAGAGAGAGAGATGCTAGTCTACTGAGAGAAAGAGAGAGAGAGAGAGAGAGAGAGATGGAACCTAGGCTCCTTTCAGAGAGAGAGAAATATGCTATGCTTCTTTGAGAGAGAGTGAGAGAGAGAAATTCTAGTCTCCTTTGAGAGAAAGAGAGATAGCCAGAGAGATGCTGGGATTCTTTGAAAGAGAGACAGTGTGATGCTAGGATTCTTAGGAGAGAGAGACACTAGAATCCTTTGAGAGAGAGGGGTGGAGAGATTCTAGGCTTCTTTCAGAGAAAGAGAGATGTGCAGAGACAGAGAGATGCTAGGCTCTTTCGAGAGGAGAGAGAGATGCTAGGCTACATAGAGACAGAGAGAGACAGAGAGAGATGCTATGAGCCTATTAGAGAGAGATGCTAGACTACTTTGAGACAGAGACAGAGTGATGCAAGCTTCCTTTTAGAGAGAGAGAGAGAGATGCTAGGATCCTTTGAGAGAGAGATGCTAGTCTACTTTGAGAGAGAGATATAGAGAGATGCTAGGCTCTTTTGAGAGTGAGATAGACAGAAAGAGACGGAGATTTGATAGGCACCTTTGAGAGGGAGAGAGGGAGATAAAAGAAAGGGAGTTTCTGGGCTCCTTTGGGAGAGAGAGAGATCCTAGGCTACGTTGTGAGAGAGAGAGATTCTAGTCAATTTAGATAGAGAGAGATAGAGACAGAAAGAGAGATTCTTGTCTGCATAGAGGGAGATACAGGCTAGGCTCCTTTGAGAGAAGAGAGAGAGGGAGATAGAAACAGAGAGAGATGCTAGGCTTCTTTGAGAGGGAGAGATAGACAGAGATATGCTAGGCTCCTTTGAAAGAGAGAGAGTGTAATGCTACGCTTCTTAGGGAGAGAGAGAAAGTGAAACATGCTAGAATTTATAGTGAGACAGAGAAAATATAGAGAGATATGCTAGGCTTCTTTGAGAGAGAGAGAGACTGAGAGAGACAGAGAGAAAGAGATGCTAGGGTCCTTTGAGAGTGACAGAGAGGGAGAGAGATTGTAGGCTCCTTTGAGACAAAGAGAGATACACAGAGACAGTGAGACTCTAGGCTTCTTCTTCTTCTAGAGAGAAATGCTAGGGTACTTAGAAATAGAGAGAGATACATACATGCTAGGCTCCTTTGAGAGAGAGTCAGAGAGAGAGATGAGAGGCACCTTTGAGACAGAGAGACAGAGAGAGTGAGGGATGCTAAGCTCCTTTTAGAGAACGAGAGAGAGATAGAAAGACTTGGAGACTCTAGGCTCCATTGAGAGAGAGAGATGCAAAGCTTTTTGAGAGAGAGAGAAAGAGAGAGAGAGAGAGGGAGAGAGATAAAGATGCTAGGCTAGGCTGAGAGAGATCCTAAGCTCCTTTGATGTAAAGAGAGAGAGAGAGAGATGCTAGTCTACTGAGAGAAAGAGAGAGAGAGAGAGAGAGAGAGACGGAACCTAGGCTCCTTTCAGAGAGAGAGAAATATGCTATGCTTCTTTGAGAGAGAGTGAGAGAGAGAAATTCTAGTCTCCTTTGAGAGAAAGAGAGATAGCCAGAGAGATGCTGGGATCCTTTGAAAGGGAGACAGTGTGATGCTAGGATTCTTAGGAGAGAGAGACACTAGAATCCTTTGAGAGAGAGGGGTGGAGAGATTCTAGGCTTCTTTCAGAGAAAGAGAGATGTGCAGATACAGAGAGATGCTAGGCTCTTTCGAGAGGAGAGAGAGATGCTAGGCTACATAGAGACAGAGAGAGACAGAGAGAGATGCTATGAGCCTATTAGAGAGAGATGCTAGACTACTTTGAGACAGAGACAGAGTGATGCAAGCTTCATTTTAGAGAGAGAGAGAGAGATGCTAGGATCCTTTGAGAGAGAGATGCTAGTCTACTTTGAGAGATAGATATAGAGAGATGCTAGGCTCTTTTGAGAGAGAGATAGACAGAAAGAGACGGAGATTTGATAGGCACCTTTGAGAGGGAGAGAGGGAGATAAAAGACAGGGAGTTTCTGGGCTCCTTTGGGAGAGAGAGAGATCCTAGGCTACGTTGTGAGAGAGATTCTAGTCAATTTAGATAGAGAGAGATAGAGACAGAAAGAGAGATTCTTGTCTGCATAGAGGGAGATACAGGCTAGGCTCCTTTGAGAGAAGTGAGAGAGGGAGAGAGAAACAGAGAGAGAGTTGTTAGGCTTCTTTGAGAGGGAGAGATAGACAGAGATATGCTAGGCTCCTTTGAAAGAGAGAGATACATGCCAGGCTCCTTTGACAGAGAGACACAGAGAGAGACAGTGAGAGAGAGATGATATGCTCCTTGGAGGGAGGGAGAGAGAGAGAGTGAGTGATAACAGGCTCCTTTGAGAGAATGAGAGAGAGATAGAAAGACAGGGAGATTCTAGGCCCCTATGAGAGAGAGAGAGAGAGATACGAAAAGATTTTTTAGAGAGAGAGAGAGGGAGGGAGAGGGAGAAACTTGGCTCCATTGAGAGACAGAGAGAGTTGCTAAGCTCCTTTGATAGTAAGAGAGAGAGAGAGATGCTAGTCTACTTTGAGAGAGAGAGAGAGAGAATGATGCAAGATTCTTTTGAGAGAGAGAGAGAGAGAAATATGCTAGGCTTCTTAGAGAGAGAGAGGTTGAGAGAGAGAGATTCTTGTCTCCTTTGAAAGAAAGATAGAGATAGACAGATGCTAAGCTCCTTTGAAAGAGAGAGAGTGTGATGCTAGCCTTCTTAGCGAGAGAGAAAGAGAGAGATGCTAGAATCCTTTTAGATAGGGAGAGAGACATGCTAGTTTCCTGTGAGATGGAGAGGGAGAGACGATATGCACCTTGGAGAGAGAGAGAGAGAGATGGGTGGCTCCGTTGAGAGAGACAGAGTGTGAGAGAGAGAGAGAGAGAGAGAGTGAAATGCTAAGCTCTTTCGAGATAAAGAGAGATATATATAGAGATATGCTAGGCTCCTTTGAGAGAGAGAGTAGGAGAGAAATGCGAGGCTTCTTTGAGAGAGAGAAAGACCGAGAGAGACAGAGAGAGAGATGCTAGGCTCTTTTCAGCGTGAGACTGAGGTAGAGAGATTCTACTGTCCTTTGAGAGAAAGAGAGATATACAGACACAGAGAGATGCAAGGCTCCATTGAGAGAGAGGGATGCAGGGTTCCTTTGAAAGCCAGAGAGAGATACATTCTAGGCTCCTTTGAGAGAGAGAAACAGTGATAGAGATGATATTGTCCTTTGAGAGAGAGAGTGAGAGAGTTACGCAAGGCTCCTTTGAGAGAAAGAAAGAGAGATAGAACGACAGGGAGATTCTAGGCTCCTTTGAGAGAGAGAGATGCAAATCTTTTTGTGAGAGAGAGAGACAGAGAGAGATAGATGCTAAGCTCCTGTGAGAGAAAGAGAGAGAGAGAGATGCTAGTCTAGTTTGAGAGAGAGAGATAGAGAAATAGGGATGCTTGGCTCCTTTGAGAGATGAAGATATATATATGCTAGGCTTCTTTGAGAGAGAGAGAGAGTGGGAGGGGAGAGATTCTAGTATCCTTTGAGAGAAAGAGTGAGTGATAGAGAGATGCTAGGCTCCTTTGAAAGAGAGAGATTGTGATGCTAGGCTTCTTAGGGAGAGAGAGAAAAAGAGAGATGCCTGGCTCCTGATAGAGAGAGGGAGAGAGAGAGATTGAGGGATGCTAGGCTCCTTTGAGAGAGAGACAGAGAGAGATGATAGGCACCTTTGAGACAGAGAGACAGAGAGAGTGAGGGATGCTAAGCTCCTTTTAGAGAACGAGAGATAGATAGAAAGTCTTGGAGACTGTAGGCTCCATTGAGAGAGAGAGATGCAAAGCTATTTGAGAGAGAGAGAAAGAGAGAGAGTGAGAGGGAGAGAGATAAAGATGCTTGGCTAGGCTGAGAGAGATCCTAAGATCCTTTGAAGTAATTAGAGAGAGAGAAATGCTAGTATACTGAGAGAGAGAGAGAGAGAGAGAGAGAGAGAGAGAGAGAGAGAGAGAGAGAGAGACGGAACCTAGGCTCCTTTCAGAGAGAGAGAAATATGCTACGCTTCTTTGAGAGAGAGTGAGAGAGAGAAATTCTAGTCTCCTTTGAGAGAAAGAGAGATAGCCAGAGAGATGCTGGGATCCTTGGAAAGAGATACAGTGTGATGCTAGGCTTCTTAGGAGAGAGAGATGCTAGAATCCTTGGAGAGAGAGGGGTGGAGAGATTATAGGCTTCTTTCAGAGAATGAGAGATGTACAGAGACAGAGAGATGCTAGGCTCTTTCGAGAGGAGAGAGAGATGCTAGGCTACATAGAGGCAGCTAGAGACAGAGAGAGATGCTATGAGCCTATTAGAGAGAGAGATGCTAGACTACTTTGAGACAGAGACAGAGTGATGCAAGCTTCCTTTTAGAGAGAGAGATGCTAGGATCCTTTGAGAGAGAGAGATGCTAGTCTACTTTGAGAGAGAGATATAGAGAGATGCTAGGCTCTTTTGAGAGAGAGATAGACAGAAAGAGACAGAGATTTGATAGGCTCCTTTGAGAGGGAGAGAGGGACATAAAAGACAGGGAGTTTCTGGGCTCCTTTGGGAGAGAGAGAGATCCTAGGCTACGTTGTGAGAGAGAGAGATTCTAGTCAATTTAGATAGAGAGAGATAGAGACAGAAAGAGAGATTCTTGTCTGCATAGAGGGAGATACAGGCTAGGCTCCTTTGAGAGAAGAGAGAGAGGGAGAGAGCAAAAAAGAGAGAGATGCTAGGCTTCTTTGAGAGGGAGAGATAGACAGAGATATGCTAGGCTCCTTTGAAAGAGAGAGAGTGTAATGCTACGCTTCTTAGGGAGAGAGAGAAAGTGAAACATGCTAGAATTTATAGTGAGACAGAGAAAAAATAGAGAGATATGCTAGGCTTCTTTGAGAGAGAGAGAGACTGAGAGAGACAGAGAGAAAGAGATGCTAGGGTCCTTTGAGAGTGACAGAGAGGGAGAGAGATTGTAGGCTCCTTTGAGACAAAGAGAGATACACAGAGACAGTGAGACTCTAGGCTTCTTCTTCTTCTAGAGAGAAATGCTAGGGTACTTAGAAAGAGAGAGAGATACATACATGCTAGGCTCCTTTGAGAGAGAGTCAGAGAGAGAGATGAGAGGCACCTTTGAGACAGAGAGACAGAGAGAGTAAGGGATGCTAAGCTTCATTTATAGAACGAGAGAGAGATAGAAAGACTTGGAGACTCTAGGCTCCATTGAGAGAGAGAGATGCAAAGCTTTTTGAGAGAGAGAGAAAGAGAGAGAGAGAGAGGGAGAGAGATAAAGATGCTAGGCTAGGCTGAGAGAGATCCTAAGCTCCTTTGATGTAAAGAGAGAGAGAGAGAGATGCTAGTCTACTGAGAGAAAGAGAGAGAGAGAGAGAGAGAGAGAGAGAGAGAGAGAGAGATGGAACCTAGGCTCCTTTCAGAGAGAGAGAAATATGCTATGCTTCTTTGAGAGAGAGTGAGAGAGAGAAATTCTAGTCTCCTTTGAGAGAAAGAGAGATAGCCAGAGAGATGCTGGGATTCTTTGAAAGAGAGACAGTGTGATGCTAGGATTCTTAGGAGAGAGAGACACTAGAATCCTTTGAGAGAGAGGGGTGGAGAGATTCTAGGCTTCTTTCAGAGAAAGAGAGATGTGCAGAGACAGAGAGATGCTAGGCTCTTTCGAGAGGAGAGAGAGATGCTAGGCTACATAGAGACAGAGAGAGACAGAGAGAGATGCTATGAGCCTATTAGAGAGAGATGCTAGACTACTTTGAGACAGAGACAGAGTGATGCAAGCTTCATTTTAGAGAGAGAGAGAGAGATGCTAGGATCCTTTGAGAGAGAGATGCTAGTCTACTTTGAGAGAGAGATATAGAGAGATGCTAGGCTCTTTTGAGAGAGAGATAGACAGAAAGAGACGGAGATTTGATAGGCACCTTTGAGAGGGAGAGAGGGAGATAAAAGACAGGGAGTTTCTGGGCTCCTTTGGAGAGAGAGAGATCCTAGGCTACGTTGTGAGAGAGAGAGATTCTAGTCAATTTAGATAGAGAGAGATAGAGACAGAAAGAGAGATTCTTGTCTGCATAGAGGGAGATACAGGCTAGGCTCCTTTGAGAGAAGAGAGAGAGGGAGATAGAAACAGAGAGAGAGTTGTTAGGCTTCTTTGAGAGGGAGAGATAGACAGAGATATGCTAGGCTCCTTTGAAAGAGAGAGATACATGCCAGGCTCCTTTGACAGAGAGACACAGAGAGAGACAGTGAGAGAGAGATGATATGCTCCTTGGAGGGAGGGAGAGAGAGAGAGTGAGTGATAACAGGCTCCTTTGAGAGAATGAGAGAGAGATAGAAAGACAGGGAGATTCTAGGCCCCTATGAGAGAGAGAGAGAGAGATACGAAAAGATTTTTTAGAGAGAGAGAGAGGGAGGGAGAGGGAGAAACTTGGCTCCATTGAGAGACAGAGAGAGTTGCTAAGCTCCTTTGATAGTAAGAGAGAGAGAGAGATGCTAGTCTACTTTGAGAGAGAGAGAGAGAGAATGATGCAAGATTCTTTTGAGAGAGAGAGAGAGAGAAATATGCTAGGCTTCTTAGAGAGAGAGAGGTTGAGAGAGAGAGATTCTTGTCTCCTTTGAAAGAAAGATAGAGATAGACAGATGCTAAGCTCCTTTGAAAGAGAGAGAGTGTGATGCTAGCCTTCTTAGCGAGAGAGAAAGAGAGAGATGCTAGAATCCTTTTAGATAGGGAGAGAGACATGCTAGTTTCCTGTGAGATGGAGAGGGAGAGACGATATGCACCTTGGAGAGAGAGAGAGAGAGATGGGTGGCTCCGTTGAGAGAGACAGAGTGTGAGAGAGAGAGAGAGAGAGAGAGTGAAATGCTAAGCTCTTTCGAGATAAAGAGAGATATATATAGAGATATGCTAGGCTCCTTTGAGAGAGAGAGTAGGAGAGAAATGCGAGGCTTCTTTGAGAGAGAGAAAGACCGAGAGAGACAGAGAGAGAGATGCTAGGCTCTTTTCAGCGTGAGACTGAGGTAGAGAGATTCTACTGTCCTTTGAGAGAAAGAGAGATATACAGACACAGAGAGATGCAAGGCTCCATTGAGAGAGAGGGATGCAGGGTTCCTTTGAAAGCCAGAGAGAGATACATTCTAGGCTCCTTTGAGAGAGAGAAACAGTGATAGAGATGATATTGTCCTTTGAGAGAGAGAGTGAGAGAGTTACGCAAGGCTCCTTTGAGAGAAAGAAAGAGAGATAGAACGACAGGGAGATTCTAGGCTCCTTTGAGAGAGAGAGATGCAAATCTTTTTGTGAGAGAGAGAGACAGAGAGAGATAGATGCTAAGCTCCTGTGAGAGAAAGAGAGAGAGAGAGATGCTAGTCTAGTTTGAGAGAGAGAGATAGAGAAATAGGGATGCTTGGCTCCTTTGAGAGATGAAGATATATATATGCTAGGCTTCTTTGAGAGAGAGAGAGAGTGGGAGGGGAGAGATTCTAGTATCCTTTGAGAGAAAGAGTGAGTGATAGAGAGATGCTAGGCTCCTTTGAAAGAGAGAGATTGTGATGCTAGGCTTCTTAGGGAGAGAGAGAAAAAGAGAGATGCCTGGCTCCTGATAGAGAGAGGGAGAGAGAGAGATTGAGGGATGCTAGGCTCCTTTGAGAGAGAGACAGAGAGAGATGATAGGCACCTTTGAGACAGAGAGACAGAGAGAGTGAGGGATGCTAAGCTCCTTTTAGAGAACGAGAGATAGATAGAAAGTCTTGGAGACTGTAGGCTCCATTGAGAGAGAGAGATGCAAAGCTATTTGAGAGAGAGAGAAAGAGAGAGAGTGAGAGGGAGAGAGATAAAGATGCTTGGCTAGGCTGAGAGAGATCCTAAGATCCTTTGAAGTAATTAGAGAGAGAGAAATGCTAGTATACTGAGAGAGAGAGAGAGAGAGAGAGAGAGAGAGAGAGAGAGAGAGAGAGAGAGACGGAACCTAGGCTCCTTTCAGAGAGAGAGAAATATGCTACGCTTCTTTGAGAGAGAGTGAGAGAGAGAAATTCTAGTCTCCTTTGAGAGAAAGAGAGATAGCCAGAGAGATGCTGGGATCCTTGGAAAGAGATACAGTGTGATGCTAGGCTTCTTAGGAGAGAGAGATGCTAGAATCCTTGGAGAGAGAGGGGTGGAGAGATTATAGGCTTCTTTCAGAGAATGAGAGATGTACAGAGACAGAGAGATGCTAGGCTCTTTCGAGAGGAGAGAGAGATGCTAGGCTACATAGAGGCAGCTAGAGACAGAGAGAGATGCTATGAGCCTATTAGAGAGAGAGATGCTAGACTACTTTGAGACAGAGACAGAGTGATGCAAGCTTCCTTTTAGAGAGAGAGATGCTAGGATCCTTTGAGAGAGAGAGATGCTAGTCTACTTTGAGAGAGAGATATAGAGAGATGCTAGGCTCTTTTGAGAGAGAGATAGACAGAAAGAGACAGAGATTTGATAGGCTCCTTTGAGAGGGAGAGAGGGACATAAAAGACAGGGAGTTTCTGGGCTCCTTTGGGAGAGAGAGAGATCCTAGGCTACGTTGTGAGAGAGAGAGATTCTAGTCAATTTAGATAGAGAGAGATAGAGACAGAAAGAGAGATTCTTGTCTGCATAGAGGGAGATACAGGCTAGGCTCCTTTGAGAGAAGAGAGAGAGGGAGAGAGCAAAAAAGAGAGAGATGCTAGGCTTCTTTGAGAGGGAGAGATAGACAGAGATATGCTAGGCTCCTTTGAAAGAGAGAGAGTGTAATGCTACGCTTCTTAGGGAGAGAGAGAAAGTGAAACATGCTAGAATTTATAGTGAGACAGAGAAAAAATAGAGAGATATGCTAGGCTTCTTTGAGAGAGAGAGAGACTGAGAGAGACAGAGAGAAAGAGATGCTAGGGTCCTTTGAGAGTGACAGAGAGGGAGAGAGATTGTAGGCTCCTTTGAGACAAAGAGAGATACACAGAGACAGTGAGACTCTAGGCTTCTTCTTCTTCTAGAGAGAAATGCTAGGGTACTTAGAAAGAGAGAGAGATACATACATGCTAGGCTCCTTTGAGAGAGAGTCAGAGAGAGAGATGAGAGGCACCTTTGAGACAGAGAGACAGAGAGAGTAAGGGATGCTAAGCTTCATTTATAGAACGAGAGAGAGATAGAAAGACTTGGAGACTCTAGGCTCCATTGAGAGAGAGAGATGCAAAGCTTTTTGAGAGAGAGAGAAAGAGAGAGAGAGAGAGGGAGAGAGATAAAGATGCTAGGCTAGGCTGAGAGAGATCCTAAGCTCCTTTGATGTAAAGAGAGAGAGAGAGAGATGCTAGTCTACTGAGAGAAAGAGAGAGAGAGAGAGAGAGAGAGAGAGAGAGAGAGAGAGATGGAACCTAGGCTCCTTTCAGAGAGAGAGAAATATGCTATGCTTCTTTGAGAGAGAGTGAGAGAGAGAAATTCTAGTCTCCTTTGAGAGAAAGAGAGATAGCCAGAGAGATGCTGGGATTCTTTGAAAGAGAGACAGTGTGATGCTAGGATTCTTAGGAGAGAGAGACACTAGAATCCTTTGAGAGAGAGGGGTGGAGAGATTCTAGGCTTCTTTCAGAGAAAGAGAGATGTGCAGAGACAGAGAGATGCTAGGCTCTTTCGAGAGGAGAGAGAGATGCTAGGCTACATAGAGACAGAGAGAGACAGAGAGAGATGCTATGAGCCTATTAGAGAGAGATGCTAGACTACTTTGAGACAGAGACAGAGTGATGCAAGCTTCATTTTAGAGAGAGAGAGAGAGATGCTAGGATCCTTTGAGAGAGAGATGCTAGTCTACTTTGAGAGAGAGATATAGAGAGATGCTAGGCTCTTTTGAGAGAGAGATAGACAGAAAGAGACGGAGATTTGATAGGCACCTTTGAGAGGGAGAGAGGGAGATAAAAGACAGGGAGTTTCTGGGCTCCTTTGGAGAGAGAGAGATCCTAGGCTACGTTGTGAGAGAGAGAGATTCTAGTCAATTTAGATAGAGAGAGATAGAGACAGAAAGAGAGATTCTTGTCTGCATAGAGGGAGATACAGGCTAGGCTCCTTTGAGAGAAGAGAGAGAGGGAGATAGAAACAGAGAGAGATGCTAGGCTTCTTTGAGAGGGAGAGATAGACAGAGATATGCTAGGCTCCTTTGAAAGAGAGAGAGTGTAATGCTACGCTTCTTAGGGAGAGAGAGAAAGTGAAACATGCTAGAATTTATAGTGAGACAGAGAAAATATAGAGAGATATGCTAGGCTTCTTTGAGAGAGAGAGAGACTGAGAGAGACAGAGATAAAGAGATGCTAGGGTCCTTTGAGAGTGACAGAGAGGGAGAGAGATTGTAGGCTCCTTTGAGACAAAGAGAGATACACAGAGACAGTGAGACTCTAGGCTTCTTCTTCTTCTAGAGAGAAATGCTAGGGTACTTAGAAAGAGAGAGAGATACATACATGCTAGGCTCCTTTGAGAGAGAGTCAGAGAGAGAGATGAGAGGCACCTTTGAGACAGAGACACAGAGAGAGTGAGGGATGCTAAGCTCCTTTTAGAGAACGAGAGAGAGATAGAAAGACTTGGAGACTCTAGGCTCCATTGAGGGAGAGAGATGCAAAGCTTTTTGAGAGAGAGAGAAAGAGAGAGAGAGGGAGAGAGATATAGATGCTTATCTAGGCTGAGAGAGATTCTAAGCTCCTTTGATGTAAAGAGAGAGAGAGAGAGATGCTAGTCTACTGAGAGAAAGAGAGAGAAAGAGAAAGAGAGAGAGAGACGGAACCTAGGCTCCTTTCAGAGAGAGAGAAATATGCTATGCTTCTTTGAGAGAGAGTGAGAGAGAGAAATTCTAGTCTCCTTTGAGAGAAAGAGAGATAGCCAGAGAGATGCTGGGATCCTTTGAAAGAGAGTGTGATGCTTGGCTTCTTAGGAGAGAGAGACGCTAGAATCCTTTGAGAGAGAGTGGTGGAGAGATTCTAGGCTTCTTTCAGAGAAAGAGAGATGTACAGAGACAGAGAGATGCTACGCTCTTTCGAGAGGAGAGAGAGATGCTAGGCTACATAGAGTCAGAGAGAGACAGAGAGAGATGCTATGAGCCTATTAGAGAGAGAGATGCTAGACTACTTTGAGACAGAGACAGAGTGATGCAAGCTTCCTTTTAGAGAGAGAGAGAGAGATGCTAGGATCCTTTGAGAGAGGGAGATGCTAGTCTACTTTGAGAGAGATATATAGAGAGATGCTAGGCTCTTTTGAGAGAGAGATAGACAGAAAGAGACAGAGATTTGATAGGCTCCTTTGAGACGGAGATAAAAGACAGGGAGTTTCTGGGCTCCTTTGGAGAGAGAGAGATCCTAGGCTACGTTGTGAGAGAGAGAGATTCTAGTCAATTTAGATAGAGAGAGATAGAGACAGAAAGAGAGATTCTTGTCTGCATAGAGGGAGATACAGGCTAGGCTCCTTTGAGAGAAGAGAGAGAGGGAGAGAGAAACAGAGGGAGAGATGTTAGGCTTCTTTGAGAGGGAGAGATAGACAGAGACATGCTAGGCTCCTTTGAAATAGAGAGATACATGCCAGGCTCCTTTGACAGAGAGAGACACAGAGAGAGACAGTGAGAGAGAGATGATATGCTCCTTTGAGGGAAGGAGAGAGAGAGGGAGTGATAACAGGCTCCTTTGAGAGAATGAGAGAGAGATAGAAAGACAGGGAGATTCTAGGCCCCTATGAGAGAGAGAGAGATATGAAAAGATTTTTTAGAGAGAGCGAGAGGGAGGGAGAGGGAGAAAATTGGCTCCATTGAGAGACAGAGAGAGTTGCTAAGCTACTTTGATAGTAAGAGAGAGAGAGAGATGCTAGTCTACTTTGAGAGAGAGAGAGAGAATGATGCAAGATTCTTTTGAGAGAGAGAGAGAGAGAGAGAAATATGCTAGGCTTCTTAGAGAGAGAGAGGTTGAGAGAGAGAGATTCTTGTCTCCTTTGAAAGAAAGATAGAGATAGACAGATAGATGCTAAGCTCCTTTGAAAGAGAGAGAGTGTGATGCTAGCCTTCTTAGCGAGAGAGAAAGAGAGAGATGCTAGAATCCTTTTAGATAGATAGAGAGACATGCTAGTTTCCTGTGAGATGGAGAGGGAGAGACGATATGCACCTTGGAGAGAGAGAGAGAGAGAGAGATGGGTGGCTCCGTTGAGAGAGACAGAGTGTGAGAGAGAGAGAGAGAGAGTGAAATGCTAAGCTCCTTCGAGATAAAGAGAGAGATATATAGAGATATGCTAGGCTCCTTTGAGAGAGAGAGTAGGAGAGAAATGCGAGGCTTCTTTGAGAGAGAGAAAGACCGAGAGAGACAGAGAGAGAGATGCTAGGCTCTTTTGAGCGTGAGACTGAGGGAGAGAGACTCTAGTGTCCTTTGAGAGAAAGAGAGATATACAGACACAGAGAGATGCAAGGCTCCATTGAGAGAGAGGGATGCAGGGTTCCTTTGAAAGCCAGAGAGAGATACATTCTAGGCTCCTTTGAGAGAGAGAGACAGTGATAGAGATGATATTGTCCTTTGAGAGAGAGAGAGTGAGAGAGTTACACAAGGCTCCTTTGAGAGAAAGAAAGAGAGATAGAACGACAGGGAGATTCTAGGCTCCTTTGAGAGAGAGAGATGCAAATCTTTTTGTGAGAGAGAGAGACGGAGAGAGATAGATGCTAAGCTCCTGTGAGAGAAAGAGAGAGAGAGAGATGCTAGTGTAGTTTGAGAGAGAGAGATAGAGAAATAGGGATGCTTGGCTCCTTTGAGAGATGAAGATATATATATGCTAGGCTTCTTTGAGAGAGAGAGAGAGTGGGAGGGGAGAGATTCTAGTATCTTTGAGAGAAAGAGTGAGTGATAGAGAGCTGCTAGGCTCCTTTGAAAGAGAGAGATTGTGATGCTAGGCTTCTTAGGGAGAGAGAGAAAAAGAGAGATGCCTGGCTCCTGATAGAGAGAGGGAGAGAGAGAGATTGAGGGATGCTAGGCTCCTTTGAGAGAGAGACAGAGAGAGATGATAGGCACCTTTGAGACAGAGAGACAGAGAGAGTGAGGGATGCTAAGCTCCTTTTAGAGAACGAGAGAGAGATAGAAAGACTTGGAGACTCTAGGCTCCATTGAGAGAGAGAGATGCAAAGCTTTTTGAGAGAGAGAAAGAGAGAGAGAGAGAGGGAGAGAGATAAAGATGCTTGGCTAGGCTGAGAGAGATCCTAAGCTCCTTTGATGTAAAGAGAGAGAGAGAGATGCTAGTCTACTGAGAGAGAGATAGAGAGAGAGAGAGAGAGATAGAGAGAGAGATTTGGAACCTAGGCTCCTTTCAGAGAGAGAGAAATATGCTACGCTTCTTTGAGAGAGAGAGTGAGAGAGAGAAATTCTAGTCTCCTTTGAGAGAAAGAGAGATAGCCAGAGAGATGCTCGGATCCTTTGAAAGAGAGACAGTGTGATGCTAGAGGGATGCTGGGATCCTTTGAAAGAGATACAGTGTGATGCTAGGCTTCTTAGGAGAGAGAGATGCTAGAATAATTGGAGAGAGAGGGGTGGAGAGATTCTAGGCTTCTTTCAGAGAAAGAGAGATGTACAGAGACAGAGAGATGCTAGGCTCTTTCGAGAGGAGAGAGAGATGCTAGGCTACATAGAGACAGAGACAGAGAGAGATGCTATGAGCCTATTAGAGAGAGAGATGCTAGACTACTTTGAGACAGAGACAGAGTGATGCAAGCTTCCTTTTAGAGAGAGAGAGAGATGCTAGGATCCTTTGAGAGAGGGAGATGGTAGTCTACTTTGAGAGAGAGATATAGAGAGATGCTAGGCTCTTTTGAGAGAGAGATAGACAGAAAGAGACAGAGATTTGATAGGCTCCTTTGAGAGGCAGATAAAAGACAGGGAGTTTCTGGGCTCCTTTGGGAGAGAGAGAGATCCTAGGCTACGTTGTGAGAGAGAGAGATTCTAGTCAATTTAGATAGAGAGAGATAGAGACAGAAAGAGAGATTCTTGTCTGCATAGAGGGAGATACAGGCTAGGCTCCTTTGAGAGAAGAGAGAGAGGGAGAGAGCAAAAAAGAGAGAGATGCTAGGCTTCTTTGAGAGGGATAGATAGACAGAGATATGCTAGGCTCCTTTGAAAGAGAGAGAGTGTAATGCTACGCTTCTTAGGGAGAGAGAGAAAGTGAAACATGCTAGAATTTATTGTGAGACAGAGAAAAAATTGAGAGATATGCTAGGCTTCTTTGAGAGAGAGAGAGACTGAGAGAGACAGAGAGAAAGAGATGCTAGGGTCCTTTGAGAGTGACAGAGAGGGAGAGAGATTGTAGGCTCCTTTGAGACAAAGAGAGATACACAGAGACAGTGAGACTCCAGGCTTCTTCTTCTTCTAGAGAGAAATGCTAGGGTACTTAGAAAGAGAGAGAGATACATACATGCTAGGCTCCTTTGAGAGAGAGTCAGAGAGAGAGATGATAGGCACCTTTGAGACAGAGACACAGAGAGAGTGAGGGATGCTAAGCTCCTTTTAGAGAACGAGAGAGAGATAGAAAGACTTGGAGACACTAGGCTCCATTGAGAGAGAGAGATGCAAAGCTTTTTGAGAGAGAGAGAAAGAGAGAGAGAGAGAGGGAGAGAGATAAAGATGCTAGGCTAGGCTGAGAGAGATCCTAAGCTCCTTTGATGTAAAGAGAGAGAGAGAGAGATGCTAGTCTACTGAGAGAGAGAGAGAGAGAGAGAGAGAGAGAGAGAGAGATGCTAGTCTACTGAGAGAAAGAGAGAGAGAGAGAGAGAGACGGAACCTAGGCACCTTTCAGAGAGAGCGAAATATGCTATGCTTCTTTGAGAGAGAGTGAGAGAGAGAAATTCTAGTCTCCTTTGAGAGAAAGAGAGATAGCCAGAGAGATGCTGGGATCCTTTGAAAGAGAGTGTGATGCTTGGCTTCTTAGGAGAGAGAGACGCTAGAATCCTTTGAGAGAGAGTGGTGGAGAGATTCTAGGCTTCTTTCAGAGAAAGAGAGATGTAAAGAGACAGAGAGATGCTAGGCTCTTTCGAGAGGAGAGAGAGATGCTAGGCTACATAGAGTCAGAGAGAGACAGAGAGAGATGCTATGAGCCTATTAGAGAGAGAGATGCTAGACTACTTTGAGACAGAGACAGGGTGATGCAAGCTTCCTTTTAGAGAGAGAGAGAGATGCTAGGATCCTTTGAGAGAGGGAGATGCTAGTCTACTTTGAGAGAGAGATATAGAGAGATGCTAGGCTCTTTTGAGAGAGAGATGGACAGAAAGAGACAGAGATTTGATAGGCTCCTTTGAGAGGGAGATAAAAGACAGGGAGTTTCTGGGCTCCTTTGGGAGAGAGAGAGATCCTAGGCTACGTTGTGAGAGAGAGAGATTCTAGTCAATTTAGATAGAGAGAGATAGAGACAGAAAGAGAGATTCTTGTCTGCATAGAGGGAGATACAGGCTAGGCTCCTTTGAGAGAAGAGAGAGAGGGAGAGAGAAAAAAAGAGAGAGATGCTAGGCTTCTTTGAGAGGGAGAGATAGACAGAGATATGCTAGGCTCCTTTGAAAGAGAGAGAGTGTAATGCTACGCTTCTTAGGGAGAGAGAGAAAGTGAAACATGCTAGAATTTATTGTGAGACAGAGAAAAAATAGAGAGATATGCTAGGCTTCTTTGAGAGAGAGAGAGACTGAGAGAGACAGAGAGAAAGAGATGCTAGGGTCCTTTGAGAGTGACAGAGAGGGAGAGAGATTATAGGCTCCTTTGAGACAAAGAGAGATACACAGAGACAGTGAGACTCTAGGCTTCTTCTTCTTCTAGAGAGAAATGCTAGGGTACTTAGAAAGAGAGAGAGATACATACATGCTAGGCTCCTTTGAGAGAGAGTCAGAGAGAGAGATGAGAGGCACCTTTGAGACAGAGAGACAGAGAGAGTGAGGGATGCTAAGCTCCTTTTAGAGAACGAGAGAGAAATAGAAAGACTTGGAGACTCTAGGCTCCATTGAGAAAGAGAGATGCAAAGCTTTTTGAGAGAGAGAGAAAGAGAGAGAGAGGGAGAGAGATAAAGATGCTTATCTAGGCTGAGAGAGATCCTAAGCTCCTTTGATGTAAAGAGAGAGAGAGAGAGATGGTAGTCTACTGAGAGAAAGAGAGAGAAAGAGAGAGAGAGAGAGAGATGGAACCTAGGCTCCTTTCAGAGAGAGAGAAATATGCTATGCTTCTTTGAGAGAGAGTGAGAGAGAGAAATTCTAGTCTCCTTTGAGAGAAAGAGAGATAGCCAGAGAGATGCTGGGATCCTTTGAAAGAGAGACAGTGTGATGCTTGGCTTCTTAAGAGAGAGAGACACTAGAATCCTTTGAGAGAGAGGGGTGGAGAGATTCTAGGTTTCTTTCAGAGAAAGAGAGATGTACAGAGACAGAGAGATGCTAGGCTCTTTCGAGAGGAGAGAGAGATGCTAGGCTACATAGAGACAGAGAGAGACAGAGAGAGATGCTATGAGCCTCTTAGAGAGAGATGCTAGACTACTTTGAGACAGAGACAGAGTGATGCAAGCTTCGTTTTAGACAGAGAGAGAGAGATGCTTGGATCCTTTGAGAGAGAGATGCTAGTCTACTTTGAGAGAGAGATATAGAGAGATGCTAGGCTCTTTTGAGAGAGAGATAGACAGAAAGAGACAGAGATTTGATAGGCTCCTTTGAGAGGGAGAGAGGGAGATAAAAGACAGGGAGTTTCTGGGCTCCTTTGGGAGAGAGAGAGATCCTAGGCTACGTTGTGAGAGAGAGAGATTCTAGTCAATTTAGATAGAGAGTGATAGATACAGAAAGAGAGATTCTTGTCTGCATAGAGGGAGATACAGGCTAGGCTCCTTTGAGAGAAGAGAGAGAGGGAGAGAGAAACAGAGAGAGAGATGCTAGGCTTCTTTGAGAGTGGGAGATAGACTGAGATATGCTAGGCTCCTTTGAAAGAGAGAGATACATGCCAGGCTCCTTTGACAGAGAGAGACACAGAGAGAGACAGTGAGAGAGAGATGATATGCTCCTTTGAGGGAGGGAGAGAGAGAGAGTGAGTGATAACAGGCTCCTTTGAGAGAATGAGAGAGAGATAGAAAGACAGGGAGATTCTAGGCCCCTATGAGAGAGAGAGAGAGAGAGATGAAAAGATATTTTAGAGAGAGAGAGAGGGATGGAGAGGGAGAAACATGGCTCCATTGAGAGACAGAGAGAGTTGCTAAGCTCCTTTGATAGTAAGAGCGAGAGAGAGATGCTAGTCTACTTTGAGAGAGAGAGAGAGAGAATGATGCAAGATTCTTTTGAGAGAGAGAGAGAGAGAGAGAGAAATATGCTAGGCTTCGTAGAGAGAGAGAGGTTGAGAGAGAGAGATTCTTGTCTCCTTTGAAAGAAAGATAGAGATAGACAGATAGATGCTAAGCTCCTTTGAAAGAGAGAGAGTGTGATGCTAGCCTTCTTAGCGAGAGAGAAAGAGAGAGATGCTAGAATCCTTTTAGAGAGAGAGAGAGAGACATGCTAGTTTCCTGTGAGATGGAGAGGGAGAGACGATATGCACCTTGGAGAGAGAGTGAGAGAGATGGGTGGCTCCGTTGAGAGAGACAGAATGTGAGAGAGAGAGAGAGAGTGAAATGCTAAGCTCCTTCGAGATAAAGAGAGAGAGATATAGAGATATGCTAGGCTCCTTTGAGAGAGAGAGTAGGAGAGAAATGCGAGGCTTCTTTGAGAGAGAGAAAGACCGAGAGAGACAGAGAGAGAGATGCTAGGCTCTTTTGAGCGTGAGACTGAGGGAGAGAGATTCTACTGTCCTTTGAGAGAAAGAGAGATATACAGACACAGAGAGATGCAAGGCTCCATTGAGAGAGAGGGATGCAGGGTTCCTTTGAAAGCCAGAGAGAGATACATTCTAGGCTCCTTTGAGAGAGAGAGACAGTGATAGAGATGATATTGTCCTTTGAGAGAGAGAGAGTGAGAGAGTTACGCTAGGCTCCTTTGAGAGAAAGAAAGAGAGATAGAACGACAGGGAGATTCTAGGCTCCTTTGAGAGAGAGAGATGCAAATCTTTTTGTGAGAGAGAGAGACGGAGAGAGATAGTTGCTAAGCTCCTGTGAGAGAAAGAGAGAGAGAGAGATGCTAGTCTAGTTGGAGAGAGAGAGATAGAGAAATAGGGATGCTTGGCTCCTTTGAGAGATGAAGATATATATATGCTAGGCTTCCTTGAGAGAGAGAGAGAGAGTGGGAGGGGAGAGATTCTAGTATCCTTTGAGAGAAAGAGTGAGTGATAGAGAGATGCTAGGCTCCTTTGAAAGAGAGAGATTGTGATGCTAGGCTTCTTAGGGAGAGAGAGAAAAAGAGAGATGCCTGGCTCCTGATAGAGAGAGGGAGAGAGAGAGATTGAGGGATGCTAGGCTCCTTTGAGAGAGAGACAGAGAGAGATGATAGGCACCTTTGAGACAGAGAGACAGAGAGAGTGAGGGATGCTAAGCTACTTTTAGAGAACGAGAGATAGATAGAAAGACTTGGAGACTCTAGGATCCATTGAGAGAGAGAGATGCAAAGCTTTTTGAGAGAGAGAGAAAGAGAGAGAGAGAGAGGGAGAGAGATAAAGATGCTTGGCTAGGCTGAGAGAGATCCTAAGCTCCTTTGATGTAAAGAGAGAGAGAGAGATGCTAGTGTACTGAGAGAGAGAGAGAGAGACAGAGAGAGACGGAACCTAGGCTCCTTTCAGAGAGAGAGAAATATGCTACGCTTCTTTGAGAGAGAGTGAGAGAGAGAAATTCTAGTCTCCTTTGAGAGAAAGAGAGATAGCCAGAGAGATTCTGGGATCCTTTGAAAGAGATACAGTGTGATGCTAGAGAGATGCTGGGATCCTTTGAAAGAGATACAGTGTGGTGCTAGGCTTCTTAGGAAAGAGAGATGCTAGAATAATTGGAGAGAGAGGGGTGGAGAGATTCTAGGCTTCTTTCAGAGAAAGAGAGATGTACAGAGACAGAGAGATGCTAGGCTCTTTCGAGAGGAGAGAGGGATGGTAGGATACATAGAGTCAGAGAGAGATAGAGAGAGATGCTATGAGCCTGTTAGAGAGAGAGATGCTAGACTACTTTGAGACAGAAACAGGGTGATGCAAGCTTCCTTTTAGAGAGAGAGAGAAATGCTAGGATCCTTTGAGAGAGGGAGATGCTAGTCTACTTTGAGAGAGAGATATAGAGAGATGCTAGGCTCTTTTGAGAGAGAGATAGACAGAAAGAGACAGAGATTTGTTAGGCTCCTTTGAGAGGGAGATAAAAGACAGGGAGTTTCTGGGCTCCTTTGGGAGAGAGAGAGATCCTAGGCTACGTTGTGAGAGAGAGAGATTCTAGTCAATTTAGATAGAGAGAGATAGAGACAGCAAGAGAGATTCTTGTCTGCATAGAGGGAGATACAGGCTAGGCTCCTTTGAGAGAAGAGAGAGAGGGAGAGAGAAAAAAAGAGAGAGATGCTAGGATACTTTGAGAGGGAGAGATAGACAGACATATGCTAGGCTCCTTTGAAAGAGAGAGAGTGTAATGCTACGCTTTTTAGGGAGAGAGAGAAAGTGAAACATGCTAGAATTTATTGTGAGACAGAGAAAAAATTGAGAGATATGCTAGTCTTCTTTGAGAGAGAGAGAGACTGAGAGAGACAGAGATAAAGAGATGCTAGGGTCCTTTGAGAGTGACAGAGAGGGAGAGAGATTGTAGGCTCCTTTGAGACAAAGAGAGATATACAGAGACAGTGAGACTCCAGGCTTCTTCTTCTTCTAGAGAGAAATGCTAGGGTACTTAGAAAGAGAGAGAGATACATACATGCTAGGCTCCTTTGAGAGAGAGTCAGAGAGAGAGATGATAGGCACCTTTGAGACAGAGACACAGAGAGAGTGAGGGATGCTAAGCTCCTTTTAGAGAACGAGAGAGAGATAGAAAGACTTGGAGACTCTAGGCTCCATTGAGGGAGAGAGATGCAAAGCTTTTTGAGAGAGAGAGAAAGAGAGAGAGAGGGAGAGAGATAAAGATGCTTATCTAGGCTGAGAGAGATTCTAAGCTCCTTTGATGTAAAGAGAGAGAGAGAGAGATGCTAGTCTACTGAGAGAAAGAGAGAGAAAGAGAAAGAGAGAGAGAGACGGAACCTAGGCTCCTTTCAGAGAGAGAGAAATATGCTATGCTTCTTTGAGAGAGAGTGAGAGAGAGAAATTCTAGTCTCCTTTGAGAGAAAGAGAGATAGCCAGAGAGATGCTGGGATCCTTTGAAAGAGAGTGTGATGCTTGGCTTCTTAGGAGAGAGAGACGCTAGAATCCTTTGAGAGAGAGTGGTGGAGAGATTCTAGGCTTCTTTCAGAGAAAGAGAGATGTACAGAGACAGAGAGATGCTACGCTCTTTCGAGAGGAGAGAGAGATGCTAGGCTACATAGTCAGAGAGAGACAGAGAGAGATGCTATGAGCCTATTAGAGAGAGATGCTAGACTACTTTGAGACAGAGACACAGTGATGCAAGCTTCCTTTTAGAGAGAGAGAGAGAGATGCTAGGATCCTTTGAGAGAGGGAGATGCTAGTCTACTTTGAGAGAGATATATAGAGAGATGCTAGGCTCTTTTGAGGGAGAGATAGACAGAAAGAGACAGAGATTTGATAGGCTCCTTTGAGACGGAGATAAAAGACAGGGAGTTTCTGGGCTCCTTTGGAGAGAGAGAGATCCTAGGCTACGTTGTGAGAGAGAGAGATTCTAGTCAATTTAGATAGAGAGAGATAGAGACAGAAAGAGAAATTCTTGTCTGCATAGAGGGAGATACAGGCTAGGCTCCTTTGAGAGAAGAGAGAGAGGGAGAGAGAAACAGAGGGAGAGATGTTAGGCTTCTTTGAGAGGGAGAGATAGACAGAGACATGCTAGGCTCCTTTGAAATAGAGAGATACATGCCAGGCTCCTTTGACAGAGAGAGACACAGAGAGAGACAGTGAGAGAGAGATGATATGCTCCTTTGAGGGAGGGAGAGAGAGAGGGAGTGATAACAGGCTCCTTTGAGAGAATGAGAGAGAGATAGAAAGACAGGGAGATTCTAGGCCCCTATGAGAGAGAGAGAGATATGAAAAGATTTTTTAGAGAGAGCGAGAGGGAGGGAGAGGGAGAAAATTGGCTCCATTGAGAGACAGAGAGAGTTGCTAAGCTACTTTGATAGTAAGAGAGAGAGAGAGATGCTATTCTACTTTGAGAGAGAGAGAGAGAATGATGCAAGATTCTTTTGAGAGAGAGAGAGAGAGAGAAATATGCTAGGCTTCTTAGAGAGAGAGAGGTTGAGAGAGAGAGATTCTTGTCTCCTTTGAAAGAAAGATAGAGATAGACAGATAGATGCTAAGCTCCTTTGAAAGAGAGAGAGTGTGATGCTAGCCTTCTTAGCGAGAGAGAAAGAGAGAGATGCTAGAATCCTTTTAGATAGATAGAGAGACATGCTAGTTTCCTGTGAGATGGAGAGGGAGAGACGATATGCACCTTGGAGAGAGAGAGAGAGAGAGAGATGGGTGGCTCCGTTGAGAGAGACAGAGTGTGAGAGAGAGAGAGAGAGAGTGAAATGCTAAGCTCCTTCGAGATAAAGAGAGAGATATATAGAGATATGCTAGGCTCCTTTGAGAGAGAGAGTAGGAGAGAAATGCGAGGCTTCTTTGAGAGAGAGAAAGACCGAGAGAGACAGAGAGAGAGATGCTAGGCTCTTTTGAGCGTGAGACTGAGGGAGAGAGACTCTAGTGTCCTTTGAGAGAAAGAGAGATATACAGACACAGAGAGATGCAAGGCTCCATTGAGAGAGAGGGATGCAGGGTTCCTTTGAAAGCCAGAGAGAGATACATTCTAGGCTCCTTTGAGAGAGAGAGACAGTGATAGAGATGATATTGTCCTTTGAGAGAGAGAGAGTGAGAGAGTTACACAAGGCTCCTTTGAGAGAAAGAAAGAGAGATAGAACGACAGGGAGATTCTAGGCTCCTTTGAGAGAGAGAGATGCAAATCTTTTTGTGAGAGAGAGAGACGGAGAGAGATAGATGCTAAGCTCCTGTGAGAGAAAGAGAGAGAGAGAGATGCTAGTCTAGTTTGAGAGAGAGAGATAGAGAAATAGGGATGCTTGGCTCTTTTGAGAGATGAAGATATATATATGCTAGGCTTCTTTGAGAGAGAGAGAGAGTGGGAGGGGAGAGATTCTAGTATCTTTGAGAGAAAGAGTGAGTGATAGAGAGATGCTAGGCTCCTTTGAAAGAGAGAGATTGTGATGCTAGGCTTCTTAGGGAGAGAGAGAAAAAGAGAGATGCCTGGCTCCTGATAGAGAGAGGGAGAGAGAGAGATTGAGGGATGCTAGGCTCCTTTGAGAGAGAGACAGAGAGAGATGATAGGCACCTTTTAGACAGAGAGACAGAGAGAGTGAGGGATGCTAAGCTCCTTTTAGAGAACGAGAGAGAGATAGAAAGACTTGGAGACTCTAGGCTCCATTGAGAGAGAGAGATGCAAAGCTTTTTGAGAGAGAGAAAGAGAGAGAGAGAGAGGGAGAGAGATAAAGATGCTTGGCTAGGCTGAGAGAGATCCTAAGCTCCTTTGATGTAAAGAGAGAGAGAGAGATGCTAGTCTACTGAGAGAGAGAGAGAGAGAGAGAGAGAGAGAGAGAGATTTGGAACCTAGGCTCCTTTCAGAGAGAGAGAAATATGCTACGCTTCTTTGAGAGAGAGAGTGAGAGAGAGAAATTCTAGTCTCCTTTGAGAGAAAGAGAGATAGCCAGAGAGATGCTCGGATCCTTTGAAAGAGAGACAGTGTGATGCTAGAGGGATGTTGGGATCCTTTGAAAGAGATACAGTGTGATGCTAGGCTTCTTAGGAGAGAGAGATGCTAGAATAATTGGAGAGAGAGGGGTGGAGAGATTCTAGGCTTCTTTCAGAGAAAGAGAGATGTACAGAGACAGAGAGATGCTAGGCTCTTTCGAGAGGAGAGAGAGATGCTAGGCTACATAGAGACAGAGACAGAGAGAGATGCTATGAGCCTATTAGAGAGAGAGATGCTAGACTACTTTGAGACAGAGACAGAGTGATGCAAGCTTCCTTTTAGAGAGAGAGAGAGATGCTAGGATCCTTTGAGAGAGGGAGATGGTAGTCTACTTTGAGAGAGAGATATAGAGAGATGCTAGGCTCTTTTGAGAGAGAGATAGACAGAAAGAGACAGAGATTTGATAGGCTCCTTTGAGAGGCAGATAAAAGACAGGGAGTTTCTGGGCTCCTTTGGGAGAGAGAGAGATCCTAGGCTACGTTGTGAGAGAGAGAGATTCTAGTCAATTTAGATAGAGAGAGATAGAGACAGAAAGAGAGATTCTTGTCTGCATAGAGGGAGATACAGGCTAGGCTCCTTTGAGAGAAGAGAGAGAGGGAGAGAGAAAAAAAGAGAGAGATGCTAGGCTTCTTTGAGAGGGATAGATAGACAGAGATATGCTAGGCACCTTTGAAAGAGAGAGAGTGTAATGCTACGCTTCTTAGGGAGAGAGAGAAAGTGAAACATGCTAGAATTTATTGTGAGACAGAGAAAAAATTGAGAGATATGCTAGGCTTCTTTGAGAGAGAGAGAGACTGAGAGAGACAGAGAGAAAGAGATGCTAGGGTCCTTTGAGAGTGACAGAGAGGGAGAGAGATTGTAGGCTCCTTTGAGACAAAGAGAGATACACAGAGACAGTGAGACTCCAGGCTTCTTCTTCTTCTAGAGAGAAATGCTAGGGTACTTAGAAAGAGAGAGAGATACATACATGCTAGGCTCCTTTGAGAGAGAGTCAGAGAGAGAGATGATAGGCACCTTTGAGACAGAGACACAGAGAGAGTGAGGGATGCTAAGCTCCTTTTAGAGAACGAGAGAGAGATAGAAAGACTTGGAGACACTAGGCTCCATTGAGAGAGAGAGATGCAAAGCTTTTTGAGAGAGAGAGAAAGAGAGAGAGAGAGAGGGAGAGAGATAAAGATGCTAGGCTAGGCTGAGAGAGATCCTAAGCTCCTTTGATGTAAAGAGAGAGAGAGAGAGATGCTAGTCTACTGAGAGAGAGAGAGAGAGAGAGAGAGAGAGAGAGAGATATGCTAGTCTACTGAGAGAAAGAGAGAGAGAGAGAGAGAGATGGAACCTAGGCACCTTTCAGAGAGAGCGAAATATGCTATGCTTCTTTGAGAGAGAGTGAGAGAGAGAAATTCTAGTCTCCTTTGAGAGAAAGAGAGATAGCCAGAGAGATGCTGGGATCCTTTGAAAGAGAGTGTGATGCTTGGCTTCTTAGGAGAGAGAGACGCTAGAATCCTTTGAGAGAGAGTGGTGGAGAGATTCTAGGCTTCGTTCAGAGAAAGAGAGATGTACAGAGACAGAGAGATGCTAGGCTCTTTCGAGAGGAGAGAGAGATGCTAGGCTACATAGAGTCAGAGAGAGACAGAGAGAGATGCTATGAGCCTATTAGAGAGAGAGATGCTAGACTACTTTGAGACAGAGACAGGGTGATGCAAGCTTCCTTTTAGAGAGAGAGAGAGATGCTAGGTTCCTTTGAGAGAGGGAGATGCTAGTCTACATTGAGAGAGAGATATAGAGAGATGCTAGGCTCTTTTGAGAGAGAGATAGACAGAAAGAGACAGAGATTTGATAGGCTCCTTTGAGAGGCAGATAAAAGACAGGGAGTTTCTGGGCTCCTTTGGGAGAGAGAGAGATCCTAGGCTACGTTGTGAGAGAGAGAGATTCTAGTCAATTTAGATAGAGAGAGATAGAGACAGAAAGAGAGATTCTTGTCTGCATAGAGGGAGATACAGGCTAGGCTCCTTTGAGAGAAGAGAGAGAGGGAGAGAGAAAAAAAGAGAGAGATGCTAGGCTTCTTTGAGAGGGAGAGATAGACAGAGATATGCTAGGCTCCTTTGAAAGAGAGAGAGTGTAATGCTACGCTTCTTAGGGAGAGAGAGAAAGTGAAACATGCTAGAATTTATTGTGAGACAGAGAAAAAATAGAGAGATATGCTAGGCTTCTTTGAGAGAGAGAGAGACTGAGAGAGACAGAGAGAAAGAGATGCTAGGGTCCTTTGAGAGTGACAGAGAGGGAGAGAGATTATAGGCTCCTTTGAGACAAAGAGAGATACACAGAGACAGTGAGACTCTAGGCTTCTTCTTCTTCTAGAGAGAAATGCTAGGGTACTTAGAAAGAGAGAGAGATACATACATGCTAGGCTCCTTTGAGAGAGAGTCAGAGAGAGAGATGAGAGGCACCTTTGAGACAGAGAGACAGAGAGATTGAGGGATGCTAAGCTCCTTTTAGAGAACGAGAGAGAGATAGAAAGACTTGGAGACTCTAGGCTCCATTGAGAGAGAGAGATGCAAAGCTTTTTGAGAGAGAGAGAAAGAGAGAGAGAGGGAGAGAGATAAAGATGCTTATCTAGGCTGAGAGAGATCCTAAGCTCCTTTGATGTAAAGAGAGAGAGAGAGAGATGGTAGTCTACTGAGAGAAAGAGAGAGAAAGAGAGAGAGAGAGAGAGAGATGGAACCTAGGCTAATTTCAGAGAGAGAGAAATATGCTATGCTTCTTTGAGAGAGAGTGAGAGAGAGAAATTCTAGTCTCCTTTGAGAGAAAGAGAGATAGCCAGAGAGATGCTGGGATCCTTTGAAAGAGAGACAGTGTGATGCTTGGCTTCTTAAGAGAGAGAGACACTAGAATCATTTGAGAGAGAGGGGTGGAGAGATTCTAGGTTTCTTTCAGAGAAAGAGAGATGTACAGAGACAGAGAGATGCTAGGCTCTTTCAAGAGGAGAGAGAGATGCTAGGCTACATAGAGACAGAGAGAGACAGAGAGAGATGCTATGAGCCTCTTAGAGAGAGATGCTAGACTACTTTGAGACAGAGACAGAGTGATGCAAGCTTCGTTTTAGACAGAGAGAGAGAGATGCTTGGATCCTTTGAGAGAGAGATGCTAGTCTACTTTGAGAGAGAGATATAGAGAGATGCTAGGCTCTTTTGAGAGAGAGATAGACAGAAAGAGACAGAGATTTGATAGGCTCCTTTGAGAGGGAGAGAGGGAGATAAAAGACAGGGAGTTTCTGGGCTCCTTTGGGAGAGAGAGAGATCCTAGGCTACGTTGTGAGAGAGAGAGATTCTAGTCAATTTAGATAGAGAGTGATAGATACAGAAAGAGAGATTCTTGTCTGCATAGAGGGAGATACAGGCTAGGCTCCTTTGAGAGAAGAGAGAGAGGGAGAGAGAAACAGAGAGAGAGATGCTAGGCTTCTTTGAGAGTGGGAGATAGACTGAGATATGCTAGGCTCCTTTGAAAGAGAGAGATACATGCCAGGCTCCTTTGACAGAGAGAGACACAGAGAGAGACAGTGAGAGAGAGATGATATGCTCCTTTGAGGGAGGGAGAGAGAGAGAGTGAGTGATAACAGGCTCCTTTGAGAGAATGAGAGAGAGATAGAAAGACAGGGAGATTCTAGGCCCCTATGAGAGAGAGAGAGAGAGAGATGAAAAGATATTTTAGAGAGAGAGAGAGGGATTGAGAGGGAGAAACTTGGCTCCATTGAGAGACAGAGAGAGTTGCTAAGCTCCTTTGATAGTAAGAGAGAGAGAGAGATGCTAGTCTACTTTGAGTGAGAGAGAGAGAGAATGATGCAAGATTCTTTTGAGAGAGAGAGAGAGAGAGAGAAATATGCTAGGCTTCGTAGAGAGAGAGAGGTTGAGAGAGAGAGATTCTTGTCTCCTTTGAAAGAAAGATAGAGATAGACAGATAGATGCTAAGCTCCTTTGAAAGAGAGAGAGTGTGATGCTAGCCTTCTTAGCGAGAGAGAAAGAGAGAGATGCTAGAATCCTTTTAGAGAGAGAGAGAGACATGCTAGTTTCCTGTGAGATGGAGAGGGAGAGACGATATGCACCTTGGAGAGAGAGAGAGAGAGAGAGATGGGTGGCTCCGTTGAGAGAGACAGAATGTGAGAGAGAGAGAGAGAGTGAAATGCTAAGCTCCTTCGAGATAAAGAGAGAGAGATATAGAGATATGCTAGGCTCCTTTGAGAGAGAGAGTAGGAGAGAAATGCGAGGCTTCTTTGAGAGAGAGAAAGACAGAGAGAGACAGAGAGAGAGATGCTAGGCTCTTTTGAGCGTGAGACTGAGGGAGAGAGATTCTACTGTCCTTTGAGAGAAAGAGAGATATACAGACACAGAGAGATGCAAGGCTCCATTGAGAGAGAGGGATGCAGGGTTCCTTTGAAAGCCAGAGAGAGATACATTCTAGGCTCCTTTGAGAGAGAGAGAGACAGTGATAGAGATGATATTGTCCTTTGAGAGAGAGAGAGTGAGAGAGTTACGCTAGGCTCCTTTGAGAGAAAGAAAGAGAGATAGAACGACAGGGAGATTCTAGGCTCCTTTGAGAGAGAGAGATGCAAATCTTTTTGTGAGAGAGAGAGACGGAGAGAGATAGTTGCTAAGCTCCTGTGAGAGAAAGAGAGAGAGAGAGATGCTAGTCTAGTTGGAGAGAGAGAGATAGAGAAATAGGGATGCTTGGCTCCTTTGAGAGATGAAGATATATATATGCTAGGCTTCCTTGAGAGAGAGAGAGAGTGGGAGGGGAGAGATTCTAGTATCCTTTGAGAGAAAGAGTGAGTGATAGAGAGATGCTAGGCTCCTTTGAAAGAGAGAGATTGTGATGCTAGGCTTCTTAGGGAGAGAGAGAAAAAGAGAGATGCCTGGCTCCTGATAGAGAGAGGGAGAGAGAGAGATTGAGGGATGCTAGGCTCCTTTGAGAGAGAGACAGAGAGAGATGATAGGCACCTTTGAGACAGAGAGACAGAGAGAGTGAGGGATGCTAAGCTACTTTTAGAGAACGAGAGATAGATAGAAAGACTTGGAGACTCTAGGATCCATTGAGAGAGAGAGATGCAAAGCTTTTTGAGAGAGAGAGAAAGAGAGAGAGAGAGAGGGAGAGAGATAAAGATGCTTGGCTAGGCTGAGAGAGATCCTAAGCTCCTTTGATGTAAAGAGAGAGAGAGAGATGCTAGTGTACTGAGAGAGAGAGAGAGAGACAGAGAGAGACGGAACCTAGGCTCCTTTCAGAGAGAGAGAAATATGCTACGCTTCTTTGAGAGAGAGTGAGAGAGAGAAATACTAGTCTCCTTTGAGAGAAAGAGAGATAGCCAGAGAGATTCTGGGATCCTTTGAAAGAGATACAGTGTGATGCTAGAGAGATGCTGGGATCCTTTGAAAGAGATACAGTGTGGTGCTAGGCTTCTTAGGAAAGAGAGATGCTAGAATAATTGGAGAGAGAGGGGTGGAGAGATTCTAGGCTTCTTTCAGAGAAAGAGAGATGTACAGAGACAGAGAGATGCTAGGCTCTTTCGAGAGGAGAGAGGGATGGTAGGATACATAGAGTCAGAGAGAGATAGAGAGAGATGCTATGAGCCTGTTAGAGAGAGAGATGCTAGACTACTTTGAGACAGAAACAGGGTGATGCAAGCTTCCTTTTAGAGAGAGAGAGAAATGCTAGGATCCTTTGAGAGAGGGAGATGCTAGTCTACTTTGAGAGAAAGATATAGAGAGATGCTAGGCTCTTTTGAGAGAGAGATAGACAGAAAGAGACAGAGATTTGTTAGGCTCCTTTGAGAGGGAGATAAAAGACAGGGAGTTTCTGGGCTCCTTTGGGAGAGAGAGAGATCCTAGGCTACGTTGTGAGAGAGAGAGATTCTAGTCAATTTAGATAGAGAGAGATAGAGACAGCAAGAGAGATTCTTGTCTGCATAGAGGGAGATACAGGCTAGGCTCCTTTGAGAGAAGAGAGAGAGGGAGAGAGAAAAAAAGAGAGAGATGCTAGGATACTTTGAGAGGGAGAGATAGACAGACATATGCTAGGCTCCTTTGAAAGAGAGAGAGTGTAATGCTACGCTTTTTAGGGAGAGAGAGAAAGTGAAACATGCTAGAATTTATTGTGAGACAGAGAAAAAATTGAGAGATATGCTAGTCTTCTTTGAGAGAGAGAGAGACTGAGAGAGACAGAGATAAAGAGATGCTAGGGTCCTTTGAGAGTGACAGAGAGGGAGAGAGATTGTAGGCTCCTTTGAGACAAAGAGAGATATACAGAGACAGTGAGACTCCAGGCTTCTTCTTCTTCTAGAGAGAAATGCTAGGGTACTTAGAAAGAGAGAGAGATACATACATGCTAGGCTCCTTTGAGAGAGAGTCAGAGAGAGAGATGATAGGCACCTTTGAGACAGAGACACAGAGAGAGTGAGGGATGCTAAGCTCCTTTTAGAGAACGAGAGAGAGATAGAAAGACTTGGAGACTCTAGGCTCCATTGAGGGAGAGAGATGCAAAGCTTTTTGAGAGAGAGAGAAAGAGAGAGAGAGGGAGAGAGATAAAGATGCTTATCTAGGCTGAGAGAGATTCTAAGCTCCTTTGATGTAAAGAGAGAGAGAGAGAGATGCTAGTCTACTGAGAGAAAGAGAGAGAAAGAGAAAGAGAGAGAGAGACGGAACCTAGGCTCCTTTCAGAGAGAGAGAAATATGCTATGCTTCTTTGAGAGAGAGTGAGAGAGAGAAATTCTAGTCTCCTTTGAGAGAAAGAGAGATAGCCAGAGAGATGCTGGGATCCTTTGAAAGAGAGTGTGATGCTTGGCTTCTTAGGAGAGAGAGACGCTAGAATCCTTTGAGAGAGAGTGGTGGAGAGATTCTAGGCTTCTTTCAGAGAAAGAGAGATGTACAGAGACAGAGAGATGCTACGCTCTTTCGAGAGGAGAGAGAGATGCTAGGCTACATAGTCAGAGAGAGACAGAGAGAGATGCTATGAGCCTATTAGAGAGAGATGCTAGACTACTTTGAGACAGAGACACAGTGATGCAAGCTTCCTTTTAGAGAGAGAGAGAGAGATGCTAGGATCCTTTGAGAGAGGGAGATGCTAGTCTACTTTGAGAGAGATATATAGAGAGATGCTAGGCTCTTTTGAGGGAGAGATAGACAGAAAGAGACAGAGATTTGATAGGCTCCTTTGAGACGGAGATAAAAGACAGGGAGTTTCTGGGCTCCTTTGGAGAGAGAGAGATCCTAGGCTACGTTGTGAGAGAGAGAGATTCTAGTCAATTTAGATAGAGAGAGATAGAGACAGAAAGAGAAATTCTTGTCTGCATAGAGGGAGATACAGGCTAGGCTCCTTTGAGAGAAGAGAGAGAGGGAGAGAGAAACAGAGGGAGAGATGTTAGGCTTCTTTGAGAGGGAGAGATAGACAGAGACATGCTAGGCTCCTTTGAAATAGAGAGATACATGCCAGGCTCCTTTGACAGAGAGAGACACAGAGAGAGACAGTGAGAGAGAGATGATATGCTCCTTTGAGGGAGGGAGAGAGAGAGGGAGTGATAACAGGCTCCTTTGAGAGAATGAGAGAGAGATAGAAAGACAGGGAGATTCTAGGCCCCTATGAGAGAGAGAGAGATATGAAAAGATTTTTTAGAGAGAGCGAGAGGGAGGGAGAGGGAGAAAATTGGCTCCATTGAGAGACAGAGAGAGTTGCTAAGCTACTTTGATAGTAAGAGAGAGAGAGAGATGCTATTCTACTTTGAGAGAGAGAGAGAGAATGATGCAAGATTCTTTTGAGAGAGAGAGAGAGAGAGAAATATGCTAGGCTTCTTAGAGAGAGAGAGGTTGAGAGAGAGAGATTCTTGTCTCCTTTGAAAGAAAGATAGAGATAGACAGATAGATGCTAAGCTCCTTTGAAAGAGAGAGAGTGTGATGCTAGCCTTCTTAGCGAGAGAGAAAGAGAGAGATGCTAGAATCCTTTTAGATAGAGAGAGAGACATGCTAGTTTCCTGTGAGATGGAGAGGGAGAGACGATATGCACCTTGGAGAGAGAGAGAGAGAGAGAGATGGGTGGCTCCGTTGAGAGAGACAGAGTGTGAGAGAGAGAGAGAGAGAGAGAGTGAAATGCTAAGCTCCTTCGAGATAAAGAGAGATATATATAGAGATATGCTAGGCTCCTTTGAGAGAGAGAGTAGGAGAGAAATGCGAGGCTTCTTTGAGAGAGAGAAAGACCGAGAGAGACAGAGAGAGAGATGCTAGGCTCTTTTGAGCGTGAGACTGAGGGAGAGAGACTCAAGTGTCCTTTGAGAGAAAGAGAGATATACAGACACAGAGAGATGCAAGGCTCCATTGAGAGAGAGGGATGCAGGGTTCCTTTGAAAGCCAGAGAGAGATACATTCTAGGCTCCTTTGAGAGAGAGAGACAGTGATAGAGATGATATTGTCCTTTGAGAGAGAGAGAGTGAGAGAGTTACACTAGGCTCCTTTGAGAGAAAGAAAGAGAGATAGAACGACAGGGAGATTCTAGGCTCCTTTGAGAGAGAGAGATGCAAATCTTTTTGTGAGAGAGAGAGACGGAGAGAGATAGATGCTAAGCTCCTGTGAGAGAAAGAGAGAGAGAGAGATGCTAGTCTAGTTTGAGAGAGAGAGATAGAGAAATAGGGATGCTTGGCTCCTTTGAGAGATGAAGATATATATATGCTAGGCTTCTTTGAGAGAGAGAGAGAGTGGGAGGGGAGAGATTCTAGTATCTTTGAGAGAAAGAGTGAGTGATAGAGAGATGCTAGGCTCCTTTGAAAGAGAGAGATTGTGATGCTAGGCTTCTTAGGGAGAGAGAGAAAAAGAGAGATGCCTGGCTCCTGATAGAGAGAGGGAGAGAGAGAGATTGAGGGATGCTAGGCTCCTTTGAGAGAGAGACAGAGAGAGATGATAGGCACCTTTGAGACAGAGAGACAGAGAGAGTGAGGGATGCTAAGCTCCTTTTAGAGAACGAGAGAGAGATAGAAAGACTTGGAGACTCGGCTCCATTGAGAGAGAGAGATGCAAAGCTTTTTGAGAGAGAGAAAGAGAGAGAGAGAGAGGGAGAGAGATAAAGATGCTTGGCTAGGCTGAGAGAGATCCTAAGCTCCTTTGATGTAAAGAGAGAGAGAGAGATGCTAGTCTACTGAGAGAGAGAGAGAGAGAGAGAGAGAGAGAGAGAGAGAGAGAGAGATTTGGAACCTAGGCTCCTTTCAGAGAGAGAGAAATATGCTACGCTTCTTTGAGAGAGAGAGTGAGAGAGAGAAATTCTAGTCTCCTTTGAGAGAAAGAGAGATAGCCAGAGAGATGCTCGGATCCTTTGAAAGAGAGACAGTGTGATGCTAGAGGGATGCTGGGATCCTTTGAAAGAGATACAGTGTGATCCTAGGCTTCTTAGGAGAGAGAGATGCTAGAATAATTGGAGAGAGAGGGGTGGAGAGATTCTAGGCTTCTTTCAGAGAAAGAGAGATGTACAGAGACAGAGAGATGCTAGGCTCTTTCGAGAGGAGAGAGAGATGCTAGGCTACATAGAGACAGAGACAGAGAGAGATGCTATGAGCCTATTAGAGAGAGAGATGCTAGACTACTTTGAGACAGAGACAGAGTGATGCAAGCTTCCTTTTAGAGAGAGAGAGAGATGCTAGGATCCTTTGAGAGAGGGAGATGGTAGTCTACTTTGAGAGAGAGATATAGAGAGATGCTAGGCTCTTTTGAGAGAGAGATAGACAGAAAGAGACAGAGATTTGATAGGCTCCTTTGAGAGGCAGATAAAAGACAGGGAGTTTCTGGGCTCCTTTGGGAGAGAGAGAGATCCTAGGCTACGTTGTGAGAGAGAGAGATTCTAGTCAATTTAGATAGAGAGAGATAGAGACAGAAAGAGAGATTCTTGTCTGCATAGAGGGAGATACAGGCTAGGCTCCTTTGAGAGAAGAGAGAGAGGGAGAGAGAAAAAAAGAGAGAGATGCTAGGCTTCTTTGAGAGGGATAGATAGACAGAGATATGCTAGGCTCCTTTGAAAGAGAGAGAGTGTAATGCTACGCTTCTTAGGGAGAGAGAGAAAGTGAAACATGCTAGAATTTATTGTGAGACAGAGAAAAAATTGAGAGATATGCTAGGCTTCTTTGAGAGAGAGAGAGACTGAGAGAGACAGAGAGAAAGAGATGCTAGGGTCCTTTGAGAGTGACAGAGAGGGAGAGAGATTGTAGGCTCCTTTGAGACAAAGAGAGATACACAGAGACAGTGAGACTCCAGGCTTCTTCTTCTTCTAGAGAGAAATGCTAGGGTACTTAGAAAGAGAGAGAGATACATACATGCTAGGCTCCTTTGAGAGAGAGTCAGAGAGAGAGATGATAGGCACCTTTGAGACAGAGACACAGAGAGAGTGAGGGATGCTAAGCTCCTTTTAGAGAACGAGAGAGAGATAGAAAGACTTGGAGACACTAGGCTCCATTGAGAGAGAGAGATGCAAAGCTTTTTGAGAGAGAGAGAAAGAGAGAGAGAGGGAGAGAGATAAAGATGCTAGGCTAGGCTGAGAGAGATCCTAAGCTCCTTTGATGTAAAGAGAGAGAGAGAGAGATGCTAGTCTACTGAGAGAGAGAGAGAGAGAGAGAGAGAGAGAGAGAGATGCTAGTCTACTGAGAGAAAGAGAGAGAGAGAGAGAGAGACGGAACCTAGGCACCTTTCAGAGAGAGCGAAATATGCTATGCTTCTTTGAGAGAGAGTGAGAGAGAGAAATTCTAGTCTCCTTTGAGAGAAAGAGAGATAGCCAGAGAGATGCTGGGATCCTTTGAAAGAGAGTGTGATGCTTGGCTTCTTAGGAGAGAGAGAGTGGTGGAGAGATACTAGGCTTCGTTCAGAGAAAGAGAGATGTACAGAGACAGAGAGATGCTAGGCTCTTTCGAGAGGAGAGAGAGATGCTAGGCTACATAGAGTCAGAGAGAGACAGAGAGAGATGCTATGAGCCTATTAGAGAGAGAGATGCTAGACTACTTTGAGACAGAGACAGGGTGATGCAAGCTTCCTTTTAGAGAGAGAGAGAGATGCTAGGATCCTTTGAGAGAGGGAGATGCTAGTCTACATTGAGAGAGAGATATAGAGAGATGCTAGGCTCTTTTGAGAGAGAGATAGACAGAAAGAGACAGAGATTTGATAGGCTCCTTTGAGAGGCAGATAAAAGACAGGGAGTTTCTGGGCTCCTTTGGGAGAGAGAGAGATCCTAGGCTACGTTGTGAGAGAGAGAGATTCTAGTCAATTTAGATAGAGAGAGATAGAGACAGAAAGAGAGATTCTTGTCTGCATAGAGGGAGATACAGGCTAGGCTCCTTTGAGAGAAGAGAGAGAGGGAGAGAGAAAAAAAGAGAGAGATGCTAGGCTTCTTTGAGAGGGAGAGATAGACAGAGATATGCTAGGCTCCTTTGAAAGAGAGAGAGTGTAATGCTACGCTTCTTAGGGAGAGAGAGAAAGTGAAACATGCTAGAATTTATTGTGAGACAGAGAAAAAATAGAGAGATATGCTAGGCTTCTTTGAGAGAGAGAGAGACTGAGAGAGACAGAGAGAAAGAGATGCTAGGGTCCTTTGAGAGTGACAGAGAGGGAGAGAGATTATAGGCTCCTTTGAGACAAAGAGAGATACACAGAGACAGTGAGACTCTAGGCTTCTTCTTCTTCTAGAGAGAAATGCTAGGGTACTTAGAAAGAGAGAGAGATACATACATGCTAGGCTCCTTTGAGAGAGAGTCAGAGAGAGAGATGAGAGGCACCTTTGAGACAGAGAGACAGAGAGATTGAGGGATGCTAAGCTCCTTTTAGAGAACGAGAGAGAGATAGAAAGACTTGGAGACTCTAGGCTCCATTGAGAGAGAGAGATGCAAAGCTTTTTGAGAGAGAGAGAAAGAGAGAGAGAGGGAGAGAGATAAAGATGCTTATCTAGGCTGAGAGAGATCCTAAGCTCCTTTGATGTAAAGAGAGAGAGAGAGATGGTAGTCTACTGAGAGAAAGAGAGAGAAAGAGAGAGAGAGAGAGAGAGATGGAACCTAGGCTCCTTTCAGAGAGAGAGAAATATGCTATGCTTCTTTGAGAGAGAGTGAGAGAGAGAAATTCTAGTCTCCTTTGAGAGAAAGAGAGATAGCCAGAGAGATGCTGGGATCCTTTGAAAGAGAGACAGTGTGATGCTTGGCTTCTTAAGAGAGAGAGACACTAGAATCCTTTGAGAGAGAGGGGTGGAGAGATTCTAGGTTTCTTTCAGAGAAAGAGAGATGTACAGAGACAGAGAGATGCTAGGCACTTTCAAGAGGAGAGAGAGATGCTAGGCTACATAGAGACAGAGAGAGACAGAGAGAGATGCTATGAGCCTCTTAGAGAGAGATGCTAGACTACTTTGAGACAGAGACAGAGTGATGCAAGCTTCGTTTTAGACAGAGAGAGAGAGATGCTTGGATCCTTTGAGAGAGAGATGCTAGTCTACTTTGAGAGAGAGATATAGAGAGATGCTAGGCTCTTTTGAGAGAGAGATAGACAGAAAGAGACAGAGATTTGATAGGCTCCTTTGAGAGGGAGAGAGGGAGATAAAAGACAGGGAGTTTCTGGGCTCCTTTGGGAGAGAGAGAGATCCTAGGCTACGTTGTGAGAGAGAGAGATTCTAGTCAATTTAGATAGAGAGTGATAGATACAGAAAGAGAGATTCTTGTCTGCATAGAGGGAGATACAGGCTAGGCTCCTTTGAGAGAAGAGAGAGAGGGAGAGAGAAACAGAGAGAGAGATGCTAGGCTTCTTTGAGAGTGGGAGATAGACTGAGATATGCTAGGCTCCTTTGAAAGAGAGAGATACATGCCAGGCTCCTTTGACAGAGAGAGACACAGAGAGAGACAGTGAGAGAGAGATGATATGCTCCTTTGAGGGAGGGAGAGAGAGAGAGTGAGTGATAACAGGCTCCTTTGAGAGAATGAGAGAGAGATAGAAAGACAGGGAGATTCTAGGCCCCTATGAGAGAGAGAGAGAGAGAGATGAAAAGATATTTTAGAGAGAGAGAGAGGGATGGAGAGGGAGAAACTTGGCTCCATTGAGAGACAGAGAGAGTTGCTAAGCTCCTTTGATAGTAAGAGAGAGAGAGAGATGCTAGTCTACTTTGAGTGAGAGAGAGAGAGAATGATGCAAGATTCTTTTGAGAGAGAGAGAGAGAGAGAGAAATATGCTAGGCTTCGTAGAGAGAGAGAGGTTGAGAGAGAGAGATTCTTGTCTCCTTTGAAAGAAAGATAGAGATAGACAGATAGATGCTAAGCTCCTTTGAAAGAGAGAGAGTGTGATGCTAGCCTTCTTAGCGAGAGAGAAAGAGAGAGATGCTAGAATCCTTTTAGAGAGAGAGAGAGACATGCTAGTTTCCTGTGAGATGGAGAGGGAGAGACGATATGCACCTTGGAGAGAGAGAGAGAGAGATGGGTGGCTCCGTTGAGAGAGACAGAATGTGAGAGAGAGAGAGAGAGTGAAATGCTAAGCTCCTTCGAGATAAAGAGAGAGAGATATAGAGATATGCTAGGCTCCTTTGAGAGAGAGAGTAGGAGAGAAATGCGAGGCTTCTTTGAGAGAGAGAAAGACCGAGAGAGACAGAGAGAGAGATGCTAGGCTCTTTTGAGCGTGAGACTGAGGGAGAGAGACTCTAGTGTCCTTTGAGAGAAAGAGAGATATACAGACACAGAGAGATGCAAGGCTCCATTGAGAGAGAGGGATGCAGGGTTCCTTTGAAAGCCAGAGAGAGATACATTCTAGGCTCCTTTGAGAGAGAGAGACAGTGATAGAGATGATATTGTCCTTTGAGAGAGAGAGAGTGAGAGAGTTACGCTAGGCTCCTTTGAGAGAAAGAAAGAGAGATAGAACGACAGGGAGATTCTAGGCTCCTTTGAGAGAGAGAGATGCAAATCTTTTTGTGAGAGAGAGAGACGGAGAGAGATAGTTGCTAAGCTCCTGTGAGAGAAAGAGAGAGAGAGAGATGCTAGTCTAGTTGGAGAGAGAGAGATAGAGAAATAGGGATGCTTGGCTCCTTTGAGAGATGAAGATATATATATGCTAGGCTTCCTTGAGAGAGAGAGAGAGTGGGAGGGGAGAGATTCTAGTATCCTTTGAGAGAAAGAGTGAGTGATAGAGAGATGCTAGGCTCCTTTGAAAGAGAGAGATTGTGATGCTAGGCTTCTTAGGGAGAGAGAGAAAAAGAGAGATGCCTGGCTCCTGATAGAGAGAGGGAGAGAGAGAGATTGAGGGATGCTAGGCTCCTTTGAGAGAGAGACAGAGAGAGATGATAGGCACCTTTGAGACAGAGAGACAGAGAGAGTGAGGGATGCTAAGCTCCTTTTAGAGAACGAGAGATAGATAGAAAGACTTGGAGTCTCTAGGATCCATTGAGAGAGAGAGATGCAAAGCTTTTTGAGAGAGAGAGAAAGAGAGAGAGAGAGAGGGAGAGAGATAAAGATGCTTGGCTAGGCTGAGAGAGATCCTAAGCTCCTTTGATGTAAAGAGAGAGAGAGAGATGCTAGTGTACTGAGAGAGAGAGAGAGAGACAGAGAGAGACGGAACCTAGGCTCCTTTCAGAGAGAGAGAAATATGCTACGCTTCTTTGAGAGAGAGTGAGAGAGAGAAATTCTAGTCTCCTTTGAGAGAAAGAGAGATAGCCAGAGAGATTCTGGGATCCTTTGAAAGAGATACAGTGTGATGCTAGAGAGATGCTGGGATCCTTTGAAAGAGATACAGTGTGGTGCTAGGCTTCTTAGGAAAGAGAGATGCTAGAATAATTGGAGAGTGAGGGGTGGAGAGATTCTAGGCTTCTTTCAGAGAAAGAGAGATGTACAGAGACAGAGAGATGCTAGGCTCTTTCGAGAGGAGAGAGGGATGGTAGGATACATAGAGTCAGAGAGAGATAGAGAGAGATGCTATGAGCCTATTAGAGAGAGAGATGCTAGACTACTTTGAGACAGAGACAGAGTGATGCAAGCTTCCTTTTAGAGAGAGAGAGAGATGCTAGGATCCTTTGAGAGAGGGAGATGGTAGTCTACTTTGAGAGAGAGATATAGAGAGATGCTAGGCTCTTTTGAGAGAGAGAGATAGACAGAAAGAGACAGAGATTTGATAGGCTCCTTTGAGAGGCAGATAAAAGACAGGGAGTTTCTGGGCTCCTTTGGGAGAGAGAGAGATCCTAGGCTACGTTGTGAGAGAGAGAGATTCTAGTCAATTTAGATAGAGAGAGATAGAGACAGAAAGAGAGATTCTTGTCTGCATAGAGGGAGATACAGGCTAGGCTCCTTTGAGAGAAGAGAGAGAGGGAGAGAGAAAAAAAGAGAGAGATGCTAGGCTTCTTTGAGAGGGATAGATAGACAGAGATATGCTAGGCTCCTTTGAAAGAGAGAGAGTGTAATGCTACGCTTCTTAGGGAGAGAGAGAAAGTGAAACATGCTAGAATTTATTGTGAGACAGAGAAAAAATTGAGAGATATGCTAGGCTTCTTTGAGAGAGAGAGAGACTGAGAGAGACAGAGAGAAAGAGATGCTAGGGTCCTTTGAGAGTGACAGAGAGGGAGAGAGATTGTAGGCTCCTTTGAGACAAAGAGAGATACACAGAGACAGTGAGACTCCAGGCTTCTTCTTCTTCTAGAGAGAAATGCTAGGGTACTTAGAAAGAGAGAGAGATACATACATGCTAGGCTCCTTTGAGAGAGAGTCAGAGAGAGAGATGATAGGCACCTTTGAGACAGAGACACAGAGAGAGTGAGGGATGCTAAGCTCCTTTTAGAGAACGAGAGAGAGATAGAAAGACTTGGAGACACTAGGCTCCATTGAGAGAGAGAGATGCAAAGCTTTTTGAGAGAGAGAGAAAGAGAGAGAGAGAGAGGGAGAGAGATAAAGATGCTAGGCTAGGCTGAGAGAGATCCTAAGCTCCTTTGATGTAAAGAGAGAGAGAGAGAGATGCTAGTCTACTGAGAGAGAGAGAGAGAGAGAGAGAGAGAGAGAGATATGCTAGTCTACTGAGAGAAAGAGAGAGAGAGAGAGAGAGACGGAACCTAGGCACCTTTCAGAGAGAGCGAAATATGCTATGCTTCTTTGAGAGAGAGTGAGAGAGAGAAATTCTAGTCTCCTTTGAGAGAAAGAGAGATAGCCAGAGAGATGCTGGGATCCTTTGAAAGAGAGTGTGATGCTTGGCTTCTTAGGAGAGAGAGACGCTAGAATCCTTTGAGAGAGAGTGGTGGAGAGATTCTAGGCTTCGTTCAGAGAAAGAGAGATGTACAGAGACAGAGAGATGCTAGGCTCTTTCGAGAGGAGAGAGAGATGCTAGGCTACATAGAGTCAGAGAGAGACAGAGAGAGATGCTATGAGCCTATTAGAGAGAGAGATGCTAGACTACTTTGAGACAGAGACAGGGTGATGCAAGCTTCCTTTTAGAGAGAGAGAGAGATGCTAGGATCCTTTGAGAGAGGGAGATGCTAGTCTACATTGAGAGAGAGATATAGAGAGATGCTAGGCTCTTTTGAGAGAGAGATAGACAGAAAGAGACAGAGATTTGATAGGCTCCTTTGAGAGGCAGATAAAAGACAGGGAGTTTCTGGGCTCCTTTGGGAGAGAGAGAGATCCTAGGCTACGTTGTGAGAGAGAGAGATTCTAGTCAATTTAGATAGAGAGAGATAGAGACAGAAAGAGAGATTCTTGTCTGCATAGAGGGAGATACAGGCTAGGCTCCTTTGAGAGAAGAGAGAGAGGGAGAGAGAAAAAAAGAGAGAGATGCTAGGCTTCTTTGAGAGGGAGAGATAGACAGAGATATGCTAGGCTCCTTTGAAAGAGAGAGAGTGTAATGCTACGCTTCTTAGGGAGAGAGAGAAAGTGAAACATGCTAGAATTTATTGTGAGACAGAGAAAAAATAGAGAGATATGCTAGGCTTCTTTGAGAGAGAGAGAGACTGAGAGAGACAGAGAGAAAGAGATGCTAGGGTCCTTTGAGAGTGACAGAGAGGGAGAGAGATTATAGGCTCCTTTGAGACAAAGAGAGATACACAGAGACAGTGAGACTCTAGGCTTCTTCTTCTTCTAGAGAGAAATGCTAGGGTACTTAGAAAGAGAGAGAGATACATACATGCTAGGCTCCTTTGAGAGAGAGTCAGAGAGAGAGATGAGAGGCACCTTTGAGACAGAGAGACAGAGAGATTGAGGGATGCTAAGCTCCTTTTAGAGAACGAGAGAGAGATAGAAAGACTTGGAGACTCTAGGCTCCATTGAGAGAGAGAGATGCAAAGCTTTTTGAGAGAGAGAGAAAGAGAGAGAGAGGGAGAGAGATAAAGATGCTTATCTAGGCTGAGAGAGATCCTAAGCTCCTTTGATGTAAAGAGAGAGAGAGAGATGGTAGTCTACTGAGAGAAAGAGAGAGAAAGAGAGAGAGAGAGAGAGAGATGGAACCTAGGCTCCTTTCAGAGAGAGAGAAATATGCTATGCTTCTTTGAGAGAGAGTGAGAGAGAGAAATTCTAGTCTCCTTTGAGAGAAAGAGAGATAGCCAGAGAGATGCTGGGATCCTTTGAAAGAGAGACAGTGTGATGCTTGGCTTCTTAAGAGAGAGAGACACTAGAATCCTTTGAGAGAGAGGGGTGGAGAGATTCTAGGTTTCTTTCAGAGAAAGAGAGATGTACAGAGACAGAGAGATGCTAGGCACTTTCAAGAGGAGAGAGAGATGCTAGGCTACATAGAGACAGAGAGAGACAGAGAGAGATGCTATGAGCCTCTTAGAGAGAGATGCTAGACTACTTTGAGACAGAGACAGAGTGATGCAAGCTTCGTTTTAGACAGAGAGAGAGAGATGCTTGGATCCTTTGAGAGAGAGATGCTAGTCTACTTTGAGAGAGAGATATAGAGAGATGCTAGGCTCTTTTGAGAGAGAGATAGACAGAAAGAGACAGAGATTTGATAGGCTCCTTTGAGAGGGAGAGAGGGAGATAAAAGACAGGGAGTTTCTGGGCTCCTTTGGGAGAGAGAGAGATCCTAGGCTACGTTGTGAGAGAGAGAGATTCTAGTCAATTTAGATAGAGAGTGATAGATACAGAAAGAGAGATTCTTGTCTGCATAGAGGGAGATACAGGCTAGGCTCCTTTGAGAGAAGAGAGAGAGGGAGAGAGAAACAGAGAGAGAGATGCTAGGCTTCTTTGAGAGTGGGAGATAGACTGAGATATGCTAGGCTCCTTTGAAAGAGAGAGATACATGCCAGGCTCCTTTGACAGAGAGAGACACAGAGAGAGACAGTGAGAGAGAGATGATATGCTCCTTTGAGGGAGGGAGAGAGAGAGAGTGAGTGATAACAGGCTCCTTTGAGAGAATGAGAGAGAGATAGAAAGACAGGGAGATTCTAGGCCCCTATGAGAGAGAGAGAGAGAGAGATGAAAAGATATTTTAGAGAGAGAGAGAGGGATGGAGAGGGAGAAACTTGGCTCCATTGAGAGACAGAGAGAGTTGCTAAGCTCCTTTGATAGTAAGAGAGAGAGAGAGATGCTAGTCTACTTTGAGTGAGAGAGAGAGAGAATGATGCAAGATTCTTTTGAGAGAGAGAGAGAGAGAGAGAAATATGCTAGGCTTCGTAGAGAGAGAGAGGTTGAGAGAGAGAGATTCTTGTCTCCTTTGAAAGAAAGATAGAGATAGACAGATAGATGCTAAGCTCCTTTGAAAGAGAGAGAGTGTGATGCTAGCCTTCTTAGCGAGAGAGAAAGAGAGAGATGCTAGAATCCTTTTAGAGAGAGAGAGAGACATGCTAGTTTCCTGTGAGATGGAGAGGGAGAGACGATATGCACCTTGGAGAGAGAGAGAGAGAGATGGGTGGCTCCGTTGAGAGAGACAGAATGTGAGAGAGAGAGAGAGAGTGAAATGCTAAGCTCCTTCGAGATAAAGAGAGAGAGATATAGAGATATGCTAGGCTCCTTTGAGAGAGAGAGTAGGAGAGAAATGCGAGGCTTCTTTGAGAGAGAGAAAGACCGAGAGAGACAGAGAGAGAGATGCTAGGCTCTTTTGAGCGTGAGACTGAGGGAGAGAGACTCTAGTGTCCTTTGAGAGAAAGAGAGATATACAGACACAGAGAGATGCAAGGCTCCATTGAGAGAGAGGGATGCAGGGTTCCTTTGAAAGCCAGAGAGAGATACATTCTAGGCTCCTTTGAGAGAGAGAGACAGTGATAGAGATGATATTGTCCTTTGAGAGAGAGAGAGTGAGAGAGTTACGCTAGGCTCCTTTGAGAGAAAGAAAGAGAGATAGAACGACAGGGAGATTCTAGGCTCCTTTGAGAGAGAGAGATGCAAATCTTTTTGTGAGAGAGAGAGACGGAGAGAGATAGTTGCTAAGCTCCTGTGAGAGAAAGAGAGAGAGAGAGATGCTAGTCTAGTTGGAGAGAGAGAGATAGAGAAATAGGGATGCTTGGCTCCTTTGAGAGATGAAGATATATATATGCTAGGCTTCCTTGAGAGAGAGAGAGAGTGGGAGGGGAGAGATTCTAGTATCCTTTGAGAGAAAGAGTGAGTGATAGAGAGATGCTAGGCTCCTTTGAAAGAGAGAGATTGTGATGCTAGGCTTCTTAGGGAGAGAGAGAAAAAGAGAGATGCCTGGCTCCTGATAGAGAGAGGGAGAGAGAGAGATTGAGGGATGCTAGGCTCCTTTGAGAGAGAGACAGAGAGAGATGATAGGCACCTTTGAGACAGAGAGACAGAGAGAGTGAGGGATGCTAAGCTCCTTTTAGAGAACGAGAGATAGATAGAAAGACTTGGAGTCTCTAGGATCCATTGAGAGAGAGAGATGCAAAGCTTTTTGAGAGAGAGAGAAAGAGAGAGAGAGAGAGGGAGAGAGATAAAGATGCTTGGCTAGGCTGAGAGAGATCCTAAGCTCCTTTGATGTAAAGAGAGAGAGAGAGATGCTAGTGTACTGAGAGAGAGAGAGAGAGACAGAGAGAGACGGAACCTAGGCTCCTTTCAGAGAGAGAGAAATATGCTACGCTTCTTTGAGAGAGAGTGAGAGAGAGAAATTCTAGTCTCCTTTGAGAGAAAGAGAGATAGCCAGAGAGATTCTGGGATCCTTTGAAAGAGATACAGTGTGATGCTAGAGAGATGCTGGGATCCTTTGAAAGAGATACAGTGTGGTGCTAGGCTTCTTAGGAAAGAGAGATGCTAGAATAATTGGAGAGTGAGGGGTGGAGAGATTCTAGGCTTCTTTCAGAGAAAGAGAGATGTACAGAGACAGAGAGATGCTAGGCTCTTTCGAGAGGAGAGAGGGATGGTAGGATACATAGAGTCAGAGAGAGATAGAGAGAGATGCTATGAGCCTATTAGAGAGAGAGATGCTAGACTACTTTGAGACAGAGACAGAGTGATGCAAGCTTCCTTTTAGAGAGAGAGAGAGATGCTAGGATCCTTTGAGAGAGGGAGATGGTAGTCTACTTTGAGAGAGAGATATAGAGAGATGCTAGGCTCTTTTGAGAGAGAGAGATAGACAGAAAGAGACAGAGATTTGATAGGCTCCTTTGAGAGGCAGATAAAAGACAGGGAGTTTCTGGGCTCCTTTGGGAGAGAGAGAGATCCTAGGCTACGTTGTGAGAGAGAGAGATTCTAGTCAATTTAGATAGAGAGAGATAGAGACAGAAAGAGAGATTCTTGTCTGCATAGAGGGAGATACAGGCTAGGCTCCTTTGAGAGAAGAGAGAGAGGGAGAGAGAAAAAAAGAGAGAGATGCTAGGCTTCTTTGAGAGGGATAGATAGACAGAGATATGCTAGGCTCCTTTGAAAGAGAGAGAGTGTAATGCTACGCTTCTTAGGGAGAGAGAGAAAGTGAAACATGCTAGAATTTATTGTGAGACAGAGAAAAAATTGAGAGATATGCTAGGCTTCTTTGAGAGAGAGAGAGACTGAGAGAGACAGAGAGAAAGAGATGCTAGGGTCCTTTGAGAGTGACAGAGAGGGAGAGAGATTGTAGGCTCCTTTGAGACAAAGAGAGATACACAGAGACAGTGAGACTCCAGGCTTCTTCTTCTTCTAGAGAGAAATGCTAGGGTACTTAGAAAGAGAGAGAGATACATACATGCTAGGCTCCTTTGAGAGAGAGTCAGAGAGAGAGATGATAGGCACCTTTGAGACAGAGACACAGAGAGAGTGAGGGATGCTAAGCTCCTTTTAGAGAACGAGAGAGAGATAGAAAGACTTGGAGACACTAGGCTCCATTGAGAGAGAGAGATGCAAAGCTTTTTGAGAGAGAGAGAAAGAGAGAGAGAGAGAGGGAGAGAGATAAAGATGCTAGGCTAGGCTGAGAGAGATCCTAAGCTCCTTTGATGTAAAGAGAGAGAGAGAGAGATGCTAGTCTACTGAGAGAGAGAGAGAGAGAGAGAGAGAGAGAGAGATATGCTAGTCTACTGAGAGAAAGAGAGAGAGAGAGAGAGAGACGGAACCTAGGCACCTTTCAGAGAGAGCGAAATATGCTATGCTTCTTTGAGAGAGAGTGAGAGAGAGAAATTCTAGTCTCCTTTGAGAGAAAGAGAGATAGCCAGAGAGATGCTGGGATCCTTTGAAAGAGAGTGTGATGCTTGGCTTCTTAGGAGAGAGAGACGCTAGAATCCTTTGAGAGAGAGTGGTGGAGAGATTCTAGGCTTCGTTCAGAGAAAGAGAGATGTACAGAGACAGAGAGATGCTAGGCTCTTTCGAGAGGAGAGAGAGATGCTAGGCTACATAGAGTCAGAGAGAGACAGAGAGAGATGCTATGAGCCTATTAGAGAGAGAGATGCTAGACTACTTTGAGACAGAGACAGGGTGATGCAAGCTTCCTTTTAGAGAGAGAGAGAGATGCTAGGATCCTTTGAGAGAGGGAGATGCTAGTCTACATTGAGAGAGAGATATAGAGAGATGCTAGGCTCTTTTGAGAGAGAGATAGACAGAAAGAGACAGAGATTTGATAGGCTCCTTTGAGAGGCAGATAAAAGACAGGGAGTTTCTGGGCTCCTTTGGGAGAGAGAGAGATCCTAGGCTACGTTGTGAGAGAGAGAGATTCTAGTCAATTTAGATAGAGAGAGATAGAGACAGAAAGAGAGATTCTTGTCTGCATAGAGGGAGATACAGGCTAGGCTCCTTTGAGAGAAGAGAGAGAGGGAGAGAGAAAAAAAGAGAGAGATGCTAGGCTTCTTTGAGAGGGAGAGATAGACAGAGATATGCTAGGCTCCTTTGAAAGAGAGAGAGTGTAATGCTACGCTTCTTAGGGAGAGAGAGAAAGTGAAACATGCTAGAATTTATTGTGAGACAGAGAAAAAATAGAGAGATATGCTAGGCTTCTTTGAGAGAGAGAGAGACTGAGAGAGACAGAGAGAAAGAGATGCTAGGGTCCTTTGAGAGTGACAGAGAGGGAGAGAGATTATAGGCTCCTTTGAGACAAAGAGAGATACACAGAGACAGTGAGACTCTAGGCTTCTTCTTCTTCTAGAGAGAAATGCTAGGGTACTTAGAAAGAGAGAGAGATACATACATGCTAGGCTCCTTTGAGAGAGAGTCAGAGAGAGAGATGAGAGGCACCTTTGAGACAGAGAGACAGAGAGATTGAGGGATGCTAAGCTCCTTTTAGAGAACGAGAGAGAGATAGAAAGACTTGGAGACTCTAGGCTCCATTGAGAGAGAGAGATGCAAAGCTTTTTGAGAGAGAGAGAAAGAGAGAGAGAGGGAGAGAGATAAAGATGCTTATCTAGGCTGAGAGAGATCCTAAGCTCCTTTGATGTAAAGAGAGAGAGAGAGAGATGGTAGTCTACTGAGAGAAAGAGAGAGAAAGAGAGAGAGAGAGAGAGATGGAACCTAGGCTCCTTTCAGAGAGAGAGAAATATGCTATGCTTCTTTGAGAGAGAGTGAGAGAGAGAAATTCTAGTCTCCTTTGAGAGAAAGAGAGATAGCCAGAGAGATGCTGGGATCCTTTGAAAGAGAGACAGTGTGATGCTTGGCTTCTTAAGAGAGAGAGACACTAGAATCCTTTGAGAGAGAGGGGTGGAGAGATTCTAGGTTTCTTTCAGAGAAAGAGAGATGTACAGAGACAGAGAGATGCTAGGCTCTTTCAAGAGGAGAGAGAGACGCTAGGCTACATAGAGACAGAGAGAGACAGAGAGAGATGCTATGAGCCTCTTAGAGAGAGATGCTAGACTACTTTGAGACAGAGACAGAGTGATGCAAGCTTCGTTTTAGACAGAGAGAGAGAGATGCTTGGATCCTTTGAGAGAGAGATGCTAGTCTACTTTGAGAGAGAGATATAGAGAGATGCTAGGCTCTTTTGAGAGAGAGATAGACAGAAAGAGACAGAGATTTGATAGGCTCCTTTGAGAGGGAGAGAGGGAGATAAAAGACAGGGAGTTTCTGGGCTCCTTTGGGAGAGAGAGAGATCCTAGGCTACGTTGTGAGAGAGAGAGATTCTAGTCAATTTAGATAGAGAGTGATAGATACAGAAAGAGAGATTCTTGTCTGCATAGAGGGAGATACAGGCTAGGCTCCTTTGAGAGAAGAGAGAGAGGGAGAGAGAAACAGAGAGAGAGATGCTAGGCTTCTTTGAGAGTGGGAGATAGACTGAGATATGCTAGGCTCCTTTGAAAGAGAGAGATACATGCCAGGCTCCTTTGACAGAGAGAGACACAGAGAGAGACAGTGAGAGAGAGATGATATGCTCCTTTGAGGGAGGGAGAGAGAGAGAGTGAGTGATAACAGGCTCCTTTGAGAGAATGAGAGAGAGATAGAAAGACAGGGAGATTCTAGGCCCCTATGAGAGAGAGAGAGAGAGAGATGAAAAGATATTTTAGAGAGAGAGAGAGGGATGGAGAGGGAGAAACTTGGCTCCATTGAGAGACAGAGAGAGTTGCTAAGCTCCTTTGATAGTAAGAGCGAGAGAGAGATGCTAGTCTACTTTGCGTGAGAGAGAGAGAGAATGATGCAAGATTCTTTTGAGAGAGAGAGAGAGAGAGAGAGAGAGAGAGAAATATGCTAGGCTTCGTAGAGAGAGAGAGGTTGAGAGAGAGAGATTCTTGTCTCCTTTGAAAGAAAGATAGAGATAGACAGATAGATGCTAAGCTCCTTTGAAAGAGAGAGAGTGTGATGCTAGCCTTCTTAGCGAGAGAGAAAGAGAGAGATGCTAGAATCCTTTTAGAGAGAGAGAGAGACATGCTAGTTTCCTGTGAGATGGAGAGGGAGAGACGATATGCACCTTGGAGAGAGAGAGAGAGAGATGGGTGGCTCCGTTAAGAGAGACAGAATGTGAGAGAGAGAGAGAGAGTGAAATGCTAAGCTCCTTCGAGATAAAGAGAGAGAGATATAGAGATATGCTAGGCTCCTTTGAGAGAGAGAGTAGGAGAGAAATGCGAGGCTTCTTTGAGAGAGAGAAAGACCGAGAGAGACAGAGAGAGAGATGCTAGGCTCTTTTGAGCGTGAGACTGAGGGAGAGAGATTCTACTGTCCTTTGAGAGAAAGAGAGATATACAGACACAGAGAGATGCAAGGCTCCATTGAGAGAGAGGGATGCAGGGTTCCTTTGAAAGCCAGAGAGAGATACATTCTAGGCTCCTTTGAGAGAGAGAGACAGTGATAGAGATGATATTGTCCTTTGAGAGAGAGAGAGTGAGAGAGTTACGCTAGGCTCCTTTGAGAGAAAGAAAGAGAGATAGAACGACAGGGAGATTCTAGGCTCCTTTGAGAGAGAGAGATGCAAATCTTTTTGTGAGAGAGAGAGACGGAGAGAGATAGTTGCTAAGCTCCTGTGAGAGAAAGAGAGAGAGAGAGATGCTAGTCTAGTTGGAGAGAGAGAGATAGAGAAATAGGGATGCTTGGCTCCTTTGAGAGATGAAGATATATATATGCTAGGCTTCCTTGAGAGAGAGAGAGAGTGGGAGGGGAGAGATTCTAGTATCCTTTGAGAGAAAGAGTGAGTGATAGAGAGATGCTAGGCTCCTTTGAAAGAGAGAGATTGTGATGCTAGGCTTCTTAGGGAGAGAGAGAAAAAGAGAGATGCCTGGCTCCTGATAGAGAGAGGGAGAGAGAGAGATTGAGGGATGCTAGGCTCCTTTGAGAGAGAGACAGAGAGAGATGATAGGCACCTTTGAGACAGAGAGACAGAGAGAGTGAGGGATGCTAAGCTACTTTTAGAGAACGAGAGATAGATAGAAAGACTTGGAGACTCTAGGATCCATTGAGAGAGAGAGATGCAAAGCTTTTTGAGAGAGAGAGAAAGAGAGAGAGAGAGAGGGAGAGAGATAAAGATGCTTGGCTAGGCTGAGAGAGATCCTAAGCTCCTTTGATGTAAAGAGAGAGAGAGAGATGCTAGTGTACTGAGAGAGAGAGAGAGAGACAGAGAGAGACGGAACCTAGGCTCCTTTCAGAGAGAGAGAAATATGCTACGCTTCTTTGAGAGAGAGTGAGAGAGAGAAATTCTAGTCTCCTTTGAGAGAAAGAGAGATAGCCAGAGAGATTCTGGGATCCTTTGAAAGAGATACAGTGTGATGCTAGAGAGATGCTGGGATCCTTTGAAAGAGATACAGTGTGGTGCTAGGCTTCTTAGGAAAGAGAGATGCTAGAATAATTGGAGAGAGAGGGGTGGAGAGATTCTAGGCTTCTTTCAGAGAAAGAGAGATGTACAGAGACAGAGAGATGCTAGGCTCTTTCGAGAGGAGAGAGGGATGGTAGGATACAAAGAGTCAGAGAGAGATAGAGAGAGATGCTATGAGCCTGTTAGAGAGAGAGATGCTAGACTACTTTGAGACAGAAACAGGGTGATGCAAGCTTCCTTTTAGAGAGAGAGAGAAATGCTAGGATCCTTTGAGAGAGGGAGATGCTAGTCTACTTTGAGAGAGATATATAGAGAGATGCTAGGCTCTTTTGAGAGAGAGATAGACAGAAAGAGACAGAGATTTGTTAGGCTCCTTTGAGAGGGAGATAAAAGACAGGGAGTTTCTGGGCTCCTTTGGGAGAGAGAGAGATCCTAGGCTACGTTGTGAGAGAGAGAGATTCTAGTCAATTTAGATAGAGAGAGATAGAGACAGCAAGAGAGATTCTTGTCTGCATAGAGGGAGATACAGGCTAGGCTCCTTTGAGAGAAGAGAGAGAGGGAGAGAGAAAAAAAGAGAGAGATGCTAGGATTCTTTGAGAGGGAGAGATAGACAGAGATATGCTAGGCTCCTTTGAAAGAGAGAGAGTGTAATGCTACGCTTCTTAGGGAGAGAGAGAAAGCGAAACATGCTAGAATTTATTGTGAGACAGAGAAAAAATAGAGAGATATGCTAGGCTTCTTTGAGAGAGAGAGAGACTGAGAGAGACAGAGAGAAAGAGATGCTAGGGTCCTTTGAGAGTGACAGAGAGGGAGAGAGATTATAGGCTCCTTTGAGACAAAGAGAGATACACAGAGACAGTGAGACTCTAGGCTTCTTCTTCTTCTAGAGAGAAATGCTAGGGTACTTAGAAAGAGAGAGAGATACATACATGCTAGGCTCCATTGAGAGAGAGTCAGAGAGAGAGATGAGAGGCACCTTTGAGACAGAGAGACAGAGAGATTGAGGGATGCTAAGCTCCTTTTAGAGAACGAGAGAGAGATAGAAAGACTTGGAGACTCTAGGCTCCATTGAGAGAGAGAGATGCAAAGCTTTTTGAGAGAGAGAGAAAGAGAGAGAGAGGGAGAGAGATAAAGATGCTTATCTAGGCTGAGAGAGATCCTAAGCTCCTTTGATGTAAAGAGAGAGAGAGAGAGATGGTAGTCTACTGAGAGAAAGAGAGAGAAAGAGAGAGAGAGAGAGAGAGATGGAACCTAGGCTCCTTTCAGAGAGAGAGAAATATGCTATGCTTCTTTGAGAGAGAGTGAGAGAGAGAAATTCTAGTCTCCTTTGAGAGAAAGAGAGATAGCCAGAGAGATGCTGGGATCCTTTGAAAGAGAGACAGTGTGATGCTTGGCTTCTTAAGAGAGAGAGACACTAGAATCCTTTGAGAGAGAGGGGTGGAGAGATTCTAGGTTTCTTTCAGAGAAAGAGAGATGTACAGAGACAGAGAGATGCTAGGCTCTTTCAAGAGGAGAGAGAGACGCTAGGCTACATAGAGACAGAGAGAGACAGAGAGAGATGCTATGAGCCTCTTAGAGAGAGATGCTAGACTACTTTGAGACAGAGACAGAGTGATGCAAGCTTCGTTTTAGACAGAGAGAGAGAGATGCTTGGATCCTTTGAGAGAGAGATGCTAGTCTACTTTGAGAGAGAGATATAGAGAGATGCTAGGCTCTTTTGAGAGAGAGATAGACAGAAAGAGACAGAGATTTGATAGGCTCCTTTGAGAGGGAGAGAGGGAGATAAAAGACAGGGAGTTTCTGGGCTCCTTTGGGAGAGAGAGAGATCCTAGGCTACGTTGTGAGAGAGAGAGATTCTAGTCAATTTAGATAGAGAGTGATAGATACAGAAAGAGAGATTCTTGTCTGCATAGAGGGAGATACAGGCTAGGCTCCTTTGAGAGAAGAGAGAGAGGGAGAGAGAAACAGAGAGAGAGATGCTAGGCTTCTTTGAGAGTGGGAGATAGACTGAGATATGCTAGGCTCCTTTGAAAGAGAGAGATACATGCCAGGCTCCTTTGACAGAGAGAGACACAGAGAGAGACAGTGAGAGAGAGATGATATGCTCCTTTGAGGGAGGGAGAGAGAGAGAGTGAGTGATAACAGGCTCCTTTGAGAGAATGAGAGAGAGATAGAAAGACAGGGAGATTCTAGGCCCCTATGAGAGAGAGAGAGAGAGAGATGAAAAGATATTTTAGAGAGAGAGAGAGGGATGGAGAGGGAGAAACTTGGCTCCATTGAGAGACAGAGAGAGTTGCTAAGCTCCTTTGATAGTAAGAGCGAGAGAGAGATGCTAGTCTACTTTGAGTGAGAGAGAGAGAGAATGATGCAAGATTCTTTTGAGAGAGAGAGAGAGAGAGAGAGAGAAATATGCTAGGCTTCGTAGAGAGAGAGAGGTTGAGAGAGAGAGATTCTTGTCTCCTTTGAAAGAAAGATAGAGATAGACAGATAGATGCTAAGCTCCTTTGAAAGAGAGAGAGTGTGATGCTAGTCTTCTTAGCGAGAGAGAAAGAGAGAGATGCTAGAATCCTTTTAGAGAGAGAGAGAGAGACATGCTAGTTTCCTGTGAGATGGAGAGGGAGAGACGATATGCACCTTGGAGATAGAGAGAGAGAGATGGGTGGCTCCGTTGAGAGAGACAGAATGTGAGAGAGAGAGAGAGAGTGAAATGCTAAGCTCCTTCGAGATAAAGAGAGAGAGATATAGAGATATGCTAGGCTCCTTTGAGAGAGAGAGTAGGAGAGAAATGCGAGGCTTCTTTGAGAGAGAGAAAGACCGAGAGAGACAGAGAGAGAGATGCTAGGCTCTTTTGAGCGTGAGACTGAGGGAGAGAGATTCTACTGTCCTTTGAGAGAAAGAGAGACATACAGACACAGAGAGATGCAAGGCTCCATTGAGAGAGAGGGATGCAGGGTTCCTTTGAAAGCCAGAGAGAGATACATTCTAGGCTCCTTTGAGAGAGAGAGACAGTGATAGAGATGATATTGTCCTTTGAGAGAGAGAGAGTGAGAGAGTTACGCTAGGCTCCTTTGAGAGAAAGAAAGAGAGATAGAACGACAGGGAGATTCTAGGCTCCTTTGAGAGAGAGAGATGCAAATCTTTTTGTGAGAGAGAGAGACGGAGAGAGATAGTTGCTAAGCTCCTGTGAGAGAAAGAGAGAGAGAGAGATGCTAGTCTAGTTGGAGAGAGAGAGATAGAGAAATAGGGATGCTTGGCTCCTTTGAGAGATGAAGATATATATATGCTAGGCTTCCTTGAGAGAGAGAGAGAGTGGGAGGGGAGAGATTCTAGTATCCTTTGAGAGAAAGAGTGAGTGATAGAGAGATGCTAGGCTCCTTTGAAAGAGAGAGATTGTGATGCTAGGCTTCTTAGGGAGAGAGAGAAAAAGAGAGATGCCTGGCTCCTGATAGAGAGAGGGAGAGAGAGATATTGAGGGATGCTAGGCTCCTTTGAGAGAGAGACAGAGAGAGATGATAGGCACCTTTGAGACAGAGAGACAGAGAGAGTGAGGGATGCTAAGCTACTTTTAGAGAACGAGAGATAGATAGAAAGACTTGGAGACTCTAGGCTCCATTGAGAGAGAGAGATGCAAAGCTTTTTGAGAGAGAGAAAGAGAGAGAGAGAGAGGGAGAGAGATAAAGATGCTTGGCTAGGCTGAGAGAGATCCTAAGCTCCTTTGATGTAAAGAGAGAGAGAGAGATGCTAGTGTACTGAGAGAGAGAGAGAGAGACAGAGAGAGACGGAACCTAGGCTCCTTTCAGAGAGAGAGAAATATGCTACGCTTCTTTGAGAGAGAGTGAGAGAGAGAAATTCTAGTCTCCTTTGAGAGAAAGAGAGATAGCCAGAGAGATTCTGGGATCCTTTGAAAGAGATACAGTGTGATGCTAGAGAGATGCTGGGATCCTTTGAAAGAGATACAGTGTGGTGCTAGGCTTCTTAGGAAAGAGAGATGCTAGAATAATTGGAGAGAGAGGGGTGGAGAGATTCTAGGCTTCTTTCAGAGAAAGAGAGATGTACAGAGACAGAGAGATGCTAGGCTCTTTCGAGAGGAGAGAGGGATGGTAGGATACATAGAGTCAGAGAGAGATAGAGAGAGATGCTATGAGCCTGTTAGAGAGAGAGATGCTAGACTACTTTGAGACAGAAACAGGGTGATGCAAGCTTCCTTTTAGAGAGAGAGAGAAATGCTAGGATCCTTTGAGAGAGGGAGATGCTAGTCTACTTTGAGAGAGAGATATAGAGAGATGCTAGGCTCTTTTGAGAGAGAGATAGACAGAAAGAGACAGAGATTTGTTAGGCTCCTTTGAGAGGGAGATAAAAGACAGGGAGTTTCTGGGCTCCTTTGGGAGAGAGAGAGATCCTAGGCTACGTTGTGAGAGAGAGAGATTCTAGTCAATTTAGATAGAGAGAGATAGAGACAGCAAGAGAGATTCTTGTCTGCATAGAGGGAGATACAGGCTAGGCTCCTTTGAGAGAAGAGAGAGAGGGAGAGAGAAAAAAAGAGAGAGATGCTAGGATTCTTTGAGAGGGAGAGATAGACAGAGATATGCTAGGCTCCTTTGAAAGAGAGAGAGTGTAATGCTACGCTTCTTAGGGAGAGAGAGAAAGCGAAACATGCTAGAATTTATTGTGAGACAGAGAAAAAATTGAGAGATATGCTAGTCTTCTTTGAGAGAGAGAGAGACTGAGAGAGACAGAGATAAAGAGATGCTAGGGTCCTTTGAGAGTGACAGAGAGGGAGAGAGATTGTAGGCTCCTTTGAGACAAAGAGAGATATACAGAGACAGTGAGACTCCAGGCTTCTTCTTCTTCTAGAGAGAAATGCTAGGGTACTTAGAAAGAGAGAGAGATACATACATGCTAGGCTCCTTTGAGAGAGAGTCAGAGAGAGAGATGATAGGCACCTTTGAGACAGAGACACAGAGAGAGTGAGGGATGCTAAGCTCCTTTTAGAGAACGAGAGAGAGATAGAAAGACTTGGAGACTCTAGGCTCCATTGAGGGAGAGAGATGCAAAGCTTTTTGAGAGAGAGAGAAAGAGAGAGAGAGGGAGAGAGATAAAGATGCTTATCTAGGCTGAGAGAGATTCTAAGCTCCTTTGATGTAAAGAGAGAGAGAGAGAGATGCTAGTCTACTGAGAGAAAGAGAGAGAAAGAGAAAGAGAGAGAGAGACGGAACCTAGGCTCCTTTCAGAGAGAGAGAAATATGCTATGCTTCTTTGAGAGAGAGTGAGAGAGAGAAATTCTAGTCTCCTTTGAGAGAAAGAGAGATAGCCAGAGAGATGCTGGGATCCTTTGAAAGAGAGTGTGATGCTTGGCTTCTTAGGAGAGAGAGACGCTAGAATCCTTTGAGAGAGAGTGGTGGAGAGATTCTAGGCTTCTTTCAGAGAAAGAGAGATGTACAGAGACAGAGAGATGCTAGGCTCTTTCGAGAGGAGAGAGAGATGCTAGGCTACATAGTCAGAGAGAGACAGAGAGAGATGCTATGAGCCTATTAGAGAGAGAGATGCTAGACTACTTTGAGACAGAGACAGAGTGATGCAAGCTTCCTTTTAGAGAGAGAGAGAGAGATGCTAGGATCCTTTGAGAGAGGGAGATGCTAGTCTACTTTGAGAGAGATATATAGAGAGATGCTAGGCTCTTTTGAGGGAGAGATAGACAGAAAGAGACAGAGATTTGATAGGCTCCTTTGAGACGGAGATAAAAGACAGGGAGTTTCTGGGCTCCTTTGGAGAGAGAGAGATCCTAGGCTACGTTGTGAGAGAGAGAGATTCTAGTCAATTTAGATAGAGAGAGATAGAGACAGAAAGAGAAATTCTTGTCTGCATAGAGGGAGATACAGGCTAGGCTCCTTTGAGAGAAGAGAGAGAGGGAGAGAGAAACAGAGGGAGAGATGTTAGGCTTCTTTGAGAGGGAGAGATAGACAGAGACATGCTAGGCTCCTTTGAAATAGAGAGATACATGCCAGGCTCCTTTGACAGAGAGAGACACAGAGAGAGACAGTGAGAGAGAGATGATATGCTCCTTTGAGGGAGGGAGAGAGAGAGGGAGTGATAACAGACTCCTTTGAGAGAATGAGAGAGAGATAGAAAGACAGGGAGATTCTAGGCCCCTATGAGAGAGAGAGAGATATGAAAAGATTTTTTAGAGAGAGCGAGAGGGAGGTAGAGGAAGAAAATTGGCTCCATTGAGAGACAGAGAGAGTTGCTAAGCTACTTTGATAGTAAGAGAGAGAGAGAGATGCTAGTCTACTTTGAGAGAGAGAGAGAGAATGATGCAAGATTCTTTTGAGAGAGAGAGAGAGAGAGAGAAATATGCTAGGCTTCTTAGAGAGAGAGAGGTTGAGAGAGAGATATTCTTGTCTCCTTTGAAAGAAAGATAGAGATAGACAGATAGATGCTAAGCTCCTTTGAAAGAGAGAGAGTGTGATGCTAGCCTTCTTAGCGAGAGAGAAAGAGAGAGATGCTAGAATCCTTTTAGATAGAGAGAGAGACATGCTAGTTTCCTGTGAGATGGAGAGGGAGAGACGATATGCACCTTGGAGAGAGAGAGAGAGAGAGAGATGGGTGGCTCCGTTGAGAGAGACAGAGTGTGAGAGAGAGAGAGAGAGAGTGAAATGCTAAGCTCCTTCGAGATAAAGAGAGAGATATATAGAGATATGCTAGGCTCCTTTGAGAGAGAGAGTAGGAGAGAAATGCGAGGCTTCTTTGAGAGAGAGAAAGACCGAGAGAGACAGAGAGAGAGATGCTAGGCTCTTTTGAGCGTGAGACTGAGGGAGAGAGACTCTAGTGTCCTTTGAGAGAAAGAGAGATATACAGACACAGAGAGATGCAAGGCTCCATTGAGAGAGAGGGATGCAGGGTTCCTTTGAAAGCCAGAGAGAGATACATTCTAGGCTCCTTTGAGAGAGAGAGACAGTGATAGAGATGATATTGTCCTTTGAGAGAGAGAGAGTGAGAGAGTTACACTAGGCTCCTTTGAGAGAAAGAAAGAGAGATAGAACGACAGGGAGATTCTAGGCTCCTTTGAGAGAGAGAGATGCAAATCTTTTTGTGAGAGAGAGAGACGGAGAGAGATAGATGCTAAGCTCCTGTGAGAGAAAGAGAGAGAGAGAGATGCTAGTCTAGTTTGAGAGAGAGAGATAGAGAAATAGGGATGCTTGGCTCCTTTGAGAGATGAAGATATATATATGCTAGGCTTCTTTGAGAGAGAGAGAGAGTGGGAGGGGAGAGATTCTAGTATCTTTGAGAGAAAGAGTGAGTGATAGAGAGATGCTAGGCTCCTTTGAAAGAGAGAGATTGTGATGCTAGGCTTCTTAGGGAGAGAGAGAAAAAGAGAGATGCCTGGCTCCTGATAGAGAGAGGGAGAGAGAGAGATTGAGGGATGCTAGGCTCCTTTGAGAGAGAGACAGAGAGAGATGATAGGCACCTTTGAGACAGAGAGACAGAGAGAGTGAGGGATGCTAAGCTCCTTTTAGAGAACGAGAGAGAGATAGAAAGACTTGGAGACTCTAGGCTCCATTGAGAGAGAGAGATGCAAAGCTTTTTGAGAGAGAGAAAGAGAGAGAGAGAGAGGGAGAGAGATAAAGATGCTTGGCTAGGCTGAGAGAGATCCTAAGCTCCTTTGATGTAAAGAGAGAGAGAGAGATGCTAGTCTACTGAGAGAGAGAGAGAGAGAGAGAGAGAGAGAGAGAGAGAGAGAGATTTGGAACCTAGGCTCCTTTCAGAGAGAGAGAAATATGCTACGCTACTTTGAGAGAGAGAGTGAGAGAGAGAAATTCTAGTCTCCTTTGAGAGAAAGAGAGATAGCCAGAGAGATGCTCGGATCCTTTGAAAGAGAGACAGTGTGATGCTAGAGGGATGCTGGATCCTTTGAAAGAGATACAGTGTGATGCTAGGCTTCTTAGGAGAGAGAGATGCTAGAATAATTGGAGAGAGAGGGGTGGAGAGATTCTAGGCTTCTTTCAGAGAAAGAGAGATGTACAGAGACAGAGAGATGCTAGGCTCTTTCGAGAGGAGAGAGAGATGCTAGGCTACATAGAGACAGAGACAGAGAGAGATGCTATGAGCCTATTAGAGAGAGAGATGCTAGACTACTTTGAGACAGAGACAGAGTGATGCAAGCTTCCTTTTAGAGAGAGAGAGAGATGCTAGGATCCTTTGAGAGAGGGAGATGGTAGTCTACTTTGAGAGAGAGATATAGAGAGATGCTAGGCTCTTTTGAGAGAGAGATAGACAGAAAGAGACAGAGATTTGATAGGCTCCTTTGAGAGGCAGATAAAAGACAGGGAGTTTCTGGGCTCCTTTGGGAGAGAGAGAGATCCTAGGCTACGTTGTGAGAGAGAGAGATTCTAGTCAATTTAGATAGAGAGAGATAGAGACAGAAAGAGAGATTCTTGTCTGCATAGAGGGAGATACAGGCTAGGCTCCTTGAGAGAAGAGAGAGAGGGAGAGAGAAAAAAAGAGAGAGATGCTAGGCTTCTTTGAGAGGGATAGATAGACAGAGATATGCTAGGCTCCTTTGAAAGAGAGAGAGTGTAATGCTACGCTTCTTAGGGAGAGAGAGAAAGTGAAACATTGCTAGAATTTATTGTGAGACAGAGAAAAAATTGAGAGATATGCTAGGCTTCTTTGAGAGAGAGAGAGACTGAGAGAGACAGAGAGAAAGAGATGCTAGGGTCCTTTGAGAGTGACAGAGAGGGAGAGAGATTGTAGGCTCCTTTGAGACAAAGAGAGATACACAGAGACAGTGAGACTCCAGGCTTCTTCTTCTTCTAGAGAGAAATGCTAGGGTACTTAGAAAGAGAGAGAGATACATACATGCTAGGCTCCTTTGAGAGAGAGTCAGAGAGAGAGATGATAGGCACCTTTGAGACAGAGACACAGAGAGAGTGAGGGATGCTAAGCTCCTTTTAGAGAACGAGAGAGAGATAGAAAGACTTGGAGACACTAGGCTCCATTGAGAGAGAGAGATGCAAAGCTTTTTGAGAGAGAGAGAAAGAGAGAGAGAGAGAGGGAGAGAGATAAAGATGCTAGGCTAGGCTGAGAGAGATCCTAAGCTCCTTTGATGTAAAGAGAGAGAGAGAGATGCTAGTCTACTGAGAGAGAGGGAGAGAGAGAGAGAGAGAGAGAGAGAGATGCTAGTCTACTGAGAGAAAGAGAGAGAGAGAGAGAGAGACGGAACCTAGGCACCTTTCAGAGAGAGCGAAATATGCTATGCTTCTTTGAGAGAGAGTGAGAGAGAGAAATTCTAGTCTCCTTTGAGAGAAAGAGAGATAGCCAGAGAGATGCTGGGATCCTTTGAAAGAGAGTGTGATGCTTGGCTTCTTAGGAGAGAGAGACGCTAGAATCCTTTGAGAGAGAGTGGTGGAGAGATTCTAGGCTTCTTTCAGAGAAAGAGAGATGTACAGAGACAGAGAGATGCTAGGCTCTTTCGAGAGGAGAGAGAGATGCTAGGCTACATAGAGTCAGAGAGAGACAGAGAGAGATGCTATGAGCCTATTAGAGAGAGAGATGCTAGACTACTTTGAGACAGAGACAGGGTGATGCAAGCTTCCTTTTAGAGAGAGAGAGAGATGCTAGGATCCTTTGAGAGAGGGAGATGCTAGTCTACATTGAGAGAGAGATATAGAGAGATGCTAGGCTCTTTTGAGAGAGAGATAGACAGAAAGAGACAGAGATTTGATAGGCTCCTTTGAGAGGCAGATAAAAGACAGGGAGTTTCTGGGCTCCTTTGGGAGAGAGAGAGATCCTAGGCTACGTTGTGAGAGAGAGAGATTCTAGTCAATTTAGATAGAGAGAGATAGAGACAGAAAGAGAGATTCTTGTCTGCATAGAGGGAGATACAGGCTAGGCTCCTTTGAGAGAAGAGAGAGAGGGAGAGAGAAAAAAAGAGAGAGATGCTAGGCTTCTTTGAGAGGGAGAGATAGACAGAGATATGCTAGGCTCCTTGGAAAGAGAGAGAGTGTAATGCTACGCTTCTTAGGGAGAGAGAGAAAGTGAAACATGCTAGAATTTATTGTGAGACAGAGAAAAAATAGAGAGATATGCTAGGCTTCTTTGAGAGAGAGAGAGACTGAGAGAGACAGAGAGAAAGAGATGCTAGGGTCCTTTGAGAGTGACAGAGAGGGAGAGAGATTATAGGCTCCTTTGAGACAAAGAGAGATACACAGAGACAGTGAGACTCTAGGCTTCTTCTTCTTCTAGAGAGAAATGCTAGGGTACTTAGAAAGAGAGAGAGATACATACATGCTAGGCTCCTTTGAGAGAGAGTCAGAGAGAGAGATGAGAGGCACCTTTGAGACAGAGAGACAGAGAGAGTGAGGGATGCTAAGCTCCTTTTAGAGAACGAGAGAGAGATAGAAAGACTTGGAGACTCTAGGCTCCATTGAGAGAGAGAGATGCAAAGCTTTTTGAGAGAGAGAGAAAGAGAGAGAGAGGGAGAGAGATAAAGATGCTTATCTAGGCTGAGAGAGATCCTAAGCTCCTTTGATGTAAAGAGAGAGAGAGAGAGATGGTAGTCTACTGAGAGAAAGAGAGAGAAAGAGAGAGAGAGAGAGAGATGGAACCTAGGCTCCTTTCAGAGAGAGAGAAATATGCTATGCTTCTTTGAGAGAGAGTGAGAGAGAGAAATTCTAGTCTCCTTTGAGAGAAAGAGAGATAGCCAGAGAGATGCTGGGATCCTTTGAAAGAGAGACAGTGTGATGCTTGGCTTCTTAAGAGAGAGAGACACTAGAATCCTTTGAGAGAGAGGGGTGGAGAGATTCTAGGTTTCTTTCAGAGAAAGAGAGATGTACAGAGACAGAGAGATGCTAGTCTCTTTCGAGAGGAGAGAGAGATGCTAGGCTACATAGAGACAGAGAGATACAGAGAGAGATGCTATGAGCCTCTTAGAGAGAGATGCTAGACTACTTTGAGACAGAGACAGAGTGATGCAAGCTTCGTTTTAGACAGAGAGAGAGAGATGCTTGGATCCTTTGAGAGAGAGATGCTAGTCTACTTTGAGAGAGAGATATAGAGAGATGCTAGGCTCTTTTGAGAGAGAGATAGACAGAAAGAGACAGAGATTTGATAGGCTCCTTTGAGAGGGAGAGAGGGAGATAAAAGACAGGGAGTTTCTGGGCTCCTTTGGGAGAGAGAGAGATCCTAGGCTACGTTGTGAGAGAGAGAGATTCTAGTCAATTTAGATAGAGAGTGATAGATACAGAAAGAGAGATTCTTGTCTGCATAGAGGGAGATACAGGCTAGGCTCCTTTGAGAGAAGAGAGAGAGGGAGAGAGAAACAGAGAGAGAGATGCTAGGCTTCTTTGAGAGTGGGAGATAGACTGAGATATGCTAGGCTCCTTTGAAAGAGAGAGATACATGCCAGGCTCCTTTGACAGAGAGAGACACAGAGAGAGACAGTGAGAGAGAGATGATATGCTCCTTTGAGGGAGGGAGAGAGAGAGAGTGAGTGATAACAGGCTCCTTTGAGAGAATGAGAGAGAGATAGAAAGACAGGGAGATTCTAGGCCCCTATGAGAGAGAGAGAGAGAGAGATGAAAAGATATTTTAGAGAGAGAGAGAGGGATGGAGAGGGAGAAACTTGGCTCCATTGAGAGACAGAGAGAGTTGCTAAGCTCCTTTGATAGTAAGAGCGAGAGAGAGATGCTAGTCTACTTTGAGTGAGAGAGAGAGAGAATGATGCAAGATTCTTTTGAGAGAGAGAGAGAGAGAGAGAGAGAAATATGCTAGGCTTCGTAGAGAGAGAGAGGTTGAGAGAGAGAGATTCTTGTCTCCTTTGAAAGAAAGATAGAGATAGACAGATAGATGCTAAGCTCCTTTGAAAGAGAGAGAGTGTGATGCTAGCCTTCTTAGCGAGAGAGAAAGAGAGAGATGCTAGAATCCTTTTAGATAGAGAGAGAGACATGCTAGTTTCCTGTGAGATGGAGAGGGAGAGACGATATGCACCTTGGAGAGAGAGAGAGAGAGAGAGATGGGTGGCTCCGTTGAGAGAGACAGAGTGTGAGAGAGAGAGAGAGAGAGTGAAATGCTAAGCTCCTTCGAGATAAAGAGAGAGAGATATAGAGATATGCTAGGCTCCTTTGAGAGAGAGAGTAGGAGAGAAATGCGAGGCTTCTTTGAGAGAGAGAAAGACCGAGAGAGACAGAGAGAGAGATGCTAGGCTCTTTTGAGCGTGAGACTGAGGGAGAGAGATTCTACTGTCCTTTGAGAGAAAGAGAGATATACAGACACAGAGAGATGCAAGGCTCCATTGAGAGAGAGGGATGCAGGGTTCCTTTGAAAGCCAGAGAGAGATACATTCTAGGCTCCTTTGAGAGAGAGAGACAGTGATAGAGATGATATTGTCCTTTGAGAGAGAGAGAGTGAGAGAGTTACGCTAGGCTCCTTTGAGAGAAAGAAAGAGAGATAGAACGACAGGGAGATTCTAGGCTCCTTTGAGAGAGAGAGATGCAAATCTTTTTGTGAGAGAGAGAGACGGAGAGAGATAGTTGCTAAGCTCCTGTGAGAGAAAGAGAGAGAGAGAGATGCTAGTCTAGATGGAGAGAGAGAGATAGAGAAATAGGGATGCTTGGCTCCTTTGAGAGATGAAGATATATATATGCTAGGCTTCCTTGAGAGAGAGAGAGAGTGGGAGGGGAGAGATTCTAGTATCCTTTGAGAGAAAGAGTGAGTGATAGAGAGATGCTAGGCTCCTTTGAAAGAGAGAGATTGTGATGCTAGGCTTCTTAGGGAGAGAGAGAAAAAGAGAGATGCCTGGCTCCTGATAGAGAGAGGGAGAGAGAGAGATTGAGGGATGCTAGGCTCCTTTGAGAGAGAGACAGAGAGAGATGATAGGCACCTTTGAGACAGAGAGACAGAGAGAGTGAGGGATGCTAAGCTACTTTTAGAGAACGAGAGATAGATAGAAAGACTTGGAGACTCTAGGATCCATTGAGAGAGAGAGATGCAAAGCTTTTTGAGAGAGAGAGAAAGAGAGAGAGAGAGGGAGAGAGATAAAGATGCTTGGCTAGGCTGAGAGAGATCCTAAGCTCCTTTGATGTAAAGAGAGAGAGAGAGATGCTAGTGTACTGAGAGAGAGAGAGAGAGACAGAGAGAGACGGAACCTAGGCTCCTTTCAGAGAGAGAGAAATATGCTACGCTTCTTTGAGAGAGAGTGAGAGAGAGAAATTCTAGTCTCCTTTGAGAGAAAGAGAGATAGCCAGAGAGATTCTGGGATCCTTTGAAAGAGATACAGTGTGATGCTAGAGAGATGCTGGGATCCTTTGAAAGAGATACAGTGTGGTGCTAGGCTTCTTAGGAAAGAGAGATGCTAGAATAATTGGAGAGAGAGGGGTGGAGAGATTCTAGGCTTCTTTCAGAGAAAGAGAGATGTACAGAGACAGAGAGATGCTAGGCTCTTTCGAGAGGAGAGAGGGATGGTAGGATACATAGAGTCAGAGAGAGATAGAGAGAGATGCTATGAGCCTATTAGAGAGAGAGATGCTAGACTACTTTGAGACAGAAACAGGGTGATGCAAGCTTCCTTTTAGAGAGAGAGAGAGAGATGCTAGGATCCTTTGAGAGAGGGAGATGCTAGTCTACTTTGAGAGAGATATATAGAGAGATGCTAGGCTCTTTTGAGGGAGAGATAGACAGAAAGAGACAGAGATTTGATAGGCTCCTTTGAGACGGAGATAAAAGACAGGGAGTTTCTGGGCTCCTTTGGAGAGAGAGAGATCCTAGGCTACGTTGTGAGAGAGAGAGATTCTAGTCAATTTAGATAGAGAGAGATAGAGACAGAAAGAGAAATTCTTGTCTGCATAGAGGGAGATACAGGCTAGGCTCCTTTGAGAGAAGAGAGAGAGGGAGAGAGAAACAGAGGGAGAGATGTTAGGCTTCTTTGAGAGGGAGAGATAGACAGAGACATGCTAGGCTCCTTTGAAATAGAGAGATACATGCCAGGCTCCTTTGACAGAGAGAGACACAGAGAGAGACAGTGAGAGAGAGATGATATGCTCCTTTGAGGGAGGGAGAGAGAGAGGGAGTGATAACAGACTCCTTTGAGAGAATGAGAGAGAGATAGAAAGACAGGGAGATTCTAGGCCCCTATGAGAGAGAGAGAGATATGAAAAGATTTTTTAGAGAGAGCGAGAGGGAGGGAGAGGGAGAAAATTGGCTCCATTGAGAGACAGAGAGAGTTGCTAAGCTACTTTGATAGTAAGAGAGAGAGAGAGATGCTAGTCTACTTTGAGAGAGAGAGAGAGAATGATGCAAGATTCTTTTGAGAGAGAGAGAGAGAGAGAGAAATATGCTAGGCTTCTTAGAGAGAGAGAGGTTGAGAGAGAGAGATTCTTGTCTCCTTTGAAAGAAAGATAGAGATAGACAGATAGATGCTAAGCTCCTTTGAAAGAGAGAGAGTGTGATGCTAGCCTTCTTAGCGAGAGAGAAAGAGAGAGATGCTAGAATCCTTTTAGATAGAGAGAGAGACATGCTAGTTTCCTGTGAGATGGAGAGGGAGAGACGATATGCACCTTGGAGAGAGAGAGAGAGAGAGAGATGGGTGGCTCCGTTGAGAGAGACAGAGTGTGAGAGAGAGAGAGAGAGAGTGAAATGCTAAGCTCCTTCGAGATAAAGAGAGAGATATATAGAGATATGCTAGGCTCCTTTGAGAGAGAGAGTAGGAGAGAAATGCGAGGCTTCTTTGAGAGAGAGAAAGACCGAGAGAGACAGAGAGAGAGATGCTAGGCTCTTTTGAGCGTGAGACTGAGGGAGAGAGACTCTAGTGTCCTTTGAGAGAAAGAGAGATATACAGACACAGAGAGATGCAAGGCTCCATTGAGAGAGAGGGATGCAGGGTTCCTTTGAAAGCCAGAGAGAGATACATTCTAGGCTCCTTTGAGAGAGAGAGACAGTGATAGAGATGATATTGTCCTTTGAGAGAGAGAGAGTGAGAGAGTTACACTAGGCTCCTTTGAGAGAAAGAAAGAGAGATAGAACGACAGGGAGATTCTAGGCTCCTTTGAGAGAGAGAGATGCAAATCTTTTTGTGAGAGAGAGAGACGGAGAGAGATAGATGCTAAGCTCCTGTGAGAGAAAGAGAGAGAGAGAGATGCTAGTCTAGTTTGAGAGAGAGAGATAGAGAAATAGGGATGCTTGGCTCCTTTGAGAGATGAAGATATATATATGCTAGGCTTCTTTGAGAGAGAGAGAGAGTGGGAGGGGAGAGATTCTAGTATCCTTTGAGAGAAAGAGTGAGTGATAGAGAGATGCTAGGCTCCTTTGAAAGAGAGAGATTGTGATGCTAGGCTTCTTAGGGAGAGAGAGAAAAAGAGAGATGCCTGGCTCCTGATAGAGAGAGGGAGAGAGAGAGATTGAGGGATGCTAGGCTCCTTTGAGAGAGAGACAGAGAGAGATGATAGGCACCTTTGAGACAGAGAGACAGAGAGAGTGAGGGATGCTAAGCTCCTTTTAGAGAACGAGAGAGAGATAGAAAGACTTGGAGACTCTAGGCTCCATTGAGAGAGAGAGATGCAAAGCTTTTTGAGAGAGAGAAAGAGAGAGAGAGAGAGGGAGAGAGATAAAGATGCTTGGCTAGGCTGAGAGAGATCCTAAGCTCCTTTGATGTAAAGAGAGAGAGAGAGATGCTAGTCTACTGAGAGAGAGATAGAGAGAGAGAGAGAGAGATAGAGAGAGAGATTTGGAACCTAGGCTCCTTTCAGAGAGAGAGAAATATGCTACGCTACTTTGAGAGAGAGAGTGAGAGAGAGAAATTCTAGTCTCCTTTGAGAGAAAGAGAGATAGCCAGAGAGATGCTCGGATCCTTTGAAAGAGAGACAGTGTGATGCTAGAGGGATGCTGGGATCCTTTGAAAGAGATACAGTGTGATGCTAGGCTTCTTAGGAGAGAGAGATGCTAGAATAATTGGAGAGAGAGGGGTGGAGAGATTCTAGGCTTCTTTCAGAGAAAGAGAGATGTACAGAGACAGAGAGATGCTAGGCTCTTTCGAGAGGAGAGAGAGATGCTAGGCTACATAGAGACAGAGACAGAGAGAGATGCTATGAGCCTATTAGAGAGAGAGATGCTAGACTACTTTGAGACAGAGACAGAGTGATGCAAGCTTCCTTTTAGAGAGAGAGAGAGATGCTAGGATAATTTGAGAGAGGGAGATGGTAGTCTACTTTGAGAGAGAGATATAGAGAGATGCTAGGCTCTTTTGAGAGAGAGATAGACAGAAAGAGACAGAGATTTGATAGGCTCCTTTGAGAGGCAGATAAAAGACAGGGAGTTTCTGGGCTCCTTTGGGAGAGAGAGAGATCCTAGGCTACGTTGTGAGAGAGAGAGATTCTAGTCAATTTAGATAGAGAGAGATAGAGACAGAAAGAGAGATTCTTGTCTGCATAGAGGGAGATACAGGCTAGGCTCCTTTGAGAGAAGAGAGAGAGGGAGAGAGAAAAAAAGAGAGAGATGCTAGGCTTCTTTGAGAGGGATAGATAGACAGAGATATGCTAGGCTCCTTTGAAAGAGAGAGAGTGTAATGCTACGCTTCTTAGGGAGAGAGAGAAAGTGAAACATGCTAGAATTTATTGTGAGACAGAGAAAAAATTGAGAGATATGCTAGGCTTCTTTGAGAGAGAGAGAGACTGAGAGAGACAGAGAGAAAGAGATGCTAGGGTCCTTTGAGAGTGACAGAGAGGGAGAGAGATTGTAGGCTCCTTTGAGACAAAGAGAGATACACAGAGACAGTGAGACTCCAGGCTTCTTCTTCTTCTAGAGAGAAATGCTAGGGTACTTAGAAAGAGAGAGAGATACATACATGCTAGGCTCCTTTGAGAGAGAGTCAGAGAGAGAGATGATAGGCACCTTTGAGACAGAGACACAGAGAGAGTGAGGGATGCTAAGCTCCTTTTAGAGAACGAGAGAGAGATAGAAAGACTTGGAGACACTAGGCTCCATTGAGAGAGAGAGATGCAAAGCTTTTTGAGAGAGAGAGAAAGAGAGAGAGAGAGAGGGAGAGAGATAAAGATGCTAGGCTAGGCTGAGAGAGATCCTAAGCTCCTTTGATGTAAAGAGAGAGAGAGAGATGCTAGTCTACTGAGAGAGAGGGAGAGAGAGAGAGAGAGAGAGAGAGATGCTAGTCTACTGAGAGAAAGAGAGAGAGAGAGAGAGAGACGGAACCTAGGCACCTTTCAGAGAGAGCGAAATATGCTATGCTTCTTTGAGAGAGAGTGAGAGAGAGAAATTCTAGTCTCCTTTGAGAGAAAGAGAGATAGCCAGAGAGATGCTGGGATCCTTTGAAAGAGAGTGTGATGCTTGGCTTCTTAGGAGAGAGAGACGCTAGAATCCTTTGAGAGAGAGTGGTGGAGAGATTCTAGGCTTCTTTCAGAGAAAGAGAGATGTACAGAGACAGAGAGATGCTAGGCTCTTTCGAGAGGAGAGAGAGATGCTAGGCTACAAAGAGTCAGAGAGAGACAGAGAGAGATGCTATGAGCCTATTAGAGTGAGAGATGCTAGACTACTTTGAGACAGAGACAGGGTGATGCAAGCTTCCTTTTAGAGAGAGAGAGAGATGCTAGGATCCTTTGAGAGAGGGAGATGCTAGTCTACATTGAGAGAGAGATATAGAGAGATGCTAGGCTCTTTTGAGAGAGAGATAGACAGAAAGAGACAGAGATTTGATAGGCTCCTTTGAGAGGCAGATAAAAGACAGGGAGTTTCTGGGCTCCTTTGGGAGAGAGAGAGATCCTAGGCTACGTTGTGAGAGAGAGAGATTCTAGTCAATTTAGATAGAGAGAGATAGAGACAGAAAGAGAGATTCTTGTCTGCATAGAGGGAGATACAGGCTAGGCTCCTTTGAGAGAAGAGAGAGAGGGAGAGAGAAAAAAAGAGAGAGATGCTAGGCTTCTTTGAGAGGGATAGATAGACAGAGATATGCTAGGCTCCTTTGAAAGAGAGAGAGTGTAATGCTACGCTTCTTAGGGAGAGAGAGAAAGTGAAACATGCTAGAATTTATTGTGAGACAGAGAAAAAATTGAGAGATATGCTAGGCTTCTTTGAGAGAGAGAGAGACTGAGAGAGACAGAGAGAAAGAGATGCTAGGGTCCTTTGAGAGTGACAGAGAGGGAGAGAGATTGTAGGCTCCTTTGAGACAAAGAGAGATACACAGAGACAGTGAGACTCCAGGCTTCTTCTTCTTCTAGAGAGAAATGCTAGGGTACTTAGAAAGAGAGAGAGATACATACATGCTAGGCTCCTTTGAGAGAGAGTCAGAGAGAGAGATGATAGGCACCTTTGAGACAGAGACACAGAGAGAGTGAGGGATGCTAAGCTCCTTTTAGAGAACGAGAGAGAGATAGAAAGACTTGGAGACACTAGGCTCCATTGAGAGAGAGAGATGCAAAGCTTTTTGAGAGAGAGAGAAAGAGAGAGAGAGAGAGGGAGAGAGATAAAGATGCTAGGCTAGGCTGAGAGAGATCCTAAGCTCCTTTGATGTAAAGAGAGAGAGAGAGAGATGCTAGTCTACTGAGAGAGAGAGAGAGAGAGAGAGAGAGAGAGAGAGATATGCTAGTCTACTGAGAGAAAGAGAGAGAGAGAGAGAGAGACGGAACCTAGGCACCTTTCAGAGAGAGCGAAATATGCTATGCTTCTTTGAGAGAGAGTGAGAGAGAGAAATTCTAGTCTCCTTTGAGAGAAAGAGAGATAGCCAGAGAGATGCTGGGATCTTTTGAAAGAGAGTGTGATGCTTGGCTTCTTAGGAGAGAGAGACGCTAGAATCCTTTGAGAGAGAGTGGTGGAGAGATTCTAGGCTTCTTTCAGAGAAAGAGAGATGTACAGAGACAGAGAGATGCTAGGCTCTTTCGAGAGGAGAGAGAGATGCTAGGCTACATAGAGACAGAGAGAGACAGAGAGAGATGCTATGAGCCTATTAGAGAGAGATGCTAGACTACTTTGAGACAGAGACAGAGTGATGCAAGCTTCCTTTTAGAGAGAGAGAGAGATGCTAGGATAATTTGAGAGAGGGAGATGGTAGTCTACTTTGAGAGAGAGATATAGAGAGATGCTAGGCTCTTTTGAGAGAGAGATAGACAGAAAGAGACAGAGATTTGATAGGCTCCTTTGAGAGGCAGATAAAAGACAGGGAGTTTCTGGGCTCCTTTGGGAGAGAGAGAGATCCTAGGCTACGTTGTGAGAGAGAGAGATTCTAGTCAATTTAGATAGAGAGAGATAGAGACAGAAAGAGAGATTCTTGTCTGCATAGAGGGAGATACAGGCTAGGCTCCTTTGAGAGAAGAGAGAGAGGGAGAGAGAAAAAAAGAGAGAGATGCTAGGCTTCTTTGAGAGGGATAGATAGACAGAGATATGCTAGGCTCCTTTGAAAGAGAGAGAGTGTAATGCTACGCTTCTTAGGGAGAGAGAGAAAGTGAAACATGCTAGAATTTATTGTGAGACAGAGAAAAAATTGAGAGATATGCTAGGCTTCTTTGAGAGAGAGAGAGACTGAGAGAGACAGAGAGAAAGAGATGCTAGGGTCCTTTGAGAGTGACAGAGAGGGAGAGAGATTGTAGGCTCCTTTGAGACAAAGAGAGATACACAGAGACAGTGAGACTCCAGGCTTCTTCTTCTTCTAGAGAGAAATGCTAGGGTACTTAGAAAGAGAGAGAGATACATACATGCTAGGCTCCTTTGAGAGAGAGTCAGAGAGAGAGATGATAGGCACCTTTGAGACAGAGACACAGAGAGAGTGAGGGATGCTAAGCTCCTTTTAGAGAACGAGAGAGAGATAGAAAGACTTGGAGACACTAGGCTCCATTGAGAGAGAGAGATGCAAAGCTTTTTGAGAGAGAGAGAAAGAGAGAGAGAGAGAGGGAGAGAGATAAAGATGCTAGGCTAGGCTGAGAGAGATCCTAAGCTCCTTTGATGTAAAGAGAGAGAGAGAGATGCTAGTCTACTGAGAGAGAGGGAGAGAGAGAGAGAGAGAGAGAGAGATGCTAGTCTACTGAGAGAAAGAGAGAGAGAGAGAGAGAGACGGAACCTAGGCACCTTTCAGAGAGAGCGAAATATGCTATGCTTCTTTGAGAGAGAGTGAGAGAGAGAAATTCTAGTCTCCTTTGAGAGAAAGAGAGATAGCCAGAGAGATGCTGGGATCCTTTGAAAGAGAGTGTGATGCTTGGCTTCTTAGGAGAGAGAGACGCTAGAATCCTTTGAGAGAGAGTGGTGCAGAGATTCTAGGCTTCTTTCAGAGAAAGAGAGATGTACAGAGACAGAGAGATGCTAGGCTCTTTCGAGAGGAGAGAGAGATGCTAGGCTACATAGAGTCAGAGAGAGACAGAGAGAGATGCTATGAGCCTATTAGAGAGAGAGATGCTAGACTACTTTGAGACAGAGACAGGGTGATGCAAGCTTCCTTTTAGAGAGAGAGAGAGATGCTAGGATCCTTTGAGAGAGGGAGATGCTAGTCTACATTGAGAGAGAGATATAGAGAGATGCTAGGCTCTTTTGAGAGAGAGATAGACAGAAAGAGACAGAGATTTGATAGGCTCCTTTGAGAGGCAGATAAAAGACAGGGAGTTTCTGGGCTCCTTTGGGAGAGAGAGAGATCCTAGGCTACGTTGTGAGAGAGAGAGATTCTAGTCAATTTAGATAGAGAGAGATAGAGACAGAAAGAGAGATTCTTGTCTGCATAGAGGGAGATACAGGCTAGGCTCCTTTGAGAGAAGAGAGAGAGGGAGAGAGAAAAAAAGAGAGAGATGCTAGGCTTCTTTGAGAGGGAGAGATAGACAGAGATATGCTAGGCTCCTTTGAAAGAGAGAGAGTGTAATGCTACGCTTCTTAGGGAGAGAGAGAAAGTGAAACATGCTAGAATTTATTGTGAGACAGAGAAAAAATAGAGAGATATGCTAGGCTTCTTTGAGAGAGAGAGAGACTGAGAGAGACAGAGAGAAAGAGATGCTAGGGTCCTTTGAGAGTGACAGAGAGGGAGAGAGATTATAGGCTCCTTTGAGACAAAGAGAGATACACAGAGACAGTGAGACTCTAGGCTTCTTCTTCTTCTAGAGAGAAATGCTAGGGTACTTAGAAAGAGAGAGAGATACATACATGCTAGGCTCCTTTGAGAGAGAGTCAGAGAGAGAGATGAGAGGCACCTTTGAGACAGAGAGACAGAGAGAGTGAGGGATGCTAAGCTCCTTTTAGAGAACGAGAGAGAGATAGAAAGACTTGGAGACTCTAGGCTCCATTGAGAGAGAGAGATGCAAAGCTTTTTGAGAGAGAGAGAAAGAGAGAGAGAGGGAGAGAGATAAAGATGCTTATCTAGGCTGAGAGAGATCCTAAGCTCCTTTGATGTAAAGAGAGAGAGAGAGAGATGGTAGTCTACTGAGAGAAAGAGAGAGAAAGAGAGAGAGAGAGAGAGATGGAACCTAGGCTATTTTCAGAGAGAGAGAAATATGCTATGCTTCTTTGAGAGAGAGTGAGAGAGAGAAATTCTAGTCTCCTTTGAGAGAAAGAGAGATAGCCAGAGAGATGCTGGGATCCTTTGAAAGAGAGACAGTGTGATGCTTGGCTTCTTAAGAGAGAGAGACACTAGAATCCTTTGAGAGAGAGGGGTGGAGAGATTCTAGGTTTCTTTCAGAGAAAGAGAGATGTACAGAGACAGAGAGATGCTAGTCTCTTTCGAGAGGAGAGAGAGATGCTAGGCTACATAGAGACAGAGAGAGACAGAGAGAGATGCTATGAGCCTCTTAGAGAGAGATGCTAGACTACTTTGAGACAGAGACAGAGTGATGCAAGCTTCGTTTTAGACAGAGAGAGAGAGATGCTTGGATCCTTTGAGAGAGAGATGCTAGTCTACTTTGAGAGAGAGATATAGAGAGATGCTAGGCTCTTTTGAGAGAGAGATAGACAGAAAGAGACAGAGATTTGATAGGCTCCTTTGAGAGGGAGAGAGGGAGATAAAAGACAGGGAGTTTCTGGGCTCCTTTGGGAGAGAGAGAGATCCTAGGCTACGTTGTGAGAGAGAGAGATTCTAGTCAATTTAGATAGAGAGTGATAGATACAGAAAGAGAGATTCTTGTCTGCATAGAGGGAGATACAGGCTAGGCTCCTTTGAGAGAAGAGAGAGAGGGAGAGAGAAACAGAGAGAGAGATGCTAGGCTTCTTTGAGAGTGGGAGATAGACAGAGATATGCTAGGCTCCTTTGAAAGAGAGAGATACATGCCAGGCTCCTTTGACAGAGAGAGACACAGAGAGAGACAGTGAGAGAGAGATGATATGCTCCTTTGAGGGAGGGAGAGAGAGAGAGTGAGTGATAACAGGCTCCTTTGAGAGAATGAGAGAGAGATAGAAAGACAGGGAGATTCTAGGCCCCTATGAGAGAGAGAGAGAGAGAGATGAAAAGATATTTTAGAGAGAGAGAGAGGGATGGAGAGGGAGAAACTTGGCTCCATTGAGAGACAGAGAGAGTTGCTAAGCTCCTTTGATAGTAAGAGCGAGAGAGAGATGCTAGTCTACTTTGAGTGAGAGAGAGAGAGAATGATGCAAGATTCTTTTGAGAGAGAGAGAGAGAGAGAGAGAGAGAGAAATATGCTAGGCTTCGTAGAGAGAGAGAGGTTGAGAGAGAGAGATTCTTGTCTCCTTTGAAAGAAAGATAGAGATAGACAGATAGATGCTAAGCTCCTTTGAAAGAGAGAGAGTGTGATGCTAGCCTTCTTAGCGAGAGAGAAAGAGAGAGATGCTAGAATCCTTTTAGAGAGAGAGAGAGACATGCTAGTTTCCTGTGAGATGGAGAGGGAGAGACGATATGCACCTTGGAGAGAGAGAGAGATAGATGGGTGGCTCCGTTGAGAGAGACAGAATGTGAGAGAGAGAGAGAGAGTGAAATGCTAAGCTCCTTCGAGATAAAGAGAGAGAGATATAGAGATATGCTAGGCTCCTTTGAGAGAGAGAGTAGGAGAGAAATGCGAGGCTTCTTTGAGAGAGAGAAAGACCGAGAGAGACAGAGAGAGAGATGCTAGGCTCTTTTGAGCGTGAGACTGAGGGAGAGAGATTCTACTGTCCTTTGAGAGAAAGAGAGATATACAGACACAGAGAGATGCAAGGCTCCATTGAGAGAGAGGGATGCAGGGTTCCTTTGAAAGCCAGAGAGAGATACATTCTAGGCTCCTTTGAGAGAGAGAGACAGTGATAGAGATGATATTGTCCTTTGAGAGAGAGAGAGTGAGAGAGTTACGCTAGGCTCCTTTGAGAGAAAGAAAGAGAGATAGAACGACAGGGAGATTCTAGGCTCCTTTGAGAGAGAGAGATGCAAATCTTTTTGTGAGAGAGAGAGACGGAGAGAGATAGTTGCTAAGCTCCTGTGAGAGAAAGAGAGAGAGAGAGATGCTAGTCTAGTTGGAGAGAGAGAGATAGAGAAATAGGGATGCTTGGCTCCTTTGAGAGATGAAGATATATATATGCTAGGCTTCCTTGAGAGAGAGAGAGAGTGGGAGGGGAGAGATTCTAGTATCCTTTGAGAGAAAGAGTGAGTGATAGAGAGATGCTAGGCTCCTTTGAAAGAGAGAGATTGTGATGCTAGGCTTCTTAGGGAGAGAGAGAAAAAGAGAGATGCCTGGCTCCTGATAGAGAGAGGGAGAGAGAGAGATTGAGGGATGCTAGGCTCCTTTGAGAGAGAGACAGAGAGAGATGATAGGCACCTTTGAGACAGAGAGACAGAGAGAGTGAGGGATGCTAAGCTACTTTTAGAGAACGAGAGATAGATAGAAAGACTTGGAGACTCTAGGATCCATTGAGAGAGAGAGATGCAAAGCTTTTTGAGAGAGAGAGAAAGAGAGAGAGAGAGAGGGAGAGAGATAAAGATGCTTGGCTAGGCTGAGAGAGATCCTAAGCTCCTTTGATGTAAAGAGAGAGAGAGAGATGCTAGTGTACTGAGAGAGAGAGAGAGAGACAGAGAGAGACGGAACCTAGGCTCCTTTCAGAGAGAGAGAAATATGCTACGCTTCTTTGAGAGAGAGTGAGAGAGAGAAATTCTAGTCTCCTTTGAGAGAAAGAGAGATAGCCAGAGAGATTCTGGGATCCTTTGAAAGAGATACAGTGTGATGCTAGAGAGATGCTGGGATCTTTTGAAAGAGATACAGTGTGGTGCTAGGCTTCTTAGGAAAGAGAGATGCTAGAATAATTGGAGAGAGAGGGGTGGAGAGATTCTAGGCTTCTTTCAGAGAAAGAGAGATGTACAGAGACAGAGAGATGCTAGGCTCTTTCGAGAGGAGAGAGGGATGGTAGGATACATAGAGTCAGAGAGAGATAGAGAGAGATGCTATGAGCCTGTTAGAGAGAGAGATGCTAGACTACTTTGAGACAGAAACAGGGTGATGCAAGCTTCCTTTTAGAGAGAGAGAGAAATGCTAGGATCCTTTGAGAGAGGGAGATGCTAGTCTACTTTGAGAGAGAGATATAGAGAGATGCTAGGCTCTTTTGAGAGAGAGATAGACAGAAAGAGACAGAGATTTGTTAGGCTCCTTTGAGAGGGAGATAAAAGACAGGGAGTTTCTGGGCTCCTTTGGGAGAGAGAGAGATCCTAGGCTACGTTGTGAGAGAGAGAGATTCTAGTCAATTTAGATAGAGAGAGATAGAGACAGCAAGAGAGATTCTTGTCTGCATAGAGGGAGATACAGGCTAGGCTCCTTTGAGAGAAGAGAGAGAGGGAGAGAGAAAAAAAGAGAGAGATGCTAGGATTCTTTGAGAGGGAGAGATAGACAGAGATATGCTAGGCTCCTTTGAAAGAGAGAGAGTGTAATGCTACGCTTCTTAGGGAGAGAGAGACAGTGAAACATGCTAGAATTTATTGTGAGACAGAGAAAAAGTTGAGAGATATGCTAGTCTTCTTTGAGAGAGAGAGATACTGAGAGAGACAGAGATAAAGAGATGCTAGGGTCCTTTGAGAGTGACAGAGAGGGAGAGAGATTGTAGGCTCCTTTGAGACAAAGAGAGATATACAGAGACAGTGAGACTCCAGGCTTCTTCTTCTTCTAGAGAGAAATGCTAGGGTACTTAGAAAGAGAGAGAGATACATACATGCTAGGCTCCTTTGAGAGAGAGTCAGAGAGAGAGATGATAGGCACCTTTGAGACAGAGACACAGAGAGAGTGAGGGATGCTAAGCTCCTTTTAGAGAACGAGAGAGAGATAGAAAGACTTGGAGACTCTAGGCTCCATTGAGGGAGAGAGATGCAAAGCTTTTTGAGAGAGAGAGAGAGAGAGGGAGAGAGATAAAGATGCTTATCTAGGCTGAGAGAGATTCTAAGCTCCTTTGATGTAAAGAGAGAGAGAGAGAGATGCTAGTCTACTGAGAGAAAGAGAGAGAAAGAGAAAGAGAGAGAGAGAGAGAACCTAGGCTCCTTTCAGAGAGAGAGAAATATGCTATGCTTCTTTGAGAGAGAGTGAGAGAGAGAAATTCTAGTCTCCTTTGAGAGAAAGAGAGATAGCCAGAGAGATGCTGGGATCCTTTGAAAGAGAGTGTGATGCTTGGCTTCTTAGGAGAGAGAGACGCTAGAATCCTTTGAGAGAGAGTGGTGGAGAGATTCTAGGCTTCTTTCAGAGAAAGAGAGATGTACAGAGACAGAGAGATGCTAGGCTCTTTCGAGAGGAGAGAGAGATGCTAGGCTACATAGAGTCAGAGAGAGACAGAGAGAGATGCTATGAGCCTATTAGAGAGAGAGATGCTAGACTACTTTGAGACAGAGACAGAGTGATGCAAGCTTCCTTTTAGAGAGAGAGAGAGAGATGCTAGGATCCTTTGAGAGAGGGAGATGCTAGTCTACTTTGAGAGAGATATATAGAGAGATGCTAGGCTCTTTTGAGAGAGAGATAGACAGAAAGAGACAGAGATTTGATAGGCTCCTTTGAGACGGAGATAAAAGACAGGGAGTTTCTGGGCTCCTTTGGAGAGAGAGAGATCCTAGGCTACGTTGTGAGAGAGAGAGATTCTAGTCAATTTAGATAGAGAGAGATAGAGACAGAAAGAGAAATTCTTGTCTGCATAGAGGGAGATACAGGCTAGGCTCCTTTGAGAGAAGAGAGAGAGGGAGAGAGAAACAGAGAGAGAGATGCTAGGCTTCTTTGAGAGGGAGAGATAGACAGAGACATGCTAGGCTCCTTTGAAATAGAGAGATACATGCCAGGCTCCTTTGACAGAGAGAGACACAGAGAGAGACAGTGAGAGAGAGATGATATGCTCCTTTGAGGGAGGGAGAGAGAGAGGGAGTGATAACAGGCTCCTTTGAGAGAATGAGAGAGAGATAGAAAGACAGGGAGATTCTAGGCCCCTATGAGAGAGAGAGAGATATGAAAAGATTTTTTAGAGAGAGCGAGAGGGAGGGAGAGGGAGAAAATTGGCTCCATTGAGAGACAGAGAGAGTTGCTAAGCTACTTTGATAGTAAGAGAGAGAGAGAGATGCTAGTCTACTTTGAGAGAGAGAGAGAGAGAATGATGCAAGATTCTTTTGAGAGAGAGAGAGAGAGAGAGAAATATGCTAGGCTTCTTAGAGATAGAGAGGTTGAGAGAGAGAGATTCTTGTCTCCTTTGAAAGAAAGATAGAGATAGACAGATAGATGCTAAGCTCCTTTGAAAGAGAGAGAGTGTGATGCTAGCCTTCTTAGCGAGAGAGAAAGAGAGAGATGCTAGAATCCTTTTAGATAGAGAGAGAGACATGCTAGTTTCCTGTGAGATGGAGAGGGAGAGACGATATGAACCTTGGAGAGAGAGAGAGAGAGAGAGATGGGTGGCTCCGTTGAGAGAGACAGAGTGTGAGAGAGAGAGAGAGAGAGTGAAATGCTAAGCTCCTTCGAGATAAAGAGAGAGATATATAGAGATATGCTAGGCTCCTTTGAGAGAGAGAGTAGGAGAGAAATGCGAGGCTTCTTTGAGAGAGAGAAAGACCGAGAGAGACAGAGAGAGAGATGCTAGGCTCTTTTGAGCGTGAGACTGAGGGAGAGAGACTCTAGTGTCCTTTGAGAGAAAGAGAGATATACAGACACAGAGAGATGCAAGGCTCCATTGAGAGAGAGGGATGCAGGGTTCCTTGGAAAGCCAGAGAGAGATACATTCTAGGCTCCTTTGAGAGAGAGAGACAGTGATAGAGATGATATTGTCCTTTGAGAGAGAGAGAGTGAGAGAGTTACACTAGGCTCCTTTGAGAGAAAGAAAGAGAGACAGAACGACAGGGAGATTCTAGGCTCCTTTGAGAGAGAGAGATGCAAATCTTTTTGTGAGAGAGAGAGACGGAGAGAGATAGATGCTAAGCTCCTGTGAGAGAAAGAGAGAGAGAGAGATGCTAGTCTAGTTTGAGAGAGAGAGATAGAGAAATAGGGATGCTTGGCTCCTTTGAGAGATGAAGATATATATATGCTAGGCTTCTTTGAGAGAGAGAGAGAGTGGGAGGGGAGAGATTCTAGTATCTTTGAGAGAAAGAGTGAGTGATAGAGAGATGCTAGGCTCCTTTGAAAGAGAGAGATTGTGATGCTAGGCTTCTTAGGGAGAGAGAGAAAAAGAGAGATGCCTGGCTCCTGATAGAGAGAGGGAGAGAGAGAGATTGAGGGATGCTAGGCTCCTTTGAGAGAGAGACAGAGAGAGATGATAGGCACCTTTGAGACAGAGAGACAGAGAGAGTGAGGGATGCTAAGCTCCTTTTAGAGAACGAGAGAGAGATAGAAAGACTTGGAGACTCTAGGCTCCATTGAGAGAGAGAGATGCAAAGCTTTTTGAGAGAGAGAAAGAGAGAGAGAGAGAGGGAGAGAGATAAAGATGCTTGGCAAGGCTGAGAGAGATCCTAAGCTCCTTTGATGTAAAGAGAGAGAGAGAGATGCTAGTCTACTGAGAGAGAGAGAGAGAGAGAGAGAGAGAGATAGAGAGAGAGATTTGGAACCTAGGCTCCTTTCAGAGAGAGAGAAATATGCTACGCTTCTTTGAGAGAGAGAGTGAGAGAGAGAAATTCTAGTCTCCTTTGAGAGAAAGAGAGATAGCCAGAGAGATGCTCGGATCCTTTGAAAGAGAGACAGTGTGATGCTAGAGGGATGCTGGGATCCTTTGAAAGAGATACAGTGTGATGCTAGGCTTCTTAGGAGAGAGAGATGCTAGAATAATTGGAGAGAGAGGGGTGGAGAGATTCTAGGCTTCTTTCAGAGAAAGAGAGATGTACAGAGACAGAGAGATGCTAGGCTCTTTCGAGAGGAGAGAGAGATGCTAGGCTACATAGAGACAGAGACAGAGAGAGATGCTATGAGCCTATTAGAGAGAGAGATGCTAGACTACTTTGAGACAGAGACAGAGTGATGCAAGCTTCCTTTTAGAGAGAGAGAGAGAGATGCTAGGATCCTTTGAGAGAGGGAGATGCTAGTCTACTTTGAGAGAGAGATATAGAGAGATGCTAGGCTCTTTTGAGAGAGAGATAGACAGAAAGAGACAGAGATTTGATAGGCTCCTTTGAGAGGCAGATAAAAGACAGGGAGTTTCTGGGCTCCTTTGGGAGAGAGAGAGATCCTAGGCTACGTTGTGAGAGAGAGAGATTCTAGTCAATTTAGATAGAGAGAGATAGAGACAGAAAGAGAGATTCTTGTCTGCATAGAGGGAGATACAGGCTAGGCTCCTTTGAGAGAAGAGAGAGAGGGAGAGAGAAACAGAGAGAGAGATGCTAGGCTTCTTTGAGAGGGGGAGATAGACAGAGAAATGCTAGGCTCCTTTGAAAGAGAGAGATACATGCCAGGCTCCTTTGACAGAGAGAGACACAGAGAGAGACAGTGAGAGAGAGATGATATGCTCCTTTGAGGGAGGGAGAGAGAGAGAGTGAGTGATAACAGGCTCCTTTGAGAGAATGAGAGAGAGATAGAAAGACAGGGAGATTCTAGGCCCCTATGAGAGAGAGAGAGAGAGAGATGAAAAGATATTTTAGAGAGAGAGAGATGGATGGAGAGGGAGAAACTTGGCTCCATTGAGAGACAGAGAGAGTTGCTAAGCTCCTTTGATAGTAAGAGCGAGAGAGAGATGCTAGTCTACTTTGAGAGAGAGAGAGAGAGAATGATGCAAGATTCTTTTGAGAGAGAGAGAGAGAGAGAGAGAGAGAGAAATATGCTAGGCTTCGTAGAGAGAGAGAGGTTGAGAGAGAGAGATTCTTGTCTCCTTTGAAAGAAAGATAGAGATAGACAGATAGATGCTAAGCTCCTTTGAAAGAGAGAGAGTGTGATGCTAGCCTTCTTAGCGAGAGAGAAAGAGAGAGATGCTAGAATCCTTTTAGAGAGAGAGAGAGACATGCTAGTTTCCTGTGAGATGGAGAGGGAGAGACGATATGCACCTTGGAGAGAGAGAGAGATAGATGGGTGGCTCCGTTGAGAGAGACAGAATGTGAGAGAGAGAGAGAGAGTGAAATGCTAAGCTCCTTCGAGATAAAGAGAGAGAGATATAGAGATATGCTAGGCTCCTTTGAGAGAGAGAGTAGGAGAGAAATGCGAGGCTTCTTTGAGAGAGAGAAAGACCGAGAGAGACAGAGAGAGAGATGCTAGGCTCTTTTGAGCGTGAGACTGAGGGAGAGAGATTCTACTGTCCTTTGAGAGAAAGAGAGATATACAGACACAGAGAGATGCAAGGCTCCATTGAGAGAGAGGGATGCAGGGTTCCTTTGAAAGCCAGAGAGAGATACATTCTAGGCTCCTTTGAGAGAGAGAGACAGTGATAGAGATGATATTGTCCTTTGAGAGAGAGAGAGTGAGAGAGTTACGCTAGGCTCCTTTGAGAGAAAGAAAGAGAGATAGAACGACAGGGAGATTCTAGGCTCCTTTGAGAGAGAGAGATGCAAATCTTTTTGTGAGAGAGAGAGACGGAGAGAGATAGTTGCTAAGCTCCTGTGAGAGAAAGAGAGAGAGAGAGATGCTAGTCTAGTTGGAGAGAGAGAGATAGAGAAATAGGGATGCTTGGCTCCTTTGAGAGATGAAGATATATATATGCTAGGCTTCCTTGAGAGAGAGAGAGAGTGGGAGGGGAGAGATTCTAGTATCCTTTGAGAGAAAGAGTGAGTGATAGAGAGATGCTAGGCTCCTTTGAAAGAGAGAGATTGTGATGCTAGGCTTCTTAGGGAGAGAGAGAAAAAGAGAGATGCCTGGCTCCTGATAGAGAGAGGGAGAGAGAGAGATTGAGGGATGCTAGGCTCCTTTGAGAGAGAGACAGAGAGAGATGATAGGCACCTTTGAGACAGAGAGACAGAGAGAGTGAGGGATGCTAAGCTACTTTTAGAGAACGAGAGATAGATAGAAAGACTTGGAGACTCTAGGATCCATTGAGAGAGAGAGATGCAAAGCTTTTTGAGAGAGAGAGAAAGAGAGAGAGAGAGAGGGAGAGAGATAAAGATGCTTGGCTAGGCTGAGAGAGATCCTAAGCTCCTTTGATGTAAAGAGAGAGAGAGAGATGCTAGTGTACTGAGAGAGAGAGAGAGAGACAGAGAGAGACGGAACCTAGGCTCCTTTCAGAGAGAGAGAAATATGCTACGCTTCTTTGAGAGAGAGTGAGAGAGAGAAATTCTAGTCTCCTTTGAGAGAAAGAGAGATAGCCAGAGAGATTCTGGGATCCTTTGAAAGAGATACAGTGTGATGCTAGAGAGATGCTGGGATCCTTTGAAAGAGATACAGTGTGGTGCTAGGCTTCTTAGGAAAGAGAGATGCTAGAATAATTGGAGAGAGAGGGGTGGAGAGATTCTAGGCTTCTTTCAGAGAAAGAGAGATGTACAGAGACAGAGAGATGCTAGGCTCTTTCGAGAGGAGAGAGGGATGGTAGGATACATAGAGTCAGAGAGAGATAGAGAGAGATGCTATGAGCCTGTTAGAGAGAGAGATGCTAGACTACTTTGAGACAGAAACAGGGTGATGCAAGCTTCCTTTTAGAGAGAGAGAGAAATGCTAGGATCCTTTGAGAGAGGGAGATGCTAGTCTACTTTGAGAGAGAGATATAGAGAGATGCTAGGCTCTTTTGAGAGAGAGATAGACAGAAAGAGACAGAGATTTGTTAGGCTCCTTTGAGAGGGAGATAAAAGACAGGGAGTTTCTGGGCTCCTTTGGGAGAGAGAGAGATCCTAGGCTACGTTGTGAGAGAGAGAGATTCTAGTCAATTTAGATAGAGAGAGATAGAGACAGCAAGAGAGATTCTTGTCTGCATAGAGGGAGATACAGGCTAGGCTCCTTTGAGAGAAGAGAGAGAGGGAGAGAGAAAAAAAGAGAGAGATGCTAGGATTCTTTGAGAGGGAGAGATAGACAGAGATATGCTAGGCTCCTTTGAAAGAGAGAGAGTGTAATGCTACGCTTCTTAGGGAGAGAGAGAAAGTGAAACATGCTAGAATTTATTGTGAGACAGAGAAAAAAATTGAGAGATATGCTAGTCTTCTTTGAGAGAGAGAGAGACTGAGAGAGACAGAGATAAAGAGATGCTAGGGTCCTTTGAGAGTGACAGAGAGGGAGAGAGATTGTAGGCTCCTTTGAGACAATGAGAGATATACAGAGACAGTGAGACTCCAGGCTTCTTCTTCTTCTAGAGAGAAATGCTAGGGCACTTAGAAAGAGAGAGAGATACATACATGCTAGGCTCCTTTGAGAGAGAGTCAGAGAGAGAGATGATAGGCACCTTTGAGATAGAGAGACAGAGAGAGTGAGGGATGCTAAGCTCCTTTTAGAGAACGAGAGAGAGATAGAAAGACTTGGAGACTCTAGGCTCCATTGAGAGAGAGAGATGCAAAGCTTTTTGAGAGAGATAGAAAGAGAGAGAGAGGGAGAGAGATAAAGATGCTACGCTAGGCTGAGAGAGATTCTAAGCTCCTTTGATGTAAAGAGAGAGAGAGAGAGATGCTAGTCTACTGAGAGAAAGAGAAAGAGAAAGAGAGAGAGAGAGAGAGACGGAACCTAGGCTCCTTTCAGAAAGAGAGAAATATGCTATGCTTCTTTGAGAGAGAGTGAGAGAGAGAAATTCTAGTCTCCTTTGAGAGAAAGAGAGATAGCCAGAGAGATGATGGGATCCTTTGAAAGAGAGTGTGATGCTTGGCTTCTTAGGAGAGAGAGACGCTAGAATCCTTTGAGAGAGAGTGGTGGAGAGATTCTAGGCTTCTTTCAGAGAAAGAGAGATGTACAGAGACAGAGAGATGCTACGCTCTTTCGAGAGGAGAGAGAGATGCTAGGCTACATAGAGTCAGAGAGAGACAGAGAGAGATGCTATGAGCCTATTAGAGAGAGAGATGCTAGACTACTTTGAGACAGAGACAGAGTGATGCAAGCTTCCTTTTAGAGAGAGAGAGAGATGCTAGGATCCTTTGAGAGAGGGAGATGCTAGTCTACTTTGAGAGAGATATATAGAGAGATGCTAGGCTCTTTTGAGAGAGAGATAGACAGAAAGAGACAGAGATTTGATAGGCTCCTTTGAGACGGAGATAAAAGACAGGGAGTTTCTGGGCTCCTTTGGAGAGAGAGAGATCCTAGGCTACGTTGTGAGAGAGAGAGATTCTAGTCAATTTAGATAGAGAGAGATAGAGACAGAAAGAGAAATTCTTGTCTGCATAGAGGGAGATACAGGCTAGGCTCCTTTGAGAGAAGAGAGAGAGGGAGAGAGAAACAGAGAGAGAGATGCTAGGCTTCTTTGAGAGGGAGAGATAGACAGAGACATGCTAGGCTCCTTTGAAATAGAGAGATACATGCCAGGCTCCTTTGACAGAGAGAGACACAGAGAGAGACAGTGAGAGAGAGATGATATGCTCCTTTGAGGGAGGGAGAGAGAGAGGGAGTGATAACAGGCTCCTTTGAGAGAATGAGAGAGAGATAGAAAGACAGGGAGATTCTAGGCCCCTATGAGAGAGAGAGAGATATGAAAAGATTTTTTAGAGAGAGCGAGAGGGAGGGAGAGGGAGAAAATTGGCTCCTTTGAGAGACAGATAGAGTTGCTAAGCTACTTTGATAGTAAGAGAGAGAGAGAGATGCTAGTCTACTTTGAGAGAGAGAGAGAGAATGATGCAAGATTCTTTTGAGAGAGAGAGAGAGAGAGAGAAATATGCTAGGCTTCTTAGAGATAGAGAGGTTGAGAGAGAGAGATTCTTGTCTCCTTTGAAAGAAAGATAGAGATAGACAGATAGATGCTAAGCTCCTTTGAAAGAGAGAGAGTGTGATGCTAGCCTTCTTAGCGAGAGAGAAAGAGAGAGATGCTAGAATCCTTTTAGATAGAGAGAGAGACATGCTAGTTTCCTGTGAGATGGAGAGGGAGAGACGATATGCACCTTGGAGAGAGAGAGAGAGAGAGAGATGGGTGGCTCCGTTGAGAGAGACAGAGTGTGAGAGAGAGAGAGAGAGAGTGAAATGCTAAGCTCCTTCGAGATAAAGAGAGAGATATATAGAGATATGCTAGGCTCCTTTGAGAGAGAGAGTAGGAGAGAAATGCGAGGCTTCTTTGAGAGAGAGAAAGACCGAGAGAGACAGAGAGAGAGATGCTAGGCTCTTTTGAGCGTGAGACTGAGGGAGAGAGACTCTAGTGTCCTTTGAGAGAAAGAGAGATATACAGACACAGAGAGATGCAAGGCTCCATTGAGAGAGAGGGATGCAGGGTTCCTTGGAAAGCCAGAGAGAGATACATTCTAGGCTCCTTTGAGAGAGAGAGACAGTGATAGAGATGATATTGTCCTTTGAGAGAGAGAGAGTGAGAGAGTTACACTAGGCTCCTTTGAGAGAAAGAAAGAGAGACAGAACGACAGGGAGATTCTAGGCTCCTTTGAGAGAGAGAGATGCAAATCTTTTTGTGAGAGAGAGAGACGGAGAGAGATAGATGCTAAGCTCCTGTGAGAGAAAGAGAGAGAGAGAGATGCTAGTCTAGTTTGAGAGAGAGAGATAGAGAAATAGGGATGCTTGGCTCCTTTGAGAGATGAAGATATATATATGCTAGGCTTCTTTGAGAGAGAGAGAGAGTGGGAGGGGAGAGATTCTAGTATCTTTGAGAGAAAGAGTGAGTGATAGAGAGATGCTAGGCTCCTTTGAAAGAGAGAGATTGTGATGCTAGGCTTCTTAGGGAGAGAGAGAAAAAGAGAGATGCCTGGCTCCTGATAGAGAGAGGGAGAGAGAGAGATTGAGGGATGCTAGGCTCCTTTGAGAGAGAGACAGAGAGAGATGATAGGCACCTTTGAGACAGAGAGACAGAGAGAGTGAGGGATGCTAAGCTCCTTTTAGAGAACGAGAGAGAGATAGAAAGACTTGGAGACTCTAGGCTCCATTGAGAGAGAGAGATGCAAAGCTTTTTGAGAGAGAGAAAGAGAGAGAGAGAGAGGGAGAGAGATAAAGATGCTTGGCAAGGCTGAGAGAGATCCTAAGCTCCTTTGATGTAAAGAGAGAGAGAGAGATGCTAGTCTACTGAGAGAGAGAGAGAGAGAGAGAGAGAGAGATAGAGAGAGAGATTTGGAACCTAGGCTCCTTTCAGAGAGAGAGAAATATGCTACGCTTCTTTGAGAGAGAGAGTGAGAGAGAGAAATTCTAGTCTCCTTTGAGAGAAAGAGAGATAGCCAGAGAGATGCTCGGATCCTTTGAAAGAGAGACAGTGTGATGCTAGAGGGATGCTGGGATCCTTTGAAAGAGATACAGTGTGATGCTAGGCTTCTTAGGAGAGAGAGATGCTAGAATAATTGGAGAGAGAGGGGTGGAGAGATTCTAGGCTTCTTTCAGAGAAAGAGAGATGTACAGAGACAGAGAGATGCTAGGCTCTTTCGAGAGGAGAGAGAGATGCTAGGCTACATAGAGACAGAGACAGAGAGAGATGCTATGAGCCTATTAGAGAGAGAGATGCTAGACTACTTTGAGACAGAGACAGAGTGATGCAAGCTTCCTTTTAGAGAGAGAGAGAGAGATGCTAGGATCCTTTGAGAGAGGGAGATGCTAGTCTACTTTGAGAGAGAGATATAGAGAGATGCTAGGCTCTTTTGAGAGAGAGATAGACAGAAAGAGACAGAGATTTGATAGGCTCCTTTGAGAGGCAGATAAAAGACAGGGAGTTTCTGGGCTCCTTTGGGAGAGAGAGAGATCCTAGGCTACGTTGTGAGAGAGAGAGATTCTAGTCAATTTAGATAGAGAGAGATAGAGACAGAAAGAGAGATTCTTGTCTGCATAGAGGGAGATACAGGCTAGGCTCCTTTGAGAGAAGAGAGAGAGGGAGAGAGAAACAGAGAGAGAGATGCTAGGCTTCTTTGAGAGGGGGAGATAGACAGAGAAATGCTAGGCTCCTTTGAAAGAGAGAGATACATGCCAGGCTCCTTTGACAGAGAGAGACACAGAGAGAGACAGTGAGAGAGAGATGATATGCTCCTTTGAGGGAGGGAGAGAGAGAGAGTGAGTGATAACAGGCTCCTTTGAGAGAATGAGAGAGAGATAGAAAGACAGGGAGATTCTAGGCCCCTATGAGAGAGAGAGAGAGAGAGATGAAAAGATATTTTAGAGAGAGAGAGATGGATGGAGAGGGAGAAACTTGGCTCCATTGAGAGACAGAGAGAGTTGCTAAGCTCCTTTGATAGTAAGAGCGAGAGAGAGATGCTAGTCTACTTTGAGAGAGAGAGAGAGAGAATGATGCAAGATTCTTTTGAGAGAGAGAGAGAGAGAGAGAGAGAGAGAAATATGCTAGGCTTCGTAGAGAGAGAGAGGTTGAGAGAGAGAGATTCTTGTCTCCTTTGAAAGAAAGATAGAGATAGACAGATAGATGCTAAGCTCCTTTGAAAGAGAGAGAGTGTGATGCTAGCCTTCTTAGCGAGAGAGAAAGAGAGAGATGCTAGAATCCTTTTAGAGAGAGAGAGAGACATGCTAGTTTCCTGTGAGATGGAGAGGGAGAGACGATATGCACCTTGGAGAGAGAGAGAGATAGATGGGTGGCTCCGTTGAGAGAGACAGAATGTGAGAGAGAGAGAGAGAGTGAAATGCTAAGCTCCTTCGAGATAAAGAGAGAGAGATATAGAGATATGCTAGGCTCCTTTGAGAGAGAGAGTAGGAGAGAAATGCGAGGCTTCTTTGAGAGAGAGAAAGACCGAGAGAGACAGAGAGAGAGATGCTAGGCTCTTTTGAGCGTGAGACTGAGGGAGAGAGATTCTACTGTCCTTTGAGAGAAAGAGAGATATACAGACACAGAGAGATGCAAGGCTCCATTGAGAGAGAGGGATGCAGGGTTCCTTTGAAAGCCAGAGAGAGATACATTCTAGGCTCCTTTGAGAGAGAGAGACAGTGATAGAGATGATATTGTCCTTTGAGAGAGAGAGAGTGAGAGAGTTACGCTAGGCTCCTTTGAGAGAAAGAAAGAGAGATAGAACGACAGGGAGATTCTAGGCTCCTTTGAGAGAGAGAGATGCAAATCTTTTTGTGAGAGAGAGAGACGGAGAGAGATAGTTGCTAAGCTCCTGTGAGAGAAAGAGAGAGAGAGAGATGCTAGTCTAGTTGGAGAGAGAGAGATAGAGAAATAGGGATGCTTGGCTCCTTTGAGAGATGAAGATATATATATGCTAGGCTTCCTTGAGAGAGAGAGAGAGTGGGAGGGGAGAGATTCTAGTATCCTTTGAGAGAAAGAGTGAGTGATAGAGAGATGCTAGGCTCCTTTGAAAGAGAGAGATTGTGATGCTAGGCTTCTTAGGGAGAGAGAGAAAAAGAGAGATGCCTGGCTCCTGATAGAGAGAGGGAGAGAGAGAGATTGAGGGATGCTAGGCTCCTTTGAGAGAGAGACAGAGAGAGATGATAGGCACCTTTGAGACAGAGAGACAGAGAGAGTGAGGGATGCTAAGCTACTTTTAGAGAACGAGAGATAGATAGAAAGACTTGGAGACTCTAGGATCCATTGAGAGAGAGAGATGCAAAGCTTTTTGAGAGAGAGAGAAAGAGAGAGAGAGAGAGGGAGAGAGATAAAGATGCTTGGCTAGGCTGAGAGAGATCCTAAGCTCCTTTGATGTAAAGAGAGAGAGAGAGATGCTAGTGTACTGAGAGAGAGAGAGAGAGACAGAGAGAGACGGAACCTAGGCTCCTTTCAGAGAGAGAGAAATATGCTACGCTTCTTTGAGAGAGAGTGAGAGAGAGAAATTCTAGTCTCCTTTGAGAGAAAGAGAGATAGCCAGAGAGATTCTGGGATCCTTTGAAAGAGATACAGTGTGATGCTAGAGAGATGCTGGGATCCTTTGAAAGAGATACAGTGTGGTGCTAGGCTTCTTAGGAAAGAGAGATGCTAGAATAATTGGAGAGAGAGGGGTGGAGAGATTCTAGGCTTCTTTCAGAGAAAGAGAGATGTACAGAGACAGAGAGATGCTAGGCTCTTTCGAGAGGAGAGAGGGATGGTAGGATACATAGAGTCAGAGAGAGATAGAGAGAGATGCTATGAGCCTGTTAGAGAGAGAGATGCTAGACTACTTTGAGACAGAAACAGGGTGATGCAAGCTTCCTTTTAGAGAGAGAGAGAAATGCTAGGATCCTTTGAGAGAGGGAGATGCTAGTCTACTTTGAGAGAGAGATATAGAGAGATGCTAGGCTCTTTTGAGAGAGAGATAGACAGAAAGAGACAGAGATTTGTTAGGCTCCTTTGAGAGGGAGATAAAAGACAGGGAGTTTCTGGGCTCCTTTGGGAGAGAGAGAGATCCTAGGCTACGTTGTGAGAGAGAGAGATTCTAGTCAATTTAGATAGAGAGAGATAGAGACAGCAAGAGAGATTCTTGTCTGCATAGAGGGAGATACAGGCTAGGCTCCTTTGAGAGAAGAGAGAGAGGGAGAGAGAAAAAAAGAGAGAGATGCTAGGATTCTTTGAGAGGGAGAGATAGACAGAGATATGCTAGGCTCCTTTGAAAGAGAGAGAGTGTAATGCTACGCTTCTTAGGGAGAGAGAGAAAGTGAAACATGCTAGAATTTATTGTGAGACAGAGAAAAAAATTGAGAGATATGCTAGTCTTCTTTGAGAGAGAGAGAGACTGAGAGAGACAGAGATAAAGAGATGCTAGGGTCCTTTGAGAGTGACAGAGAGGGAGAGAGATTGTAGGCTCCTTTGAGACAATGAGAGATATACAGAGACAGTGAGACTCCAGGCTTCTTCTTCTTCTAGAGAGAAATGCTAGGGCACTTAGAAAGAGAGAGAGATACATACATGCTAGGCTCCTTTGAGAGAGAGTCAGAGAGAGAGATGATAGGCACCTTTGAGATAGAGAGACAGAGAGAGTGAGGGATGCTAAGCTCCTTTTAGAGAACGAGAGAGAGATAGAAAGACTTGGAGACTCTAGGCTCCATTGAGAGAGAGAGATGCAAAGCTTTTTGAGAGAGATAGAAAGAGAGAGAGAGGGAGAGAGATAAAGATGCTACGCTAGGCTGAGAGAGATTCTAAGCTCCTTTGATGTAAAGAGAGAGAGAGAGAGATGCTAGTCTACTGAGAGAAAGAGAAAGAGAAAGAGAGAGAGAGAGAGAGACGGAACCTAGGCTCCTTTCAGAAAGAGAGAAATATGCTATGCTTCTTTGAGAGAGAGTGAGAGAGAGAAATTCTAGTCTCCTTTGAGAGAAAGAGAGATAGCCAGAGAGATGATGGGATCCTTTGAAAGAGAGTGTGATGCTTGGCTTCTTAGGAGAGAGAGACGCTAGAATCCTTTGAGAGAGAGTGGTGGAGAGATTCTAGGCTTCTTTCAGAGAAAGAGAGATGTACAGAGACAGAGAGATGCTACGCTCTTTCGAGAGGAGAGAGAGATGCTAGGCTACATAGAGTCAGAGAGAGACAGAGAGAGATGCTATGAGCCTATTAGAGAGAGAGATGCTAGACTACTTTGAGACAGAGACAGAGTGATGCAAGCTTCCTTTTAGAGAGAGAGAGAGATGCTAGGATCCTTTGAGAGAGGGAGATGCTAGTCTACTTTGAGAGAGATATATAGAGAGATGCTAGGCTCTTTTGAGAGAGAGATAGACAGAAAGAGACAGAGATTTGATAGGCTCCTTTGAGACGGAGATAAAAGACAGGGAGTTTCTGGGCTCCTTTGGAGAGAGAGAGATCCTAGGCTACGTTGTGAGAGAGAGAGATTCTAGTCAATTTAGATAGAGAGAGATAGAGACAGAAAGAGAAATTCTTGTCTGCATAGAGGGAGATACAGGCTAGGCTCCTTTGAGAGAAGAGAGAGAGGGAGAGAGAAACAGAGAGAGAGATGCTAGGCTTCTTTGAGAGGGAGAGATAGACAGAGACATGCTAGGCTCCTTTGAAATAGAGAGATACATGCCAGGCTCCTTTGACAGAGAGAGACACAGAGAGAGACAGTGAGAGAGAGATGATATGCTCCTTTGAGGGAGGGAGAGAGAGAGGGAGTGATAACAGGCTCCTTTGAGAGAATGAGAGAGAGATAGAAAGACAGGGAGATTCTAGGCCCCTATGAGAGAGAGAGAGATATGAAAAGATTTTTTAGAGAGAGCGAGAGGGAGGGAGAGGGAGAAAATTGGCTCCTTTGAGAGACAGATAGAGTTGCTAAGCTACTTTGATAGTAAGAGAGAGAGAGAGATGCTAGTCTACTTTGAGAGAGAGAGAGAGAATGATGCAAGATTCTTTTGAGAGAGAGAGAGAGAGAGAGAAATATGCTAGGCTTCTTAGAGATAGAGAGGTTGAGAGAGAGAGATTCTTGTCTCCTTTGAAAGAAAGATAGAGATAGACAGATAGATGCTAAGCTCCTTTGAAAGAGAGAGAGTGTGATGCTAGCCTTCTTAGCGAGAGAGAAAGAGAGAGATGCTAGAATCCTTTTAGATAGAGAGAGAGACATGCTAGTTTCCTGTGAGATGGAGAGGGAGAGACGATATGCACCTTGGAGAGAGAGAGAGAGAGAGAGATGGGTGGCTCCGTTGAGAGAGACAGAGTGTGAGAGAGAGAGAGAGAGAGTGAAATGCTAAGCTCCTTCGAGATAAAGAGAGAGATATATAGAGATATGCTAGGCTCCTTTGAGAGAGAGAGTAGGAGAGAAATGCGAGGCTTCTTTGAGAGAGAGAAAGACCGAGAGAGACAGAGAGAGAGATGCTAGGCTCTTTTGAGCGTGAGACTGAGGGAGAGAGACTCTAGTGTCCTTTGAGAGAAAGAGAGATATACAGACACAGAGAGATGCAAGGCTCCATTGAGAGAGAGGGATGCAGGGTTCCTTTGAAATCCAGAGAGAGATACATTCTAGGCTCCTTTGAGAGAGAGAGACAGTGATAGAGATGATATTGTCCTTTGAGAGAGAGAGAGTGAGAGAGTTACACTAGGCTCCTTTGAGAGAAAGAAAGAGAGACAGAACGACAGGGAGATTCTAGGCTCCTTTGAGAGAGAGAGATGCAAATCTTTTTGTGAGAGAGAGAGACGGAGAGAGATAGATGCTAAGCTCCTGTGAGAGAAAGAGAGAGAGAGAGATGCTAGTCTAGTTGGAGAGAGAGAGATAGAGAAATAGGGATGCTTGGCTCCTTTGAGAGATGAAGATATATATATGCTAGGCTTCTTTGAGAGAGAGAGAGAGTGGGAGGGGAGAGATTCTAGTATCTTTGAGAGAAAGAGTGAGTGATAGAGAGATGCTAGGCTCCTTTGAAAGAGAGAGATTGTGATGCTAGGCTTCTTAGGGAGAGAGAGAAAAAGAGAGATGCCTGGCTCCTGATAGAGAGAGGGAGAGAGAGAGATTGAGGGATGCTAGGCTCCTTTGAGAGAGAGACAGAGAGAGATGATAGGCACCTTTGAGACAGAGAGACAGAGAGAGTGAGGGATGCTAAGCTCCTTTTAGAGAACGAGAGAGAGATAGAAAGACTTGGAGACTCTAGGCTCCATTGAGAGAGAGAGATGCAAAGATTTTTGAGAGAGAGAAAGAGAGAGAGAGAGAGGGAGAGAGATAAAGATGCTTGGCTAGGCTGAGAGAGATCCTAAGCTCCTTTGATGTAAAGAGAGAGAGAGAGATGCTAGTCTACTGAGAGAGAGAGATAGAGAGAGAGATTTGGAACCTAGGCTCCTTTCAGAGAGAGAGAAATATGCTACGCTTCTTTGAGAGAGAGAGTGAGAGAGAGAAATTCTAGTCTCCTTTGAGAGAAAGAGAGATAGCCAGAGAGATGCTCGGATCCTTTGAAAGAGAGACAGTGTGATGCTAGAGGGATGCTAGGATCCTTTGAAAGAGATACAGTGTGATTCTAGGCTTCTTAGGAGAGAGAGATGCTAGAATAATTGGAGAGAGAGGGGTGGAGAGATTCTAGGCTTCTTTCAGAGAAAGAGAGATGTACAGAGACAGAGAGATGCTAGGCTCTTTCGAGAGGAGAGAGAGATGCTAGGCTACATAGAGACAGACAGAGAGAGATGCTATGAGCCTATTAGAGAGAGAGATGCTAGACTACTTTGAGACAGAGACAGAGTGATGCAAGCTTCCTTTTAGAGAGAGAGAGAGATGCTAGGATCCTTTGAGAGAGGGAGATGGTAGTCTACTTTGAGAGAGAGATATAGAGAGATGCTAGGCTCTTTTGAGAGAGAGATAGACAGAAAGAGACAGAGATTTGATAGGCTCCTTTGAGAGGCAGATAAAAGACAGGGAGTTTCTGGGCTCCTTTGGGAGAGAGAGAGATCCTAGGCTACGTTGTGAGAGAGAGATTCTAGTCAATTTAGATAGAGAGAGATAGAGACAGAAAGAGAGATTCTTGTCTGCATAGAGGGAGATACAGGCTAGGCTCCTTTGAGAGAAGAGAGAGAGGGAGAGAGAAAAAAAGAGAGAGATGCTAGGCTTCTTTGAGAGGGATAGATAGACAGAGATATGCTAGGCTCCTTTGAAAGAGAGAGAGTGTAATGCTACGCTTCTTAGGGAGAGACAGAAAGTGAAACATGCTAGAATTTATTGTGAGACAGAGAAAAAATTGAGAGATATGCTAGGCTTCTTTGAGAGAGAGAGAGACTGAGAGAGACAGAGAGAAAGAGATGCTAGGGTCCTTTGAGAGTGACAGAGAGGGAGAGAGATTGTAGGCTCCTTTGAGACAAAGAGAGATACACAGAGACAGTGAGACTCCAGGCTTCTTCTTCTTCTAGAGAGAAATGCTAGGGTACTTAGAAAGAGAGAGAGATACATACATGCTAGGCTCCTTTGAGAGAGAGTCAGAGAGAGAGATGATAGGCACCTTTGAGACAGAGACACAGAGAGAGTGAGGGATGCTAAGCTCCTTTTAGAGAACGAGAGAGAGATAGAAAGACTTGGAGACACTAGGCTCCATTGAGAGAGAGAGATGCAAAGCTTTTTGAGAGAGAGAGAAAGAGAGAGAGAGAGAGGGAGAGAGATAAAGATGCTAGGCTAGGCTGAGAGAGATCCTAAGCTCCTTTGATGTAAAGAGAGAGAGAGAGAGATGCTAGTCTACTGAGAGAGAGAGAGAGAGAGAGAGAGAGAGATGCTAGTCTACTGAGAGAAAGAGAGAGAGAGAGAGAGAGACGGAACCTAGGCACCTTTCAGAGAGAGCGAAATATGCTATGCTTCTTTGAGAGAGAGTGAGAGAGAGAAATTCTAGTCTCCTTTGAGAGAAAGAGAGATAGCCAGAGAGATGCTGGGATCCTTTGAAAGAGAGTGTGATGCTTGGCTTCTTAGGAGAGAGAGACGCTAGAATCCTTTGAGAGAGAGTGGTGGAGAGATTCTAGGCTTCTTTCAGAGAAAGAGAGATGTACAGAGACAGAGAGATGCTAGGCTCTTTCGAGAGGAGAGAGAGTTGCTAGGCTACATAGAGTCAGAGAGAGACAGAGAGAGATGCTATGAGCCTATTAGAGAGAGAGATGCTAGACTACTTTGAGACAGAGACAGGGTGATGCAAGCTTCCTTTTAGAGAGAGAGAGAGATGCTAGGATCCTTTGAGAGAGGGAGATGCTAGTCTACTTTGAGAGAGAGATATAGAGAGATGCTAGGCTCTTTTGAGAGAGAGATAGACAGAAAGAGACAGAGATTTGATAGGCTCCTTTGAGAGGCAGATAAAAGACAGGGAGTTTCTGGGCTCCTTTGGGAGAGAGAGAGATCCTAGGCTACGTTGTGAGAGAGAGAGATTCTAGTCAATTTAGATAGAGAGAGATAGAGACAGAAAGAGAGATTCTTGTCTGCATAGAGGGAGATACAGGCTAGGCTCCTTTGAGAGAAGAGAGAGAGGGAGAGAGAAAAAAAGAGAGAGATGCTAGGCTTCTTTGAGAGGGAGAGATAGACAGAGATATGCTAGGCTCCTTTGAAAGAGAGAGAGTGTAATGCTACGCTTCTTAGGGAGAGAGAGAAAGTGAAACATGCTAGAATTTATTGTGAGACAGAGAAAAAATAGAGAGATATGCTAGGCTTCTTTGAGAGAGAGAGAGAGACTGAGAGAGACAGAGAGAAAGAGATGCTAGGGTCCTTTGAGAGTGACAGAGAGGGAGAGAGATTGAAGGCTCCTTTGAGACAAAGAGAGATATACAGAGACAGTGAGACTCTAGGCTTCTTCTTCTTCTAGAGAGAAATGCTAGGGTACTTAGAAAGAGAGAGAGATACATACATGCTAGGCTCCTTTGAGAGAGAGTCAGAGAGAGAGATGAGAGGCACCTTTGAGACAGAGAGACAGAGAGAGTGAGGGATGCTAAGCTCCTTTTAGAGAACGAGAGAGAGATAGAAAGACTTGGAGACTCTAGGCTCCATTGAGAGAGAGAGATGCAAAGCTTTTTGAGAGAGAGAGAAAGAGAGAGAGAGGGAGAGAGATAAAGATGCTTATCTAGGCTGAGAGAGATCCTAAGCTCCTTTGATGTAAAGAGGGAGAGAGAGAGATGCTAGTCTACTGAGAGAAAGAGAGAGAAAGAGAGAGAGAGAGAGAGATGGAACCTAGGCTCCTTTCAGACAGAGAGAAATATGCTATGCTTCTTTGAGAGAGAGTGAGAGAGAGAAATTCTAGTCTCCTTTGAGAGAAAGAGAGATAGCCAGAGAGATGCTGGGATCCTTTGAAAGAGAGACAGTGTGATGCTTGGCTTCTTAAGAGAGAGAGACACTAGAATCCTTTGAGAGAGAGGGGTGGAAAGTTTCTAGGCTTCTTTCAGAGAAAGAGAGATGTACAGAGACAGAGAGATGCTAGGCTCTTTCGAGAGGAGAGAGAGATGCTAGGCTACATAGAGACAGAGAGAGACAGAGAGAGATGCTATGAGCCTCTTAGAGAGAGATGCTAGACTACTTTGAGACAGAGACAGAGTGATGCAAGCTTCGTTTTAGACAGAGAGAGAGATGCTTGGATCCTTTGAGAGAGAGATGCTAGTCTACTTTGAGAGAGAGATATAGAGAGATGCTAGGCTCTTTTGAGAGAGAGATAGACAGAAAGAGACAGAGATTTGATAGGCTCCTTTGAGAGGGAGAGAGGGAGATAAAAGACAGGGAGTTTCTGGGCTCCTTTGGGAGAGAGAGAGATCCTAGGCTACGTTGTGAGAGAGAGAGATTCTAGTCAATTTAGATAGAGAGTGATAGATACAGAAAGAGAGATTCTTGTCTGCATAGAGGGAGATACAGGCTAGGCTCCTTTGAGAGAAGAGAGAGAGGGAGAGAGAAACAGAGAGAGAGATGCTAGGCTTCTTTGAGAGTGGGAGATAGACTGAGATATGCTAGGCTCCTTTGAAAGAGAGAGATACATGCCAGGCTCCTTTGACAGAGAGAGACACAGAGAGAGACAGTGAGAGAGAGATGATATGCTCCTTTGAGGGAGGGAGAGAGAGAGAGTGAGTGATAACAGGCTCCTTTGAGAGAATGAGAGAGAGATAGAAAGACAGGGAGATTCTAGGCCCCTATGAGAGAGAGAGAGAGAGAGATGAAAAGATATTTTAGAGAGAGAGAGAGGGATGGAGAGGGAGAAACTTGGCTCCATTGAGAGACAGAGAGAGTTGCTAAGCTCCTTTGATAGTAAGAGCGAGAGAGAGATGCTAGTCTACTTTGAGTGAGAGAGAGAGAGAATGATGCAAGATTCTTTTGAGAGAGAGAGAGAGAGAGAGAGAGAGAAATATGCTAGGCTTCGTAGAGAGAGAGAGGTTGAGAGAGAGAGATTCTTGTCTCCTTTGAAAGAAAGATAGAGATAGACAGATAGATGCTAAGCTCCTTTGAAAGAGAGAGAGTGTGATGCTAGCCTTCTTAGCGAGAGAGAAAGAGAGAGATGCTAGAATCCTTTTAGAGAGAGAGAGAGACATGCTAGTTTCCTGTGAGATGGAGAGGGAGAGACGATATGCACCTTGGAGATAGAGAGAGAGAGATGGGTGGCTCCGTTGAGAGAGACAGAATGTGAGAGAGAGAGAGAGAGAGTGAAATGCTAAGCTCCTTCGAGATAAAGAGAGAGAGATATAGAGATATGCTAGGCTCCTTTGAGAGAGAGAGTAGGAGAGAAATGCGAGGCTTCTTTGAGAGAGAGAAAGACCGAGAGAGACAGAGAGAGAGATGCTAGGCTCTTTTGAGCGTGAGACTGAGGGAGAGAGACTCTAGTGTCCTTTGAGAGAAAGAGAGATATACAGACACAGAGAGATGCAAGGCTCCATTGAGAGAGAGGGATGCAGGGTTCCTTGGAAAGCCAGAGAGAGATACATTCTAGGCTCCTTTGAGAGAGAGAGACAGTGATAGAGATGATATTGTCCTTTGAGAGAGAGAGAGTGAGAGAGTTACACTAGGCTCCTTTGAGAGAAAGAAAGAGAGACAGAACGACAGGGAGATTCTAGGCTCCTTTGAGAGAGAGAGATGCAAATCTTTTTGTGAGAGAGAGAGACGGAGAGAGATAGATGCTAAGCTCCTGTGAGAGAAAGAGAGAGAGAGAGATGCTAGTCTAGTTGGAGAGAGAGAGATAGAGAAATAGGGATGCTTGGCTCCTTTGAGAGATGAAGATATATATATGCTAGGCTTCTTTGAGAGAGAGAGAGAGTGGGAGGGGAGAGATTCTAGTATCTTTGAGAGAAAGAGTGAGTGATAGAGAGATGCTAGGCTCCTTTGAAAGAGAGAGATTGTGATGCTAGGCTTCTTAGGGAGAGAGAGAAAAAGAGAGATGCCTGGCTCCTGATAGAGAGAGGGAGAGAGAGAGATTGAGGGATGCTAGGCTCCTTTGAGAGAGAGACAGAGAGAGATGATAGGCACCTTTGAGACAGAGAGACAGAGAGAGTGAGGGATGCTAAGCTCCTTTTAGAGAACGAGAGAGAGATAGAAAGACTTGGAGACTCTAGGCTCCATTGAGAGAGAGAGATGCAAAGATTTTTGAGAGAGAGAAAGAGAGAGAGAGAGAGGGAGAGAGATAAAGATGCTTGGCTAGGCTGAGAGAGATCCTAAGCTCCTTTGATGTAAAGAGAGAGAGAGAGATGCTAGTCTACTGAGAGAGAGAGATAGAGAGAGAGATTTGGAACCTAGGCTCCTTTCAGAGAGAGAGAAATATGCTACGCTTCTTTGAGAGAGAGAGTGAGAGAGAGAAATTCTAGTCTCCTTTGAGAGAAAGAGAGATAGCCAGAGAGATGCTCGGATCCTTTGAAAGAGAGACAGTGTGATGCTAGAGGGATGCTAGGATCCTTTGAAAGAGATACAGTGTGATTCTAGGCTTCTTAGGAGAGAGAGATGCTAGAATAATTGGAGAGAGAGGGGTGGAGAGATTCTAGGCTTCTTTCAGAGAAAGAGAGATGTACAGAGACAGAGAGATGCTAGGCTCTTTCGAGAGGAGAGAGAGATGCTAGGCTACATAGAGACAGACAGAGAGAGATGCTATGAGCCTATTAGAGAGAGAGATGCTAGACTACTTTGAGACAGAGACAGAGTGATGCAAGCTTCCTTTTAGAGAGAGAGAGAGATGCTAGGATCCTTTGAGAGAGGGAGATGGTAGTCTACTTTGAGAGAGAGATATAGAGAGATGCTAGGCTCTTTTGAGAGAGAGATAGACAGAAAGAGACAGAGATTTGATAGGCTCCTTTGAGAGGCAGATAAAAGACAGGGAGTTTCTGGGCTCCTTTGGGAGAGAGAGAGATCCTAGGCTACGTTGTGAGAGAGAGATTCTAGTCAATTTAGATAGAGAGAGATAGAGACAGAAAGAGAGATTCTTGTCTGCATAGAGGGAGATACAGGCTAGGCTCCTTTGAGAGAAGAGAGAGAGGGAGAGAGAAAAAAAGAGAGAGATGCTAGGCTTCTTTGAGAGGGATAGATAGACAGAGATATGCTAGGCTCCTTTGAAAGAGAGAGAGTGTAATGCTACGCTTCTTAGGGAGAGACAGAAAGTGAAACATGCTAGAATTTATTGTGAGACAGAGAAAAAATTGAGAGATATGCTAGGCTTCTTTGAGAGAGAGAGAGACTGAGAGAGACAGAGAGAAAGAGATGCTAGGGTCCTTTGAGAGTGACAGAGAGGGAGAGAGATTGTAGGCTCCTTTGAGACAAAGAGAGATACACAGAGACAGTGAGACTCCAGGCTTCTTCTTCTTCTAGAGAGAAATGCTAGGGTACTTAGAAAGAGAGAGAGATACATACATGCTAGGCTCCTTTGAGAGAGAGTCAGAGAGAGAGATGATAGGCACCTTTGAGACAGAGACACAGAGAGAGTGAGGGATGCTAAGCTCCTTTTAGAGAACGAGAGAGAGATAGAAAGACTTGGAGACACTAGGCTCCATTGAGAGAGAGAGATGCAAAGCTTTTTGAGAGAGAGAGAAAGAGAGAGAGAGAGAGGGAGAGAGATAAAGATGCTAGGCTAGGCTGAGAGAGATCCTAAGCTCCTTTGATGTAAAGAGAGAGAGAGAGAGATGCTAGTCTACTGAGAGAGAGAGAGAGAGAGAGAGAGAGAGATGCTAGTCTACTGAGAGAAAGAGAGAGAGAGAGAGAGAGACGGAACCTAGGCACCTTTCAGAGAGAGCGAAATATGCTATGCTTCTTTGAGAGAGAGTGAGAGAGAGAAATTCTAGTCTCCTTTGAGAGAAAGAGAGATAGCCAGAGAGATGCTGGGATCCTTTGAAAGAGAGTGTGATGCTTGGCTTCTTAGGAGAGAGAGACGCTAGAATCCTTTGAGAGAGAGTGGTGGAGAGATTCTAGGCTTCTTTCAGAGAAAGAGAGATGTACAGAGACAGAGAGATGCTAGGCTCTTTCGAGAGGAGAGAGAGTTGCTAGGCTACATAGAGTCAGAGAGAGACAGAGAGAGATGCTATGAGCCTATTAGAGAGAGAGATGCTAGACTACTTTGAGACAGAGACAGGGTGATGCAAGCTTCCTTTTAGAGAGAGAGAGAGATGCTAGGATCCTTTGAGAGAGGGAGATGCTAGTCTACTTTGAGAGAGAGATATAGAGAGATGCTAGGCTCTTTTGAGAGAGAGATAGACAGAAAGAGACAGAGATTTGATAGGCTCCTTTGAGAGGCAGATAAAAGACAGGGAGTTTCTGGGCTCCTTTGGGAGAGAGAGAGATCCTAGGCTACGTTGTGAGAGAGAGAGATTCTAGTCAATTTAGATAGAGAGAGATAGAGACAGAAAGAGAGATTCTTGTCTGCATAGAGGGAGATACAGGCTAGGCTCCTTTGAGAGAAGAGAGAGAGGGAGAGAGAAAAAAAGAGAGAGATGCTAGGCTTCTTTGAGAGGGAGAGATAGACAGAGATATGCTAGGCTCCTTTGAAAGAGAGAGAGTGTAATGCTACGCTTCTTAGGGAGAGAGAGAAAGTGAAACATGCTAGAATTTATTGTGAGACAGAGAAAAAATAGAGAGATATGCTAGGCTTCTTTGAGAGAGAGAGAGAGACTGAGAGAGACAGAGAGAAAGAGATGCTAGGGTCCTTTGAGAGTGACAGAGAGGGAGAGAGATTGAAGGCTCCTTTGAGACAAAGAGAGATATACAGAGACAGTGAGACTCTAGGCTTCTTCTTCTTCTAGAGAGAAATGCTAGGGTACTTAGAAAGAGAGAGAGATACATACATGCTAGGCTCCTTTGAGAGAGAGTCAGAGAGAGAGATGAGAGGCACCTTTGAGACAGAGAGACAGAGAGAGTGAGGGATGCTAAGCTCCTTTTAGAGAACGAGAGAGAGATAGAAAGACTTGGAGACTCTAGGCTCCATTGAGAGAGAGAGATGCAAAGCTTTTTGAGAGAGAGAGAAAGAGAGAGAGAGGGAGAGAGATAAAGATGCTTATCTAGGCTGAGAGAGATCCTAAGCTCCTTTGATGTAAAGAGGGAGAGAGAGAGATGCTAGTCTACTGAGAGAAAGAGAGAGAAAGAGAGAGAGAGAGAGAGATGGAACCTAGGCTCCTTTCAGACAGAGAGAAATATGCTATGCTTCTTTGAGAGAGAGTGAGAGAGAGAAATTCTAGTCTCCTTTGAGAGAAAGAGAGATAGCCAGAGAGATGCTGGGATCCTTTGAAAGAGAGACAGTGTGATGCTTGGCTTCTTAAGAGAGAGAGACACTAGAATCCTTTGAGAGAGAGGGGTGGAAAGTTTCTAGGCTTCTTTCAGAGAAAGAGAGATGTACAGAGACAGAGAGATGCTAGGCTCTTTCGAGAGGAGAGAGAGATGCTAGGCTACATAGAGACAGAGAGAGACAGAGAGAGATGCTATGAGCCTCTTAGAGAGAGATGCTAGACTACTTTGAGACAGAGACAGAGTGATGCAAGCTTCGTTTTAGACAGAGAGAGAGATGCTTGGATCCTTTGAGAGAGAGATGCTAGTCTACTTTGAGAGAGAGATATAGAGAGATGCTAGGCTCTTTTGAGAGAGAGATAGACAGAAAGAGACAGAGATTTGATAGGCTCCTTTGAGAGGGAGAGAGGGAGATAAAAGACAGGGAGTTTCTGGGCTCCTTTGGGAGAGAGAGAGATCCTAGGCTACGTTGTGAGAGAGAGAGATTCTAGTCAATTTAGATAGAGAGTGATAGATACAGAAAGAGAGATTCTTGTCTGCATAGAGGGAGATACAGGCTAGGCTCCTTTGAGAGAAGAGAGAGAGGGAGAGAGAAACAGAGAGAGAGATGCTAGGCTTCTTTGAGAGTGGGAGATAGACTGAGATATGCTAGGCTCCTTTGAAAGAGAGAGATACATGCCAGGCTCCTTTGACAGAGAGAGACACAGAGAGAGACAGTGAGAGAGAGATGATATGCTCCTTTGAGGGAGGGAGAGAGAGAGAGTGAGTGATAACAGGCTCCTTTGAGAGAATGAGAGAGAGATAGAAAGACAGGGAGATTCTAGGCCCCTATGAGAGAGAGAGAGAGAGAGATGAAAAGATATTTTAGAGAGAGAGAGAGGGATGGAGAGGGAGAAACTTGGCTCCATTGAGAGACAGAGAGAGTTGCTAAGCTCCTTTGATAGTAAGAGCGAGAGAGAGATGCTAGTCTACTTTGAGTGAGAGAGAGAGAGAATGATGCAAGATTCTTTTGAGAGAGAGAGAGAGAGAGAGAGAGAGAAATATGCTAGGCTTCGTAGAGAGAGAGAGGTTGAGAGAGAGAGATTCTTGTCTCCTTTGAAAGAAAGATAGAGATAGACAGATAGATGCTAAGCTCCTTTGAAAGAGAGAGAGTGTGATGCTAGCCTTCTTAGCGAGAGAGAAAGAGAGAGATGCTAGAATCCTTTTAGAGAGAGAGAGAGACATGCTAGTTTCCTGTGAGATGGAGAGGGAGAGACGATATGCACCTTGGAGATAGAGAGAGAGAGATGGGTGGCTCCGTTGAGAGAGACAGAATGTGAGAGAGAGAGAGAGAGAGTGAAATGCTAAGCTCCTTCGAGATAAAGAGAGAGAGATATAGAGATATGCTAGGCTCCTTTGAGAGAGAGAGTAGGAGAGAAATGCGAGGCTTCTTTGAGAGAGAGAAAGACCGAGAGAGACAGAGAGAGAGATGCTAGGCTCTTTTGAGCGTGAGACTGAGGGAGAGAGATTCTACTGTCCTTTGAGAGAAAGAGAGATATACAGACACAGAGAGATGCAAGGCTCCATTGAGAGAGAGGGATGCAGGGTTCCTTTGAAAGCCAGAGAGAGATACATTCTAGGCTCCTTTGAGAGAGAGAGACAGTGATAGAGATGATATTGTCCTTTGAGAGAGAGAGAGTGAGAGAGTTACGCTAGGCTCCTTTGAGAGAAAGAAAGAGAGATAGAACGACAGGGAGATTCTAGGCTCCTTTGAGAGAGAGAGATGCAAATCTTTTTGTGAGAGAGAGAGACGGAGAGAGATAGTTGCTAAGCTCCTGTGAGAGAAAGAGAGAGAGAGAGATGCTAGTCTAGTTGGAGAGAGAGAGATAGAGAAATAGGGATGCTTGGCTCCTTTGAGAGATGAAGATATATATATGCTAGGCTTCCTTGAGAGAGAGAGAGAGTGGGAGGGGAGAGATTCTAGTATCCTTTGAGAGAAAGAGTGAGTGATAGAGAGATGCTAGGCTCCTTTGAAAGAGAGAGATTGTGATGCTAGGCTTCTTAGGGAGAGAGAGAAAAAGAGAGATGCCTGGCTCCTGATAGAGAGAGGGAGAGAGAGAGATTGAGGGATGCTAGGCTCCTTTGAGAGAGAGACAGAGAGAGATGATAGGCACCTTTGAGACAGAGAGACAGAGAGAGTGAGGGATGCTAAGCTACTTTTAGAGAACGAGAGATAGATAGAAAGACTTGGAGACTCTAGGATCCATTGAGAGAGAGAGATGCAAAGCTTTTTGAGAGAGAGAGAAAGAGAGAGAGAGAGAGGGAGAGAGATAAAGATGCTTGGCTAGGCTGAGAGAGATCCTAAGCTCCTTTGATGTAAAGAGAGAGAGAGAGATGCTAGTGTACTGAGAGAGAGAGAGAGAGACAGAGAGAGACGGAACCTAGGCTCCTTTCAGAGAGAGAGAAATATGCTACGCTTCTTTGAGAGAGAGTGAGAGAGAGAAATTCTAGTCTCCTTTGAGAGAAAGAGAGATAGCCAGAGAGATTCTGGGATCCTTTGAAAGAGATACAGTGTGATGCTAGAGAGATGCTGGGATCCTTTGAAAGAGATACAGTGTGGTGCTAGGCTTCTTAGGAAAGAGAGATGCTAGAATAATTGGAGAGAGAGGGGTGGAGAGATTCTAGGCTTCTTTCAGAGAAAGAGAGATGTACAGAGACAGAGAGATGCTAGGCTCTTTCGAGAGGAGAGAGGGATGGTAGGATACATAGAGTCAGAGAGAGATAGAGAGAGATGCTATGAGCCTGTTAGAGAGAGAGATGCTAGACTACTTTGAGACAGAAACAGGGTGATGCAAGCTTCCTTTTAGAGAGAGAGAGAAATGCTAGGATCCTTTGAGAGAGGGAGATGCTAGTCTACTTTGAGAGAGAGATATAGAGAGATGCTAGGCTCTTTTGAGAGAGAGATAGACAGAAAGAGACAGAGATTTGTTAGGCTCCTTTGAGAGGGAGATAAAAGACAGGGAGTTTCTGGGCTCCTTTGGGAGAGAGAGAGATCCTAGGCTACGTTGTGAGAGAGAGAGATTCTAGTCAATTTAGATAGAGAGAGATAGAGACAGCAAGAGAGATTCTTGTCTGCATAGAGGGAGATACAGGCTAGGCTCCTTTGAGAGAAGAGAGAGAGGGAGAGAGAAAAAAAGAGAGAGATGCTAGGATTCTTTGAGAGGGAGAGATAGACAGAGATATGCTAGGCTCCTTTGAAAGAGAGAGAGTGTAATGCTACGCTTCTTAGGGAGAGAGAGAAAGTGAAACATGCTAGAATTTATTGTGAGACAGAGAAAAAAATTGAGAGATATGCTAGTCTTCTTTGAGAGAGAGAGAGACTGAGAGAGACAGAGATAAAGAGATGCTAGGGTCCTTTGAGAGTGACAGAGAGGGAGAGAGATTGTAGGCTCCTTTGAGACAAAGAGAGATATACAGAGACAGTGAGACTCCAGGCTTCTTCTTCTTCTAGAGAGAAATGCTAGGGTACTTAGAAAGAGAGAGAGATACATACATGCTAGGCTCCTTTGAGAGAGAGTCAGAGAGAGAGATGATAGGCACCTTTGAGACAGAGACACAGAGAGAGTGAGGGATGCTAAGCTCCTTTTAGAGAACGAGAGAGAGATAGAAAGACTTGGAGACTCTAGGCTCCATTGAGGGAGAGAGATGCAAAGCTTTTTGAGAGAGAGAGAAAGAGAGAGAGAGGGAGAGAGATAAAGATGCTTATCTAGGCTGAGAGAGATTCTAAGCTCCTTTGATGTAAAGAGAGAGAGAGAGAGATGCTAGTCTACTGAGAGAAAGAGAGAGAAAGAGAAAGAGAGAGAGAGACGGAACCTAGGCTCCTTTCAGAGAGAGAGAAATATGCTATGCTTCTTTGAGAGAGAGTGAGAGAGAGAAATTCTAGTCTCCTTTGAGAGAAAGAGAGATAGCCAGAGAGATGCTGGGATCCTTTGAAAGAGAGTGTGATGCTTGGCTTCTTAGGAGAGAGAGACGCTAGAATCCTTTGAGAGAGAGTGGTGGAGAGATTCTAGGCTTCTTTCAGAGAAAGAGAGATGTACAGAGACAGAGAGATGCTACGCTCTTTCGAGAGGAGAGAGAGATGCTAGGCTACATAGTCAGAGAGAGACAGAGAGAGATGCTATGAGCCTATTAGAGAGAGATGCTAGACTACTTTGAGACAGAGACACAGTGATGCAAGCTTCCTTTTAGAGAGAGAGAGAGAGATGCTAGGATCCTTTGAGAGAGGGAGATGCTAGTCTACTTTGAGAGAGATATATAGAGAGATGCTAGGCTCTTTTGAGGGAGAGATAGACAGAAAGAGACAGAGATTTGATAGGCTCCTTTGAGACGGAGATAAAAGACAGGGAGTTTCTGGGCTCCTTTGGAGAGAGAGAGATCCTAGGCTACGTTGTGAGAGAGAGAGATTCTAGTCAATTTAGATAGAGAGAGATAGAGACAGAAAGAGAAATTCTTGTCTGCATAGAGGGAGATACAGGCTAGGCTCCTTTGAGAGAAGAGAGAGAGGGAGAGAGAAACAGAGGGAGAGATGTTAGGCTTCTTTGAGAGGGAGAGATAGACAGAGACATGCTAGGCTCCTTTGAAATAGAGAGATACATGCCAGGCTCCTTTGACAGAGAGAGACACAGAGAGAGACAGTGAGAGAGAGATGATATGCTCCTTTGAGGGAGGGAGAGAGAGAGGGAGTGATAACAGGCTCCTTTGAGAGAATGAGAGAGAGATAGAAAGACAGGGAGATTCTAGGCCCCTATGAGAGAGAGAGAGATATGAAAAGATTTTTTAGAGAGAGCGAGAGGGAGGGAGAGGGAGAAAATTGGCTCCATTGAGAGACAGAGAGAGTTGCTAAGCTACTTTGATAGTAAGAGAGAGAGAGAGATGCTAGTCTACTTTGAGAGAGAGAGAGAGAATGATGCAAGATTCTTTTGAGAGAGAGAGAGAGAGAAATATGCTAGGCTTCTTAGAGAGAGAGAGGTTGAGAGAGAGAGATTCTTGTCTCCTTTGAAAGAAAGATAGAGATAGACAGATAGATGCTAAGCTCCTTTGAAAGAGAGAGAGTGTGATGCTAGCCTTCTTAGCGAGAGAGAAAGAGAGAGATGCTAGAATCCTTTTAGATAGAGAGAGAGACATGCTAGTTTCCTGTGAGATGGAGAGGGAGAGACGATATGCACCTTGGAGAGAGAGAGAGAGAGAGAGATGGGTGGCTCCGTTGAGAGAGACAGAGTGTGAGAGAGAGAGAGAGAGAGTGAAATGCTAAGCTCCTTCGAGATAAAGAGAGAGATATATAGAGATATGCTAGGCTCCTTTGAGAGAGAGAGTAGGAGAGAAATGCGAGGCTTCTTTGAGAGAGAGAAAGACCGAGAGAGACAGAGAGAGAGATGCTAGGCTCTTTTGAGCGTGAGACTGAGGGAGAGAGACTCTAGTGTCCTTTGAGAGAAAGAGAGATATACAGACACAGAGAGATGCAAGGCTCCATTGAGAGAGAGGGATGCAGGGTTCCTTTGAAAGCCAGAGAGAGATACATTCTAGGCTCCTTTGAGAGAGAGAGACAGTGATAGAGATGATATTGTCCTTTGAGAGAGAGAGAGTGAGAGAGTTACACTAGGCTCCTTTGAGAGAAAGAAAGAGAGATAGAACGACAGGGAGATTCTAGGCTCCTTTGAGAGAGAGAGATGCAAATCTTTTTGTGAGAGAGAGAGACGGAGAGAGATAGATGCTAAGCTCCTGTGAGAGAAAGAGAGAGAGAGAGATGCTAGTCTAGTTTGAGAGAGAGAGATAGAGAAATAGGGATGCTTGGCTCCTTTGAGAGATGAAGATATATATATGCTAGGCTTCTTTGAGAGAGAGAGAGAGTGGGAGGGGAGAGATTCTAGTATCCTTTGAGAGAAAGAGTGAGTGATAGAGAGATGCTAGGCTCCTTTGAAAGAGAGAGATTGTGATGCTAGGCTTCTTAGGGAGAGAGAGAAAAAGAGAGATGCCTGGCTCCTGATAGAGAGAGGGAGAGAGAGAGATTGAGGGATGCTAGGCTCCTTTGAGAGAGAGACAGAGAGAGATGATAGGCACCTTTGAGACAGAGAGACAGAGAGAGTGAGGGATGCTAAGCTCCTTTTAGAGAACGAGAGAGAGATAGAAAGACTTGGAGACTCTAGGCTCCATTGAGAGAGAGAGATGCAAAGCTTTTTGAGAGAGAGAAAGAGAGAGAGAGAGAGGGAGAGAGATAAAGATGCTTGGCTAGGCTGAGAGAGATCCTAAGCTCCTTTGATGTAAAGAGAGAGAGAGAGATGCTAGTCTACTGAGAGAGAGAGAGAGAGAGAGAGAGAGAGAGAGAGAGAGAGATTTGGAACCTAGGCTCCTTTCAGAGAGAGAGAAATATGCTACGCTTCTTTGAGAGAGAGAGTGAGAGAGAGAAATTCTAGTCTCCTTTGAGAGAAAGAGAGATAGCCAGAGAGATGCTCGGATCCTTTGAAAGAGAGACAGTGTGATGCTAGAGGGATGCTGGGATCCTTTGAAAGAGATACAGTGTGATGCTAGGCTTCTTAGGAGAGAGAGATGCTAGAATAATTGGAGAGAGAGGGGTGGAGAGATTCTAGGCTTCTTTCAGAGAAAGAGAGATGTACAGAGACAGAGAGATGCTAGGCTCTTTCGAGAGGAGAGAGAGATGCTAGGCTACATAGAGACAGAGACAGAGAGAGATGCTATGAGCCTATTAGAGAGAGAGATGCTAGACTACTTTGAGACAGAGACAGAGTGATGCAAGCTTAATTTTAGAGAGAGAGAGAGATGCTAGGATCCTTTGAGAGAGGGAGATGGTAGTCTACTTTGAGAGAGAGATATAGAGAGATGCTAGGCTCTTTTGAGAGAGAGATAGACAGAAAGAGACAGAGATTTGATAGGCTCCTTTGAGAGGCAGATAAAAGACAGGGAGTTTCTGGGCTCCTTTGGGAGAGAGAGAGATCCTAGGCTACGTTGTGAGAGAGAGAGATTCTAGTCAATTTAGATAGAGAGAGATAGAGACAGAAAGAGAGATTCTTGTCTGCATAGAGGGAGATACAGGCTAGGCTCCTTTGAGAGAAGAGAGAGAGGGAGAGAGAAAAAAAGAGAGAGATGCTAGGCTTCTTTGAGAGGGATAGATAGACAGAGATATGCTAGGCTCCTTTGAAAGAGAGAGAGTGTAATGCTACGCTTCTTAGGGAGAGAGAGAAAGTGAAACATGCTAGAATTTATTGTGAGACAGAGAAAAAATTGAGAGATATGCTAGGCTTCTTTGAGAGAGAGAGAGACTGAGAGAGACAGAGAGAAAGAGATGCTAGGGTCCTTTGAGAGTGACAGAGTGGGAGAGAGATTGTAGGCTTCTTTGAGACAAAGAGAGATACACAGAGACAGTGAGACTCCAGGCTTCTTCTTCTTCTAGAGAGAAATGCTAGGGTACTTAGAAAGAGAGAGAGATACATACATGCTAGGCTCCTTTGAGAGAGAGTCAGAGAGAGAGATGATAGGCACCTTTGAGACAGAGACACAGAGAGAGTGAGGGATGCTAAGCTCCTTTTAGAGAACGAGAGAGAGATAGAAAGACTTGGAGACACTAGGCTCCATTGAGAGAGAGAGATGCAAAGCTTTTTGAGAGAGAGAGAAAGAGAGAGAGAGAGAGGGAGAGAGATAAAGATGCTAGGCTAGGCTGAGAGAGATCCTAAGCTCCTTTGATGTAAAGAGAGAGAGAGAGAGATGCTAGTCTACTGAGAGAGAGAGAGAGAGAGAGAGAGAGAGAGAGAGAGAGATATGCTAGTCTACTGAGAGAAAGAGAGAGAGAGAGAGAGAGACGGAACCTAGGCACCTTTCAGAGAGAGCGAAATATGCTATGCTTCTTTGAGAGAGAGTGAGAGAGAGAAATTCTAGTCTCCTTTGAGAGAAAGAGAGATAGCCAGAGAGATGCTGGGATCCTTTGAAAGAGAGTGTGATGCTTGGCTTCTTAGGAGAGAGAGACGCTAGAATCCTTTGAGAGAGAGTGGTGGAGAGATTCTAGGCTTCGTTCAGAGAAAGAGAGATGTACAGAGACAGAGAGATGCTAGGCTCTTTCGAGAGGAGAGAGAGATGCTAGGCTACATAGAGACAGAGACAGAGAGAGATGCTATGAGCCTATTAGAGAGAGAGATGCTAGACTACTTTGAGACAGAGACAGGGTGATGCAAGCTTCCTTTTAGAGAGAGAGAGAGATGCTAGGATCCTTTGAGAGAGGGAGATGCTAGTCTACATTGAGAGAGAGATATAGAGAGATGCTAGGCTCTTTTGAGAGAGAGATAGACAGAAAGAGACAGAGATTTGATAGGCTCCTTTGAGAGGCAGATAAAAGACAGGGAGTTTCTGGGCTCCTTTGGGAGAGAGAGAGATCCTAGGCTACGTTGTGAGAGAGAGAGATTCTAGTCAATTTAGATAGAGAGAGATAGAGACAGAAAGAGAGATTCTTGTCTGCATAGAGGGAGATACAGGCTAGGCTCCTTTGAGAGAAGAGAGAGAGGGAGAGAGAAAAAAAGAGAGAGATGCTAGGCTTCTTTGAGAGGGAGAGATAGACAGAGATATGCTAGGCTCCTTTGAAAGAGAGAGAGTGTAATGCTACGCTTCTTAGGGAGAGAGAGAAAGTGAAACATGCTAGAATTTATTGTGAGACAGAGAAAAAATAGAGAGATATGCTAGGCTTCTTTGAGAGAGAGAGAGACTGAGAGAGACAGAGAGAAAGAGATGCTAGGGTCCTTTGAGAGTGACAGAGAGGGAGAGAGATTATAGGCTCCTTTGAGACAAAGAGAGATACACAGAGACAGTGAGACTCTAGGCTTCATCTTCTTCTAGAGAGAAATGCTAGGGTACTTAGAAAGAGAGAGAGATACATACATGCTAGGCTCCTTTGAGAGAGAGTCAGAGAGAGAGATGAGAGGCACCTTTGAGACAGAGAGACAGAGAGATTGAGGGATGCTAAGCTCCTTTTAGAGAACGAGAGAGAGATAGAAAGACTTGGAGACTCTAGGCTCCATTGAGAGAGAGAGATGCAAAGCTTTTTGAGAGAGAGAGAAAGAGAGAGAGAGGGAGAGAGATAAAGATGCTTATCTAGGCTGAGAGAGATCCTAAGCTCCTTTGATGTAAAGAGAGAGAGAGAGAGATGGTAGTCTACTGAGAGAAAGAGAGAGAAAGAGAGAGAGAGAGAGAGAGATGGAACCTAGGCTCCTTTCAGAGAGAGAGAAATATGCTATGCTTCTTTGAGAGAGAGTGAGAGAGAGAAATTCTAGTCTCCTTTGAGAGAAAGAGAGATAGCCAGAGAGATGCTGGGATCCTTTGAAAGAGAGACAGTGTGATGCTTGGCTTCTTAAGAGAGAGAGACACTAGAATCCTTTGAGAGAGAGGGGTGGAGAGATTCTAGGTTTCTTTCAGAGAAAGAGAGATGTACAGAGACAGAGAGATGCTAGGCTCTTTCAAGAGGAGAGAGAGATGCTAGGCTACATAGAGACAGAGAGAGACAGAGAGAGATGCTATGAGCCTCTTAGAGAGAGATGCTAGACTACTTTGAGACAGAGACAGAGTGATGCAAGCTTCGTTTTAGACAGAGAGAGAGAGATGCTTGGATCCTTTGAGAGAGAGATGCTAGTCTACTTTGAGAGAGAGATATAGAGAGATGCTAGGCTCTTTTGAGAGAGAGATAGACAGAAAGAGACAGAGATTTGATAGGCTCCTTTGAGAGGGAGAGAGGGAGATAAAAGACAGGGAGTTTCTGGGCTCCTTTGGGAGAGAGAGAGATCCTAGGCTACGTTGTGAGAGAGAGAGATTCTAGTCAATTTAGATAGAGAGTGATAGATACAGAAAGAGAGATTCTTGTCTGCATAGAGGGAGATACAGGCTAGGCTCCTTTGAGAGAAGAGAGAGAGGGAGAGAGAAACAGAGAGAGAGATGCTAGGCTTCTTTGAGAGTGGGAGATAGACTGAGATATGCTAGGCTCCTTTGAAAGAGAGAGATACATGCCAGGCTCCTTTGACAGAGAGAGACACAGAGAGAGACAGTGAGAGAGAGATGATATGCTCCTTTGAGGGAGGGAGAGAGAGAGAGTGAGTGATAACAGGCTCCTTTGAGAGAATGAGAGAGAGATAGAAAGACAGGGAGATTCTAGGCCCCTATGAGAGAGAGAGAGAGAGAGATGAAAAGATATTTTAGAGAGAGAGAGAGGGATGGAGAGGGAGAAACTTGGCTCCATTGAGAGACAGAGAGAGTTGCTAAGCTCCTTTGATAGTAAGAGCGAGAGAGAGATGCTAGTCTACTTTGAGTGAGAGAGAGAGAGAATGATGCAAGATTCTTTTGAGAGAGAGAGAGAGAGAGAGAAATATGCTAGGCTTCGTAGAGAGAGAGAGGTTGAGAGAGAGAGATTCTTGTCTCCTTTGAAAGAAAGATAGAGATAGACAGATAGATGCTAAGCTCCTTTGAAAGAGAGAGAGTGTGATGCTAGCCTTCTTAGCGAGAGAGAAAGAGAGAGATGCTAGAATCCTTTTAGATAGAGAGAGAGACATGCTAGTTTCCTGTGAGATGGAGAGGGAGAGACGATATGCACCTTGGAGAGAGAGAGAGAGAGAGAGATGGGTGGCTCCGTTGAGAGAGACAGAGTGTGAGAGAGAGAGAGAGAGAGTGAAATGCTAAGCTCCTTCGAGATAAAGAGAGAGAGATATAGAGATATGCTAGGCTCCTTTGAGAGAGAGAGTAGGAGAGAAATGCGAGGCTTCTTTGAGAGAGAGAAAGACCGAGAGAGACAGAGAGAGAGATGCTAGGCTCTTTTGAGCGTGAGACTGAGGGAGAGAGATTCTACTGTCCTTTGAGAGAAAGAGAGATATACAGACACAGAGAGATGCAAGGCTCCATTGAGAGAGAGGGATGCAGGGTTCCTTTGAAAGCCAGAGAGAGATACATTCTAGGCTCCTTTGAGAGAGAGAGACAGTGATAGAGATGATATTGTCCTTTGAGAGAGAGAGAGTGAGAGAGTTACGCTAGGCTCCTTTGAGAGAAAGAAAGAGAGATAGAACGACAGGGAGATTCTAGGCTCCTTTGAGAGAGAGAGATGCAAATCTTTTTGTGAGAGAGAGAGACGGAGAGAGATAGTTGCTAAGCTCCTGTGAGAGAAAGAGAGAGAGAGAGATGCTAGTCTAGTTGGAGAGAGAGAGATAGAGAAATAGGGATGCTTGGCTCCTTTGAGAGATGAAGATATATATATGCTAGGCTTCCTTGAGAGAGAGAGAGAGTGGGAGGGGAGAGATTCTAGTATCCTTTGAGAGAAAGAGTGAGTGATAGAGAGATGCTAGGCTCCTTTGAAAGAGAGAGATTGTGATGCTAGGCTTCTTAGGGAGAGAGAGAAAAAGAGAGATGCCTGGCTCCTGATAGAGAGAGGGAGAGAGAGAGATTGAGGGATGCTAGGCTCCTTTGAGAGAGAGACAGAGAGAGATGATAGGCACCTTTGAGACAGAGAGACAGAGAGAGTGAGGGATGCTAAGCTACTTTTAGAGAACGAGAGATAGATAGAAAGACTTGGAGACTCTAGGATCCATTGAGAGAGAGAGATGCAAAGCTTTTTGAGAGAGAGAGAAAGAGAGAGAGAGAGAGGGAGAGAGATAAAGATGCTTGGCTAGGCTGAGAGAGATCCTAAGCTCCTTTGATGTAAAGAGAGAGAGAGAGATGCTAGTGTACTGAGAGAGAGAGAGAGAGACAGAGAGAGACGGAACCTAGGCTCCTTTCAGAGAGAGAGAAATATGCTACGCTTCTTTGAGAGAGAGTGAGAGAGAGAAATTCTAGTCTCCTTTGAGAGAAAGAGAGATAGCCAGAGAGATTCTGGGATCCTTTGAAAGAGATACAGTGTGATGCTAGAGAGATGCTGGGATCCTTTGAAAGAGATACAGTGTGGTGCTAGGCTTCTTAGGAAAGAGAGATGCTAGAATAATTGGAGAGAGAGGGGTGGAGAGATTCTAGGCTTCTTTCAGAGAAAGAGAGATGTACAGAGACAGAGAGATGCTAGGCTCTTTCGAGAGGAGAGAGGGATGGTAGGATACATAGAGTCAGAGAGAGATAGAGAGAGATGCTATGAGCCTGTTAGAGAGAGAGATGCTAGACTACTTTGAGACAGAAACAGGGTGATGCAAGCTTCCTTTTAGAGAGAGAGAGAAATGCTAGGATCCTTTGAGAGAGGGAGATGCTAGTCTACTTTGAGAGAGAGATATAGAGAGATGCTAGGCTCTTTTGAGAGAGAGATAGACAGAAAGAGACAGAGATTTGTTAGGCTCCTTTGAGAGGGAGATAAAAGACAGGGAGTTTCTGGGCTCCTTTGGGAGAGAGAGAGATCCTAGGCTACGTTGTGAGAGAGAGAGATTCTAGTCAATTTAGATAGAGAGAGATAGAGACAGCAAGAGAGATTCTTGTCTGCATAGAGGGAGATACAGGCTAGGCTCCTTTGAGAGAAGAGAGAGAGGGAGAGAGAAAAAAAGAGAGAGATGCTAGGATTCTTTGAGAGGGAGAGATAGACAGAGATATGCTAGGCTCCTTTGAAAGAGAGAGAGTGTAATGCTACGCTTCTTAGGGAGAGAGAGAAAGTGAAACATGCTAGAATTTATTGTGAGACAGAGAAAAAAATTGAGAGATATGCTAGTCTTCTTTGAGAGAGAGAGAGACTGAGAGAGACAGAGATAAAGAGATGCTAGGGTCCTTTGAGAGTGACAGAGAGGGAGAGAGATTGTAGGCTCCTTTGAGACAATGAGAGATATACAGAGACAGTGAGACTCCAGGCTTCTTCTTCTTCTAGAGAGAAATGCTAGGGCACTTAGAAAGAGAGAGAGATACATACATGCTAGGCTCCTTTGAGAGAGAGTCAGAGAGAGAGATGATAGGCACCTTTGAGATAGAGAGACAGAGAGAGTGAGGGATGCTAAGCTCCATTTATAGAACGAGAGAGAGATAGAAAGACTTGGAGACTCTAGGCTCCATTGAGAGAGAGAGATGCAAAGCTTTTTGAGAGAGATAGAAAGAGAGAGAGAGGGAGAGAGATAAAGATGCTACGCTAGGCTGAGAGAGATTCTAAGCTCCTTTGATGTAAAGAGAGAGAGAGAGAGATGCTAGTCTACTGAGAGAAAGAGAGAGAAAGAGAAAGAGAGAGAGAGAGAGAGACGGAACCTAGGCTCCTTTCAGAAAGAGAGAAATATGCTATGCTTCTTTGAGAGAGAGTGAGAGAGAGAAATTCTAGTCTCCTTTGAGAGAAAGAGAGATAGCCAGAGAGATGATGGGATCCTTTGAAAGAGAGTGTGATGCTTGGCTTCTTAGGAGAGAGAGACGCTAGAATCCTTTGAGAGAGAGTGGTGGAGAGATTCTAGGCTTCTTTCAGAGAAAGAGAGATGTACAGAGACAGAGAGATGCTACGCTCTTTCGAGAGGAGAGAGAGATGCTAGGCTACATAGAGTCAGAGAGAGACAGAGAGAGATGCTATGAGCCTATTAGAGAGAGAGATGCTAGACTACTTTGAGACAGAGACAGAGTGATGCAAGCTTCCTTTTAGAGAGAGAGAGAGAGATGCTAGGATCCTTTGAGAGAGGGAGATGCTAGTCTACTTTGAGAGAGATATATAGAGAGATGCTAGGCTCTTTTGAGGGAGAGATAGACAGAAAGAGACAGAGATTTGATAGGCTCCTTTGAGACGGAGATAAAAGACAGGGAGTTTCTGGGCTCCTTTGGAGAGAGAGAGATCCTAGGCTACGTTGTGAGAGAGAGAGATTCTAGTCAATTTAGATAGAGAGAGATAGAGACAGAAAGAGAAATTCTTGTCTGCATAGAGGGAGATACAGGCTAGGCTCCTTTGAGAGAAGAGAGAGAGGGAGAGAGAAACAGAGAGAGAGATGTTAGGCTTCTTTGAGAGGGAGAGATAGACAGAGACATGCTAGGCTCCTTTGAAATAGAGAGATACATGCCAGGCTCCTTTGACAGAGAGAGACACAGAGAGAGACAGTGAGAGAGAGATGATATGCTCCTTTGAGGGAGGGAGAGAGAGAGGGAGTGATAACAGACTCCTTTGAGAGAATGAGAGAGAGATAGAAAGACAGGGAGATTCTAGGCCCCTATGAGAGAGAGAGAGATATGAAAAGATTTTTTAGAGAGAGCGAGAGGGAGGGAGAGGGAGAAAATTGGCTCCATTGAGAGACAGAGAGAGTTGCTAAGCTACTTTGATAGTAAGAGAGAGAGAGAGATGCTAGTCTACTTTGAGAGAGAGAGAGAGAATGATGCAAGATTCTTTTGAGAGAGAGAGAGAGAGAGAGAGAAATATGCTAGGCTTCTTAGAGAGAGAGAGGTTGAGAGAGAGAGATTCTTGTCTCCTTTGAAAGAAAGATAGAGATAGACAGATAGATGCTAAGCTCCTTTGAAAGAGAGAGAGTGTGATGCTAGCCTTCTTAGCGAGAGAGAAAGAGAGAGATGCTAGAATCCTTTTAGATAGAGAGAGAGACATGCTAGTTTCCTGTGAGATGGAGAGGGAGAGACGATATGCACCTTGGAGAGAGAGAGAGAGAGAGAGATGGGTGGCTCCGTTGAGAGAGACAGAGTGTGAGAGAGAGAGAGAGAGAGTGAAATGCTAAGCTCCTTCGAGATAAAGAGAGAGATATATAGAGATATGCTAGGCTCCTTTGAGAGAGAGAGTAGGAGAGAAATGCGAGGCTTCTTTGAGAGAGAGAAAGACCGAGAGAGACAGAGAGAGAGATGCTAGGCTCTTTTGAGCGTGAGACTGAGGGAGAGAGACTCTAGTGTCCTTTGAGAGAAAGAGAGATATACAGACACAGAGAGATGCAAGGCTCCATTGAGAGAGAGGGATGCAGGGTTCCTTTGAAAGCCAGAGAGAGATACATTCTAGGCTCCTTTGAGAGAGAGAGACAGTGATAGAGATGATATTGTCCTTTGAGAGAGAGAGAGTGAGAGAGTTACACTAGGCTCCTTTGAGAGAAAGAAAGAGAGATAGAACGACAGGGAGATTCTAGGCTCCTTTGAGAGAGAGAGATGCAAATCTTTTTGTGAGAGAGAGAGACGGAGAGAGATAGATGCTAAGCTCCTGTGAGAGAAAGAGAGAGAGAGATGCTAGTCTAGTTTGAGAGAGAGAGATAGAGAAATAGGGATGCTTGGCTCCTTTGAGAGATGAAGATATATATATGCTAGGCTTCTTTGAGAGAGAGAGAGAGTGGGAGGGGAGAGATTCTAGTATCTTTGAGAGAAAGAGTGAGTGATAGAGAGATGCTAGGCTCCTTTGAAAGAGAGAGATTGTGATGCTAGGCTTCTTAGGGAGAGAGAGAAAAAGAGAGATGCCTGGCTCCTGATAGAGAGAGGGAGAGAGAGAGATTGAGGGATGCTAGGCTCCTTTGAGAGAGAGACAGAGAGAGATGATAGGCACCTTTGAGACAGAGAGACAGAGAGAGTGAGGGATGCTAAGCTCCTTTTAGAGAACGAGAGAGAGATAGAAAGACTTGGAGACTCTAGGCTAAATTGAGAGAGAGAGATGCAAAGCTTTTTGAGAGAGAGAAAGAGAGAGAGAGAGAGGGAGAGAGATAAAGATGCTTGGCTAGGCTGAGAGAGATCCTAAGCTCCTTTGATGTAAAGAGAGAGAGAGAGATGCTAGTCTACTGAGAGAGAGATAGAGAGAGAGAGAGAGAGATAGAGAGAGAGATTTGGAACCTAGGCTCCTTTCAGAGAGAGAGAAATATGCTACGCTACTTTGAGAGAGAGAGTGAGAGAGAGAAATTCTAGTCTCCTTTGAGAGAAAGAGAGATAGCCAGAGAGATGCTCGGATCCTTTGAAAGAGAGACAGTGTGATGCTAGAGGGATGCTGGGATCCTTTGAAAGAGATACAGTGTGGTGCTAGGCTTCTTAGGAAAGAGAGATGCTAGAATAATTGGAGAGAGAGGGGTGGAGAGATTCTAGGCTTCTTTCAGAGAAAGAGAGATGTACAGAGACAGAGAGATGCTAGGCTCTTTCGAGAGGAGAGAGGGATGGTAGGATACATAGAGTCAGAGAGAGATAGAGAGAGATGCTATGAGCCTGTTAGAGAGAGAGATGCTAGACTACTTTGAGACAGAAACAGGGTGATGCAAGCTTCCTTTTAGAGAGAGAGAGAAATGCTAGGATCCTTTGAGAGAGGGAGATGCTAGTCTACTTTGAGAGAGAGATATAGAGAGATGCTAGGCTCTTTTGAGAGAGAGATAGACAGAAAGAGACAGAGATTTGATAGGCTCCTTTGAGAGGCAGATAAAAGACAGGGAGTTTCTGGGCTCCTTTGGGAGAGAGAGAGATCCTAGGCTACGTTGTGAGAGAGAGAGATTCTAGTCAATTTAGATAGAGAGAGATAGAGACAGCAAGAGAGATTCTTGTCTGCATAGAGGGAGATACAGGCTAGGCTCCTTTGAGAGAAGAGAGAGAGGGAGAGAGAAAAAAAGAGAGAGATGCTAGGATTCTTTGAGAGGGAGAGATAGACAGAGATATGCTAGGCTCCTTTGAAAGAGAGAGAGTGTAATGCTACACTTCTTAGGGAGAGAGAGAAAGTGAAACATGCTAGAATTTATTGTGAGACAGAGAAAAAATTGAGAGATATGCTAGTCTTCTTTGAGAGAGAGAGAGACTGAGAGAGACAGAGATAAAGAGATGCTAGGGTCCTTTGAGAGTGACAGAGAGGGAGAGAGATTGTAGGCTCCTTTGAGACAAAGAGAGATATACAGAGACAGTGAGACTCCAGGCTTCTTCTTCTTCTAGAGAGAAATGCTAGGGTACTTAGAAAGAGAGAGAGATACATACATGCTAGGCTCCTTTGAGAGAGAGTCAGAGAGAGAGATGATAGGCACCTTTGAGACAGAGACACAGAGAGAGTGAGGGATGCTAAGCTCCTTTTAGAGAACGAGAGAGAGATAGAAAGACTTGGAGACTCTAGGCTCCATTGAGGGAGAGAGATGCAAAGCTTTTTGAGAGAGAGAGAAAGAGAGAGAGAGGGAGAGAGATAAAGATGCTTATCTAGGCTGAGAGAGATTCTAAGCTCCTTTGATGTAAAGAGAGAGAGAGAGAGATGCTAGTCTACTGAGAGAAAGAGAGAGAAAGAGAAAGAGAGAGAGAGACGGAACCTAGGCTCCTTTCAGAGAGAGAGAAATATGCTATGCTTCTTTGAGAGAGGGTGAGAGAGAGAAATTCTAGTCTCCTTTGAGAGAAAGAGAGATAGCCAGAGAGATGCTGGGATCCTTTGTAAGAGAGTGTGATGCTTGGCTTCTTAGGAGAGAGAGACGCTAGAATCCTTTGAGAGAGAGTGGTGGAGAGATTCTAGGCTTCTTTCAGAGAAAGAGAGATGTACAGAGACAGAGAGATGCTACGCTCTTTCGAGAGGAGAGAGAGATGCTAGGCTACATAGTCAGAGAGAGACAGAGAGAGATGCTATGAGCCTATTAGAGAGAGAGATGCTAGACTACTTTGAGACAGAGACAGAGTGATGCAAGCTTCCTTTTAGAGAGAGAGAGAGAGATGCTAGGATCCTTTGAGAGAGGGAGATGCTAGTCTACTTTGAGAGAGATATATAGAGAGATGCTAGGCTCTTTTGAGGGAGAGATAGACAGAAAGAGACAGAGATTTGATAGGCTCCTTTGAGACGGAGATAAAAGACAGGGAGTTTCTGGGCTCCTTTGGAGAGAGAGAGATCCTAGGCTACGTTGTGAGAGAGAGAGATTCTAGTCAATTTAGATAGAGAGAGATAGAGACAGAAAGAGAAATTCTTGTCTGCATAGAGGGAGATACAGGCTAGGCTCCTTTGAGAGAAGAGAGAGAGGGAGAGAGAAACAGAGGGAGAGATGTTAGGCTTCTTTGAGAGGGAGAGATAGACAGAGACATGCTAGGCTCCTTTGAAATAGAGAGATACATGCCAGGCTCCTTTGACAGAGAGAGACACAGAGAGAGACAGTGAGAGAGAGATGATATGCTCCTTTGAGGGAGGGAGAGAGAGAGGGAGTGATAACAGACTCCTTTGAGAGAATGAGAGAGAGATAGAAAGACAGGGAGATTCTAGGCCCCTATGAGAGAGAGAGAGATATGAAAAGATTTTTTAGAGAGAGCGAGAGGGAGGGAGAGGGAGAAAATTGGCTCCATTGAGAGACAGAGAGAGTTGCTAAGCTACTTTGATAGTAAGAGAGAGAGAGAGATGCTAGTCTACTTTGAGAGAGAGAGAGAGAATGATGCAAGATTCTTTTGAGAGTGAGAGAGAGAGAGAGAAATATGCTAGGCTTCTTAGAGAGAGAGAGGTTGAGAGAGAGAGATTCTTGTCTCCTTTGAAAGAAAGATAGAGATAGACAGATAGATGCTAAGCTCCTTTGAAAGAGAGAGAGTGTGATGCTAGCCTTCTTAGCGAGAGAGAAAGAGAGAGATGCTAGAATCCTTTTAGATAGAGAGAGAGACATGCTAGTTTCCTGTGAGATGGAGAGGGAGAGACGATATGCACCTTGGAGAGAGAGAGAGAGAGAGAGATGGGTGGCTCCGTTGAGAGAGACAGAGTGTGAGAGAGAGAGAGAGAGAGTGAAATGCTAAGCTCCTTCGAGATAAAGAGAGAGATATATAGAGATATGCTAGGCTCCTTTGAGAGAGAGAGTAGGAGAGAAATGCGAGGCTTCTTTGAGAGAGAGAAAGACCGAGAGAGACAGAGAGAGAGATGCTAGGCTCTTTTGAGCGTGAGACTGAGGGAGAGAGACTCTAGTGTCCTTTGAGAGAAAGAGAGATATACAGACACAGAGAGATGCAAGGCTCCATTGAGAGAGAGGGATGCAGGGTTCCTTTGAAAGCCAGAGAGAGATACATTCTAGGCTCCTTTGAGAGAGAGAGACAGTGATAGAGATGATATTGTCCTTTGAGAGAGAGAGAGTGAGAGAGTTACACTAGGCTCCTTTGAGAGAAAGAAAGAGAGATAGAACGACAGGGAGATTCTAGGCTCCTTTGAGAGAGAGAGATGCAAATCTTTTTGTGAGAGAGAGAGACGGAGAGAGATAGATGCTAAGCTCCTGTGAGAGAAAGAGAGAGAGAGAGATGCTAGTCTAGTTTGAGAGAGAGAGATAGAGAAATAGGGATGCTTGGCTCCTTTGAGAGATGAAGATATATATATGCTAGGCTTCTTTGAGAGAGAGAGAGAGTGGGAGGGGAGAGATTCTAGTATCTTTGAGAGAAAGAGTGAGTGATAGAGAGATGCTAGGCTCCTTTGAAAGAGAGAGATTGTGATGCTAGGCTTCTTAGGGAGAGAGAGAAAAAGAGAGATGCCTGGCTCCTGATAGAGAGAGGGAGAGAGAGAGATTGAGGGATGCTAGGCTCCTTTGAGAGAGAGACAGAGAGAGATGATAGGCACCTTTGAGACAGAGAGACAGAGAGAGTGAGGGATGCTAAGCTCCTTTTAGAGAACGAGAGAGAGATAGAAAGACTTGGAGACTCTAGGCTCCATTGAGAGAGAGAGATGCAAAGCTTTTTGAGAGAGAGAAAGAGAGAGAGAGAGAGAGGGAGAGAGATAAAGATGCTTGGCTAGGCTGAGAGAGATCCTAAGCTCCTTTGATGTAAAGAGAGAGAGAGAGATGCTAGTCTACTGAGAGAGAGATAGAGAGAGAGAGAGAGAGATAGAGAGAGAGATTTGGAACCTAGGCTCCTTTCAGAGAGAGAGAAATATGCTACGCTACTTTGAGAGAGAGAGTGAGAGAGAGAAATTCTAGTCTCCTTTGAGAGAAAGAGAGATAGCCAGAGAGATGCTCGGATCCTTTGAAAGAGAGACAGTGTGATGCTAGAGGGATGCTGGGATCCTTTGAAAGAGATACAGTGTGGTGCTAGGCTTCTTAGGAAAGAGAGATGCTAGAATAATTGGAGAGAGAGGGGTGGAGAGATTCTAGGCTTCTTTCAGAGAAAGAGAGATGTACAGAGACAGAGAGATGCTAGGCTCTTTCGAGAGGAGAGAGGGATGGTAGGATACATAGAGTCAGAGAGAGATAGAGAGAGATGCTATGAGCCTGTTAGAGAGAGAGATGCTAGACTACTTTGAGACAGAAACAGGGTGATGCAAGCTTCCTTTTAGAGAGAGAGAGAAATGCTAGGATCCTTTGAGAGAGGGAGATGCTAGTCTACTTTGAGAGAGAGATATAGAGAGATGCTAGGCTCTTTTGAGAGAGAGATAGACAGAAAGAGACAGAGATTTGTTAGGCTCCTTTGAGAGGCAGATAAAAGACAGGGAGTTTCTGGGCTCCTTTGGGAGAGAGAGAGATCCTAGGCTACGTTGTGAGAGAGAGAGATTCTAGTCAATTTAGATAGAGAGAGATAGAGACAGCAAGAGAGATTCTTGTCTGCATAGAGGGAGATACAGGCTAGGCTCCTTTGAGAGAAGAGAGAGAGGGAGAGAGAAAAAAAGAGAGAGATGCTAGGATTCTTTGAGAGGGAGAGATAGACAGAGATATGCTAGGCTCCTTTGAAAGAGAGAGAGTGTAATGCTACGCTTCTTAGGGAGAGAGAGAAAGTGAAACATGCTAGAATTTATTGTGAGACAGAGAAAAAATTGAGAGATATGCTAGTCTTCTTTGAGAGAGAGAGAGACTGAGAGAGACAGAGATAAAGAGATGCTAGGGTCCTTTGAGAGTGACAGAGAGGGAGAGAGATTGTAGGCTCCTTTGAGACAAAGAGAGATATACAGAGACAGTGAGACTCCAGGCTTCTTCTTCTTCTAGAGAGAAATGCTAGGGTACTTAGAAAGAGAGAGAGATACATACATGCTAGGCTCCTTTGAGAGAGAGTCAGAGAGAGAGATGATAGGCACCTTTGAGACAGAGACACAGAGAGAGTGAGGGATGCTAAGCTCCTTTTAGAGAACGAGAGAGAGATAGAAAGACTTGGAGACTCTAGGCTCCATTGAGGGAGAGAGATGCAAAGCTTTTTGAGAGAGAGAGAAAGAGAGAGAGAGGGAGAGAGATAAAGATGCTTATCTAGGCTGAGAGAGATTCTAAGCTCCTTTGATGTAAAGAGAGAGAGAGAGAGATGCTAGTCTACTGAGAGAAAGAGAGAGAAAGAGAAAGAGAGAGAGAGACGGAACCTAGGCTCCTTTCAGAGAGAGAGAAATATGCTATGCTTCTTTGAGAGAGAGTGAGAGAGAGAAATTCTAGTCTCCTTTGAGAGAAAGAGAGATAGCCAGAGAGATGCTGGGATCCTTTGAAAGAGAGTGTGATGCTTGGCTTCTTAGGAGAGAGAGACGCTAGAATCCTTTGAGAGAGAGTGGTGGAGAGATTCTAGGCTTCTTTCAGAGAAAGAGAGATGTACAGAGACAGAGAGATGCTACGCTCTTTCGAGAGGAGAGAGAGATGCTAGGCTACATAGTCAGAGAGAGAGAGAGAGAGATGCTATGAGCCTATTAGAGAGAGAGATGCTAGACTACTTTGAGACAGAGACAGAGTGATGCAAGCTTCCTTTTAGAGAGAGAGAGAGAGATGCTAGGATCCTTTGAGAGAGGGAGATGCTAGTCTACTTTGAGAGAGATATATAGAGAGATGCTAGGCTCTTTTGAGGGAGAGATAGACAGAAAGAGACAGAGATTTGATAGGCTCCTTTGAGACGGAGATAAAAGACAGGGAGTTTCTGGGCTCCTTTGGAGAGAGAGAGATCCTAGGCTACGTTGTGAGAGAGAGAGATTCTAGTCAATTTAGATAGAGAGAGATAGAGACAGAAAGAGAAATTCTTGTCTGCATAGAGGGAGATACAGGCTAGGCTCCTTTGAGAGAAGAGAGAGAGGGAGAGAGAAACAGAGGGAGAGATGTTAGGCTTCTTTGAGAGGGAGAGATAGACAGAGACATGCTAGGCTCCTTTGAAATAGAGAGATACATGCCAGGCTCCTTTGACAGAGAGAGACACAGAGAGAGACAGTGAGAGAGAGATGATATGCTCCTTTGAGGGAGGGAGAGAGAGAGGGAGTGATAACAGGCTCCTTTGAGAGAATGAGAGAGAGATAGAAAGACAGGGAGATTCTAGGCCCCTATGAGAGAGAGAGAGATATGAAAAGATTTTTTAGAGAGAGCGAGAGGGAGGGAGAGGGAGAAAATTGGCTCCATTGAGAGACAGAGAGAGTTGCTAAGCTACTTTGATAGTAAGAGAGAGAGAGAGATGCTAGTCTACTTTGAGAGAGAGAGAGAGAATGATGCAAGATTCTTTTGAGAGAGAGAGAGAGAGAGAGAAATATGCTAGGCTTCTTAGAGAGAGAGAGGTTGAGAGAGAGAGATTCTTGTCTCCTTTGAAAGAAAGATAGAGATAGACAGATAGATGCTAAGCTCCTTTGAAAGAGAGAGAGTGTGATGCTAGCCTTCTTAGCGAGAGAGAAAGAGAGAGATGCTAGAATCCTTTTAGATAGAGAGAGAGACATGCTAGTTTCCTGTGAGATGGAGAGGGAGAGACGATATGCACCATGGAGAGAGAGAGAGAGATGGGTGGCTCCGTTGAGAGAGACAGAGTGTGAGAGAGAGAGAGAGAGAGTGAAATGCTAAGCTCCTTCGAGATAAAGAGAGAGATATATAGAGATATGCTAGGCTCCTTTGAGAGAGAGAGTAGGAGAGAAATGCGAGGCTTCTTTGAGAGAGAGAAAGACCGAGAGAGACAGAGAGAGAGATGCTAGGCTCTTTTGAGCGTGAGACTGAGGGAGAGAGACTCTAGTGTCCTTTGAGAGAAAGAGAGATATACAGACACAGAGAGATGCAAGGCTCCATTGAGAGAGAGGGATGCAGGGTTCCTTGGAAAGCCAGAGAGAGATACATTCTAGGCTCCTTTGAGAGAGAGAGACAGTGATAGAGATGATATTGTCCTTTGAGAGAGAGAGAGTGAGAGAGTTACACTAGGCTCCTTTGAGAGAAAGAAAGAGAGACAGAACGACAGGGAGATTCTAGGCTCCTTTGAGAGAGAGAGATGCAAATCTTTTTGTGAGAGAGAGAGACGGAGAGAGATAGATGCTAAGCTCCTGTGAGAGAAAGAGAGAGAGAGAGATGCTAGTCTAGTTGGAGAGAGAGAGATAGAGAAATAGGGATGCTTGGCTCCTTTGAGAGATGAAGATATATATATGCTAGGCTTCTTTGAGAGAGAGAGAGAGTGGGAGGGGAGAGATTCTAGTATCTTTGAGAGAAAGAGTGAGTGATAGAGAGATGCTAGGCTCCTTTGAAAGAGAGAGATTGTGATGCTAGGCTTCTTAGGGAGAGAGAGAAAAAGAGAGATGCCTGGCTCCTGATAGAGAGAGGGAGAGAGAGAGATTGAGGGATGCTAGGCTCCTTTGAGAGAGAGACAGAGAGAGATGATAGGCACCTTTGAGACAGAGAGACAGAGAGAGTGAGGGATGCTAAGCTCCTTTTAGAGAACGAGAGAGAGATAGAAAGACTTGGAGACTCTAGGCTCCATTGAGAGAGAGAGATGCAAAGCTTTTTGAGAGAGAGAAAGAGAGAGAGAGAGAGGGAGAGAGATAAAGATGCTTGGCTAGGCTGAGAGAGATCCTAAGCTCCTTTGATGTAAAGAGAGAGAGAGAGATGCTAGTCTACTGAGAGAGAGATAGAGAGAGAGAGAGAGAGATAGAGAGAGAGATTTGGAACCAAGGCTCCTTTCAGAGAGAGAGAAATATGCTACGCTACTTTGAGAGAGAGAGTGAGAGAGAGAAATTCTAGTCTCCTTTGAGAGAAAGAGAGATAGCCAGAGAGATGCTCGGATCCTTTGAAAGAGAGACAGTGTGATGCTAGAGGGATGCTGGGATCCTTTGAAAGAGATACAGTGTGATGCTAGGCTTCTTAGGAGAGAGAGATGCTAGAATAATTGGAGAGAGAGGGGTGGAGAGATTCTAGGCTTCTTTCAGAGAAAGAGAGATGTACAGAGACAGAGAGATGCTAGGCTCTTTCGAGAGGAGAGAGAGATGCTAGGCTACATAGAGACAGAGACAGAGAGAGATGCTATGAGCCTATTAGAGAGAGAGATGCTAGACTACTTTGAGACAGAGACAGAGTGATGCAAGCTTCCTTTTAGAGAGAGAGAGAGATGCTAGGATCCTTTGAGAGAGGGAGATGGTAGTCTACTTTGAGAGAGAGATATAGAGAGATGCTAGGCTCTTTTGAGAGAGAGATAGACAGAAAGAGACAGAGATTTGATAGGCTCCTTTGAGAGGCAGATAAAAGACAGGGAGTTTCTGGGCTCCTTTGGGAGAGAGAGAGATCCTAGGCTACGTTGTGAGAGAGAGAGATTCTAGTCAATTTAGATAGAGAGAGATAGAGACAGAAAGAGAGATTCTTGTCTGCATAGAGGGAGATACAGGCTAGGCTCCTTTGAGAGAAGAGAGAGAGGGAGAGAGAAAAAAAGAGAGAGATGCTAGGCTTCTTTGAGAGGGATAGATAGACAGAGATATGCTAGGCTCCTTTGAAAGAGAGAGAGTGTAATGCTATGCTTCTTAGGGAGAGAGAGAAAGTGAAACATGCTAGAATTTATTGTGAGACAGAGAAAAAATTGAGAGATATGCTAGGCTTCTTTGAGAGAGAGAGAGTCTGAGAGAGACAGAGAGAAAGAGATGCTAGGGTCCTTTGAGAGTGACAGAGAGGGAGAGAGATTGTAGGCTCCTTTGAGACAAAGAGAGATACACAGAGACAGTGAGACTCCAGGCTTCTTCTTCTTCTAGAGAGAAATGCTAGGGTACTTAGAAAGAGAGAGAGATACATACATGCTAGGCTCCTTTGAGAGAGAGTCAGAGAGAGAGATGATAGGCACCTTTGAGACAGAGACACAGAGAGAGTGAGGGATGCTAAGCTCCTTTTAGAGAACGAGAGAGAGATAGAAAGACTTGGAGACACTAGGCTCCATTGAGAGAGAGAGATGCAAAGCTTTTTGAGAGAGAGAGAAAGAGAGAGAGAGAGAGGGAGAGAGATAAAGATGCTAGGCTAGGCTGAGAGAGATCCTAAGCTCCTTTGATGTAAAGAGAGAGAGAGAGAGATGCTAGTCTACTGAGAGAGAGGGAGAGAGAGAGAGAGAGAGAGAGAGATGCTAGTCTACTGAGAGAAAGAGAGAGAGAGAGAGACGGAACCTAGGCACCTTTCAGAGAGAGCGAAATATGCTATGCTTCTTTGAGAGAGAGTGAGAGAGAGAAATTCTAGTCTCCTTTGAGAGAAAGAGAGATAGCCAGAGAGATGCTGGGATCCTTTGAAAGAGAGTGTGATGCTTGGCTTCTTAGGAGAGAGAGACGCTAGAATCCTTTGAGAGAGAGTGGTGGAGAGATTCTAGGCTTCTTTCAGAGAAAGAGAGATGTACAGAGACAGAGAGATGCTAGGCTCTTTCGAGAGGAGAGAGAGATGCTAGGCTACATAGAGTCAGAGAGAGACAGAGAGAGATGCTATGAGCCTATTAGAGAGAGAGATGCTAGACTACTTTGAGACAGAGACAGGGTGATGCAAGCTTCCTTTTAGAGAGAGAGAGAGATGCTAGGATCCTTTGAGAGAGGGAGATGCTAGTCTACATTGAGAGAGAGATATAGAGAGATGCTAGGCTCTTTTGAGAGAGAGATAGACAGAAAGAGACAGAGATTTGATAGGCTCCTTTGAGAGGCAGATAAAAGACAGGGAGTTTCTGGGCTCCTTTGGGAGAGAGAGAGATCCTAGGCTACGTTGTGAGAGAGAGAGATTCTAGTCAATTTAGATAGAGAGAGATAGAGACAGAAAGAGAGATTCTTGTCTGCATAGAGGGAGATACAGGCTAGGCTCCTTTGAGAGAAGAGAGAGAGGGAGAGAGAAAAAAAGAGAGAGATGCTAGGCTTCTTTGAGAGGGAGAGATAGACAGAGATATGCTAGGCTCCTTTGAAAGAGAGAGAGTGTAATGCTACGCTTCTTAGGGAGAGAGAGAAAGTGAAACATGCTAGAATTTATTGTGAGACAGAGAAAAAATAGAGAGATATGCTAGGCTTCTTTGAGAGAGAGAGAGACTGAGAGAGACAGAGAGAAAGAGATGCTAGGGTCCTTTGAGAGTGACAGAGAGGGAGAGAGATTATAGGCTCCTTTGAGACAAAGAGAGATACACAGAGACAGTGAGACTCTAGGCTTCTTCTTCTTCTAGAGAGAAATGCTAGGGTACTTAGAAAGAGAGAGAGATACATACATGCTAGGCTCCTTTGAGAGAGAGTCAGAGAGAGAGATGAGAGGCACCTTTGAGACAGAGAGACAGAGAGAGTGAGGGATGCTAAGCTCCTTTTAGAGAACGAGAGAGAGATAGAAAGACTTGGAGACTCTAGGCTCCATTGAGAGAGAGAGATGCAAAGCTTTTTGAGAGAGAGAGAAAGAGAGAGAGAGGGAGAGAGATAAAGATGCTTATCTAGGCTGAGAGAGATCCTAAGCTCCTTTGATATAAAGAGAGAGAGAGAGAGATGGTAGTCTACTGAGAGAAAGAGAGAGAAAGAGAGAGAGAGAGAGAGATGGAACCTAGGCTCCTTTCAGAGAGAGAGAAATATGCTATGCTTCTTTGAGAGAGAGTGAGAGAGAGAAATTCTAGTCTCCTTTGAGAGAAAGAGAGATAGCCAGAGAGATGCTGGGATCCTTTGAAAGAGAGACAGTGTGATGCTTGGCTTCTTAAGAGAGAGAGACACTAGAATCCTTTGAGAGAGAGGGGTGGAGAGATTCTAGGTTTCTTTCAGAGAAAGAGAGATGTACAGAGACAGAGAGATGCTAGGCTCTTTCGAGAGGAGAGAGAGATGCTAGGCTACATAGAGACAGAGAGAGACAGAGAGAGATGCTATGAGCCTCTTAGAGAGAGATGCTAGACTACTTTGAGACAGAGACAGAGTGATGCAAGCTTCGTTTTAGACAGAGAGAGAGAGATGCTTGGATCCTTTGAGAGAGAGATGCTAGTCTACTTTGAGAGAGAGATATAGAGAGATGCTAGGCTCTTTTGAGAGAGAGATAGACAGAAAGAGACAGAGATTTGATAGGCTCCTTTGAGAGGGAGAGAGGGAGATAAAAGACAGGGAGTTTCTGGGCTCCTTTGGGAGAGAGAGAGATCCTAGGCTACGTTGTGAGAGAGAGAGATTCTAGTCAATTTAGATAGAGAGTGATAGATACAGAAAGAGAGATTCTTGTCTGCATAGAGGGAGATACAGGCTAGGCTCCTTTGAGAGAAGAGAGAGAGGAAGAGAGAAACAGAGAGAGAGATGCTAGGCTTCTTTGAGAGTGGGAGATAGACTGAGATATGCTAGGCTCCTTTGAAAGAGAGAGATACATGCCAGGCTCCTTTGACAGAGAGAGACACAGAGAGAGACAGTGAGAGAGAGATGATATGCTCCTTTGAGGGAGGGAGAGAGAGAGAGTGAGTGATAACAGGCTCCTTTGAGAGAATGAGAGAGAGATAGAAAGACAGGGAGATTCTAGGCCCCTATGAGAGAGAGAGAGAGATGAAAAGATATTTTAGAGAGAGAGAGAGGGATGGAGAGGGAGAAACTTGGCTCCATTGAGAGACAGAGAGAGTTGCTAAGCTCCTTTGATAGTAAGAGCGAGAGAGAGATGCTAGTCTACTTTGAGAGAGAGAGAGAGAGAATGATGCAAGATTCTTCTGAGAGTGAGAGAGAAATATGCTAGGCTTCTTAGAGAGAGAGAGGTTGAGAGAGAGAGATTCTTGTCTCCTTTGAAAGAAAGATAGAGATAGACAGATAGATGCTAAGCTCCTTTGAAAGAGAGAGAGTGTGATGCTAGCCTTCTTAGCGAGAGAGAAAGAGAGAGATGCTAGAATCCTTTTAGAGAGAGAGAGAGACATGCTAGTTTCCTGTGAGATGGAGAGGGAGAGACGATATGCACCTTGGAGAGAGAGAGAGAGAGAGAGATGGGTGGCTCCGTTGAGAGAGACAGAGTGTGAGAGAGAGAGAGAGAGAGTGAAATGCTAAGCTCCTTCGAGATAAAGAGAGAGAGATATAGAGATATGCTAGGCTCCTTTGAGAGAGAGAGTAGGAGAGAAATGCGAGGCTTCTTTGAGAGAGAGAAAGACCGAGAGAGACAGAGAGAGAGATGCTAGGCTCTTTTGAGCGTGAGACTGAGGGAGAGAGACTCTAGTGTCCTTTGAGAGAAAGAGAGATATACAGACACAGAGAGATGCAAGGCTCCATTGAGAGAGAGGGATGCAGGGTTCCTTTGAAAGCCAGAGAGAGATACATTCTAGGCTCCTTTGAGAGAGAGAGACAGTGATAGAGATGATATTGTCCTTTGAGAGAGAGAGAGTGAGAGAGTTACACTAGGCTCCTTTGAGAGAAAGAAAGAGAGATAGAACGACAGGGAGATTCTAGGCTCCTTTGAGAGAGAGAGATGCAAATCTTTTTGTGAGAGAGAGAGACGGAGAGAGATAGATGCTAAGCTCCTGTGAGAGAAAGAGAGAGAGAGAGATGCTAGTCTAGTTTGAGAGAGAGAGATAGAGAAATAGGGATGCTTGGCTCCTTTGAGAGATGAAGATATATATATGCTAGGCTTCTTTGAGAGAGAGAGAGAGTGGGAGGGGAGAGATTCTAGTATCTTTGAGAGAAAGAGTGAGTGATAGAGAGATGCTAGGCTCCTTTGAAAGAGACAGATTGTGATGCTAGGCTTCTTAGGGAGAGAGAGAAAAAGAGAGATGCCTGGCTCCTGATAGAGAGAGGGAGAGAGAGAGATTGAGGGATGCTAGGCTCCTTTGAGAGAGAGACAGAGAGAGATGATAGGCACCTTTGAGACAGAGAGACAGAGAGAGTGAGGGATGCTAAGCTCCTTTTAGAGAACGAGAGAGAGATAGAAAGACTTGGAGACTCTAGGCTCCATTGAGAGAGAGAGATGCAAAGCTTTTTGAGAGAGAGAAAGAGAGAGAGAGAGAGGGAGAGAGATAAAGATGCTTGGCTAGGCTGAGAGAGATCCTAAGCTCCTTTGATGTAAAGAGAGAGAGAGAGATGCTAGTCTACTGAGAGAGAGATAGAGAGAGAGAGAGAGAGAGAGAGAGAGAGATTTGGAACCTAGGCTCCTTTCAGAGAGAGAGAAATATGCTACGCTACTTTGAGAGAGAGAGTGAGAGAGAGAAATTCTAGTCTCCTTTGAGAGAAAGAGAGATAGCCAGAGAGATGCTCGGATCCTTTGAAAGAGAGACAGTGTGATGCTAGAGGGATGCTGGGATCCTTTGAAAGAGATACAGTGTGGTGCTAGGCTTCTTAGGAAAGAGAGATGCTAGAATAATTGGAGAGAGAGGGGTGGAGAGATTCTAGGCTTCTTTCAGAGAAAGAGAGATGTACAGAGACAGAGAGATGCTAGGCTCTTTCGAGAGGAGAGAGGGATGGTAGGATACATAGAGTCAGAGAGAGATAGAGAGAGATGCTATGAGCCTGTTAGAGAGAGAGATGCTAGACTACTTTGAGACAGAAACAGGGTGATGCAAGCTTCCTTTTAGAGAGAGAGAGAAATGCTAGGATCCTTTGAGAGAGGGAGATGCTAGTCTACTTTGAGAGAGAGATATAGAGAGATGCTAGGCTCTTTTGAGAGAGAGATAGACAGAAAGAGACAGAGATTTGTTAGGCTCCTTTGAGAGGCAGATAAAAGACAGGGAGTTTCTGGGCTCCTTTGGGAGAGAGAGAGATCCTAGGCTACGTTGTGAGAGAGAGAGATTCTAGTCAATTTAGATAGAGAGAGATAGAGACAGCAAGAGAGATTCTTGTCTGCATAGAGGGAGATACAGGCTAGGCTCCTTTGAGAGAAGAGAGAGAGGGAGAGAGAAAAAAAGAGAGAGATGCTAGGATTCTTTGAGAGGGAGAGATAGACAGAGATATGCTAGGCTCCTTTGAAAGAGAGAGAGTGTAATGCTACGCTTCTTAGGGAGAGAGAGAAAGTGAAACATGCTAGAATTTATTGTGAGACAGAGAAAAAATTGAGAGATATGCTAGTCTTCTTTGAGAGAGAGAGAGACTGAGAGAGACAGAGATAAAGAGATGCTAGGGTCCTTTGAGAGTGACAGAGAGGGAGAGAGATTGTAGGCTCCTTTGAGACAAAGAGAGATATACAGAGACAGTGAGACTCCAGGCTTCTTCTTCTTCTAGAGAGAAATGCTAGGGTACTTAGAAAGAGAGAGAGATACATACATGCTAGGCTCCTTTGAGAGAGAGTCAGAGAGAGAGATGATAGGCACCTTTGAGACAGAGACACAGAGAGAGTGAGGGATGCTAAGCTCCTTTTAGAGAACGGGAGAGAGATAGAAAGACTTGGAGACTCTAGGCTCCATTGAGGGAGAGAGATGCAAAGCTTTTTGAGAGAGAGAGAAAGAGAGAGAGAGGGAGAGAGATAAAGATGCTTATCTAGGCTGAGAGAGATTCTAAGCTCCTTTGATGTAAAGAGAGAGAGAGAGAGATGCTAGTCTACTGAGAGAAAGAGAGAGAAAGAGAAAGAGAGAGAGAGACGGAACCTAGGCTCCTTTCAGAGAGAGAGAAATATGCTATGCTTCTTTGAGAGAGAGTGAGAGAGAGAAATTCTAGTCTCCTTTGAGAGAAAGAGAGATAGCCAGAGAGATGCTGGGATCCTTTGAAAGAGAGTGTGATGCTTGGCTTCTTAGGAGAGAGAGACGCTAGAATCCTTTGAGAGAGAGTGGTGGAGAGATTCTAGGCTTCTTTCAGAGAAAGAGAGATGTACAGAGACAGAGAGATGCTAGGCTCTTTCGAGAGGAGAGAGAGATGCTAGGCTACATAGTCAGAGAGAGACAGAGAGAGATGCTATGAGCCTATTAGAGAGAGAGATGCTAGACTACTTTGAGACAGAGACAGAGTGATGCAAGCTTCCTTTTAGAGAGAGAGAGAGAGATGCTAGGATCCTTTGAGAGAGGGAGATGCTAGTCTACTTTGAGAGAGATATATAGAGAGATGCTAGGCTCTTTTGAGGGAGAGATAGACAGAAAGAGACAGAGATTTGATAGGCTCCTTTGAGACGGAGATAAAAGACAGGGAGTTTCTGGGCTCCTTTGGAGAGAGAGAGATCCTAGGCTACGTTGTGAGAGAGAGAGATTCTAGTCAATTTAGATAGAGAGAGATAGAGACAGAAAGAGAAATTCTTGTCTGCATAGAGGGAGATACAGGCTAGGCTCCTTTGAGAGAAGAGAGAGAGGGAGAGAGAAACAGAGGGAGAGATGTTAGGCTTCTTTGAGAGGGAGAGATAGACAGAGACATGCTAGGCTCCTTTGAAATAGAGAGATACATGCCAGGCTCCTTTGACAGAGAGAGACACAGAGAGAGACAGTGAGAGAGAGATGATATGCTCCTTTGAGGGAGGGAGAGAGAGAGGGAGTGATAACAGACTCCTTTGAGAGAATGAGAGAGAGATAGAAAGACAGGGAGATTCTAGGCCCCTATGAGAGAGAGAGAGATATGAAAAGATTTTTTAGAGAGAGCGAGAGGGAGGGAGAGGGAGAAAATTGGCTCCATTGAGAGACAGAGAGAGTTGCTAAGCTACTTTGATAGTAAGAGAGAGAGAGAGATGCTAGTCTACTTTGAGAGAGAGAGAGAGAATGATGCAAGATTCTTTTGAGAGAGAGAGAGAGAGAGAGAAATATGCTAGGCTTCTTAGAGAGAGAGAGGTTGAGAGAGAGAGATTCTTGTCTCCTTTGAAAGAAAGATAGAGATAGACAGATAGATGCTAAGCTCCTTTGAAAGAGAGAGAGTGTGATGCTAGCCTTCTTAGCGAGAGAGAAAGAGAGAGATGCTAGAATCCTTTTAGATAGAGAGAGAGACATGCTAGTTTCCTGGGAGATGGAGAGGGAGAGACGATATGCACCTTGGAGAGAGAGAGAGAGAGAGAGATGGGTGGCTCCGTTGAGAGAGACAGAGTGTGAGAGAGAGAGAGAGAGAGAGTGAAATGCTAAGCTCCTTCGAGATAAAGAGAGAGAGATATAGAGATATGCTAGGCTCCTTTGAGAGAGAGAGTAGGAGAGAAATGCGAGGCTTCTTTGAGAGAGAGAAAGACCGAGAGAGACAGAGAGAGAGATGCTAGGCTCTTTTGAGCGTGAGACTGAGGGAGAGAGACTCTAGTGTCCTTTGAGAGAAAGAGAGATATACAGACACAGAGAGATGCAAGGCTCCATTGAGAGAGAGGGATGCAGGGTTCCTTGGAAAGCCAGAGAGAGATACATTCTAGGCTCCTTTGAGAGAGAGAGACAGTGATAGAGATGATATTGTCCTTTGAGAGAGAGAGAGTGAGAGAGTTACACTAGGCTCCTTTGAGAGAAAGAAAGAGAGATAGAACGACAGGGAGATTCTAGGCTCCTTTGAGAGAGAGAGATGCAAATCTTTTTGTGAGAGAGAGAGACGGAGAGAGATAGATGCTAAGCTCCTGTGAGAGAAAGAGAGAGAGAGAGATGCTAGTCTAGTTTGAGAGAGAGAGATAGAGAAATAGGGATGCTTGGCTCCTTTGAGAGATGAAGATATATATATGCTAGGCTTCTTTGAGAGAGAGAGAGAGTGGGAGGGGAGAGATTCTAGTATCTTTGAGAGAAAGAGTGAGTGATAGAGAGATGCTAGGCTCCTTTGAAAGAGAGAGATTGTGATGCTAGGCTTCTTAGGGAGAGAGAGAAAAAGAGAGATGCCTGGCTCCTGATAGAGAGAGGGAGAGAGAGAGATTGAGGGATGCTAGGCTCCTTTGAGAGAGAGACAGAGAGAGATGATAGGCACCTTTGAGACAGAGAGACAGAGAGAGTGAGGGATGCTAAGCTCCTTTTAGAGAACGAGAGAGAGATAGAAAGACTTGGAGACTGTAGGCTCCATTGAGAGAGAGAGATGCAAAGCTTTTTGAGAGAGAGAAAGAGAGAGAGAGAGAGGGAGAGAGATAAAGATGCTTGGCTAGGCTGAGAGAGATCCTAAGCTCCTTTGATGTAAAGAGAGAGAGAGAGATGCTAGTCTACTGAGAGAGAGATAGAGAGAGAGAGAGAGAGAGAGAGAGAGAGATTTGGAACCTAGGCTCCTTTCAGAGAGAGAGAAATATGCTACGCTACTTTGAGAGAGAGAGTGAGAGAGAGAAATTCTAGTCTCCTTTGAGAGAAAGAGAGATAGCCAGAGAGATGCTCGGATCCTTTGAAAGAGAGACAGTGTGATGCTAGAGGGATGCTGGGATCCTTTGAAAGAGATACAGTGTGATGCTAGGCTTCTTAGGAGAGAGAGATGCTAGAATAATTGGAGAGAGAGGGGTGGAGAGATTCTAGGCTTCTTTCAGAGAAAGAGAGATGTACAGAGACAGAGAGATGCTAGGCTCTTTCGAGAGGAGAGAGAGATGCTAGGCTACATAGAGACAGAGACAGAGAGAGATGCTATGAGCCTATTAGAGAGAGAGATGCTAGACTACTTTGAGACAGAGACAGAGTGATGCAAGCTTCCTTTTAGAGAGAGAGAGAGAGATGCTAGGATCCTTTGAGAGAGGGAGATGCTAGTCTACTTTGAGAGAGAGATATAGAGAGATGCTAGGCTCTTTTGAGAGAGAGATAGACAGAAAGAGACAGAGATTTGATAGGCTCCTTTGAGAGGCAGATAAAAGACAGGGAGTTTCTGGGCTCCTTTGGGAGAGAGAGAGATCCTAGGCTACGTTTTGAGAGAGAGAGATTCTAGTCAATTTAGATAGAGAGAGATAGAGACAGAAAGAGAGATTCTTGTCTGCATAGAGGGAGATACAGGCTAGGCTCCTTTGAGAGAAGAGAGAGAGGGAGAGAGAAAAAAAGAGAGAGATGCTAGGCTTCTTTGAGAGGGATAGATAGACAGAGATATGCTAGGCTCCTTTGAAAGAGAGAGAGTGTAATGCTATGCTTCTTAGGGAGAGAGAGAAAGTGAAACATGCTAGAATTTATTGTGAGACAGAGAAAAAATTGAGAGATATGCTAGGCTTCTTTGAGAGAGAGAGAGTCTGAGAGAGACAGAGAGAAAGAGATGCTAGGGTCCTTTGAGAGTGACAGAGAGGGAGAGAGATTGTAGGCTCCTTTGAGACAAAGAGAGATACACAGAGACAGTGAGACTCCAGGCTTCTTCTTCTTCTAGAGAGAAATGCTAGGGTACTTAGAAAGAGAGAGAGATACATACATGCTAGGCTCCTTTGAGAGAGAGTCAGAGAGAGAGATGATAGGCACCTTTGAGACAGAGACACAGAGAGAGTGAGGGATGCTAAGCTCCTTTTAGAGAACGAGAGAGAGATAGAAAGACTTGGAGACACTAGGCTCCATTGAGAGAGAGAGATGCAAAGCTTTTTGAGAGAGAGAGAAAGAGAGAGAGAGAGAGGGAGAGAGATAAAGATGCTAGGCTAGGCTGAGAGAGATCCTAAGCTCCTTTGATGTAAAGAGAGAGAGAGAGAGATGCTAGTCTACTGAGAGAGAGGGAGAGAGAGAGAGAGAGAGATGCTAGTCTACTGAGAGAAAGAGAGAGAGAGAGAGACGGAACCTAGGCACCTTTCAGAGAGAGCGAAATATGCTATGCTTCTTTGAGAGAGAGTGAGAGAGAGAAATTCTAGTCTCCTTTGAGAGAAAGAGAGATAGCCAGAGAGATGCTGGGATCCTTTGAAAGAGAGTGTGATGCTTGGCTTCTTAGGAGAGAGAGACGCTAGAATCCTTTGAGAGAGAGTGGTGGAGAGATTCTAGGCTTCTTTCAGAGAAAGAGAGATGTACAGAGACAGAGAGATGCTAGGCTCTTTCGAGAGGAGAGAGAGATGCTAGGCTACATAGAGTCAGAGAGAGACAGAGAGAGATGCTATGAGCCTATTAGAGAGAGAGATGCTAGACTACTTTGAGACAGAGACAGGGTGATGCAAGCTTCCTTTTAGAGAGAGAGAGAGATGCTAGGATCCTTTGAGAGAGGGAGATGCTAGTCTACATTGAGAGAGAGATATAGAGAGATGCTAGGCTCTTTTGAGAGAGAGATAGACAGAAAGAGACAGAGATTTGATAGGCTCCTTTGAGAGGCAGATAAAAGACAGGGAGTTTCTGGGCTCCTTTGGAGAGAGAGAGATCCTAGGCTACGTTGTGAGAGAGAGAGATTCTAGTCAATTTAGATAGAGAGAGATAGAGACAGAAAGAGAGATTCTTGTCTGCATAGAGGGAGATACAGGCTAGGCTCCTTTGAGAGAAGAGAGAGAGGGAGAGAGAAAAAAAGAGAGAGATGCTAGGCTTCTTTGAGAGGGAGAGATAGACAGAGATATGCTAGGCTCCTTTGAAAGAGAGAGAGTGTAATGCTACGCTTCTTAGGGAGAGAGAGAAAGTGAAACATGCTAGAATTTATTGTGAGACAGAGAAAAAATAGAGAGATATGCTAGGCTTCTTTGAGAGAGAGAGAGACTGAGAGAGACAGAGAGAAAGAGATGCTAGGGTCCTTTGAGAGTGACAGAGAGGGAGAGAGATTATAGGCTCCTTTGAGACAAAGAGAGATACACAGAGACAGTGAGACTCTAGGCTTCTTCTTCTTCTAGAGAGAAATGCTAGGGTACTTAGAAAGAGAGAGAGATACATACATGCTAGGCTCCTTTGAGAGAGAGTCAGAGAGAGAGATGAGAGGCACCTTTGAGACAGAGAGACAGAGAGAGTGAGGGATGCTAAGCTCCTTTTAGAGAACGAGAGAGAGATAGAAAGACTTGGAGACTCTAGGCTCCATTGAGAGAGAGAGATGCAAAGCTTTTTGAGAGAGAGAGAAAGAGAGAGAGAGGGAGAGAGATAAAGATGCTTATCTAGGCTGAGAGAGATCCTAAGCTCCTTTGATATAAAGAGAGAGAGAGAGAGATGGTAGTCTACTGAGAGAAAGAGAGAGAAAGAGAGAGAGAGAGAGAGATGGAACCTAGGCTCCTTTCAGAGAGAGAGAAATATGCTATGCTTCTTTGAGAGAGAGTGAGAGAGAGAAATTCTAGTCTCCTTTGAGAGAAAGAGAGATAGCCAGAGAGATGCTGGGATCCTTTGAAAGAGAGACAGTGTGATGCTTGGCTTCTTAAGAGAGAGAGACACTAGAATCCTTTGAGAGAGAGGGGTGGAGAGATTCTAGGTTTCTTTCAGAGAAAGAGAGATGTACAGAGACAGAGAGATGCTAGGCTCTTTCGAGAGGAGAGAGAGATGCTAGGCTACATAGAGACAGAGAGATACAGAGAGAGATGCTATGAGCCTCTTAGAGAGAGATGCTAGACTACTTTGAGACAGAGACAGAGTGATGCAAGCTTCGTTTTAGACAGAGAGAGAGAGATGCTTGGATCCTTTGAGAGAGAGATGCTAGTCTACTTTGAGAGAGAGATATAGAGAGATGCTAGGCTCTTTTGAGAGAGAGATAGACAGAAAGAGACAGAGATTTGATAGGCTCCTTTGAGAGGGAGAGAGGGAGATAAAAGACAGGGAGTTTCTGGGCTCCTTTGGGAGAGAGAGAGATCCTAGGCTACGTTGTGAGAGAGAGAGATTCTAGTCAATTTAGATAGAGAGAGATAGAGACAGAAATAGAGATTCTTGTCTGCATAGAGGGAGATACAGGCTAGGCTCCTTTGAGAGAAGAGAGAGAGGGAGAGAGAAACAGAGAGAGAGATGCTAGGCTTCTTTGAGAGTGGGAGATAGACTGAGATATGCTAGGCTCCTTTGAAAGAGAGAGATACATGCCAGGCTCCTTTGACAGAGAGAGACACAGAGAGAGACAGTGAGAGAGAGATGATATGCTCCTTTGAGGGAGGGAGAGAGAGAGAGTGAGTGATAACAGGCTCCTTTGAGAGAATGAGAGAGAGATAGAAAGACAGGGAGATTCTAGGCCCCTATGAGAGAGAGAGAGAGAGAGATGAAAAGATATTTTAGAGAGAGAGAGAGGGATGGAGAGGGAGAAACTTGGCTCCATTGAGAGACAGAGAGAGTTGCTAAGCTCCTTTGATAGTAAGAGCGAGAGAGAGATGCTAGTCTACTTTGAGAGAGAGAGAGAGAGAATGATGCAAGATTCTTTTGAGAGAGAGAGAGAGAGAGAGAAATATGCTAGGCTTCGTAGAGAGAGAGAGGTTGAGAGAGAGAGATTCTTGTCTCCTTTGAAAGAAAGATAGAGATAGACAGATAGATGCTAAGCTCCTTTGAAAGAGAGAGAGTGTGATGCTAGCCTTCTTAGCGAGAGAGAAAGAGAGAGATGCTAGAATCCTTTTAGATAGAGAGAGAGACATGCTAGTTTCCTGTGAGATGGAGAGGGAGAGACGATATGCACCTTGGAGAGAGAGAGAGAGAGAGAGATGGGTGGCTCCGTTGAGAGAGACAGAGTGTGAGAGAGAGAGAGAGAGAGTGAAATGCTAAGCTCCTTCGAGATAAAGAGAGAGAGATATAGAGATATGCTAGGCTCCTTTGAGAGAGAGAGTAGGAGAGAAATGCGAGGCTTCTTTGAGAGAGAGAAAGACCGAGAGAGACAGAGAGAGAGATGCTAGGCTCTTTTGAGCGTGAGACTGAGGGAGAGAGACTCTAGTGTCCTTTGAGAGAAAGAGAGATATACAGACACAGAGAGATGCAAGGCTCCATTGAGAGAGAGGGATGCAGGGTTCCTTTGAAAGCCAGAGAGAGATACATTCTAGGCTCCTTTGAGAGAGAGAGACAGTGATAGAGATGATATTGTCCTTTGAGAGAGAGAGAGTGAGAGAGTTACACTAGGCTCCTTTGAGAGAAAGAAAGAGAGATAGAACGACAGGGAGATTCTAGGCTCCTTTGAGAGAGAGAGATGCAAATCTTTTTGTGAGAGAGAGAGACGGAGAGAGATAGATGCTAAGCTCCTGTGAGAGAAAGAGAGAGAGAGAGATGCTAGTCTAGTTTGAGAGAGAGAGATAGAGAAATAGGGATGCTTGGCTCCTTTGAGAGATGAAGATATATATATGCTAGGCTTCTTTGAGAGAGAGAGAGAGTGGGAGGGGAGAGATTCTAGTATCTTTGAGAGAAAGAGTGAGTGATAGAGAGATGCTAGGCTCCTTTGAAAGAGAGAGATTGTGATGCTAGGCTTCTTAGGGAGAGAGAGAAAAAGAGAGATGCCTGGCTCCTGATAGAGAGAGGGAGAGAGAGAGATTGAGGGATGCTAGGCTCCTTTGAGAGAGAGACAGAGAGAGATGATAGGCACCTTTGAGACAGAGAGACAGAGAGAGTGAGGGATGCTAAGCTCCTTTTAGAGAACGAGAGAGAGATAGAAAGACTTGGAGACTCTAGGCTCCATTGAGAGAGAGAGATGCAAAGCTTTTTGAGAGAGAGAAAGAGAGAGAGAGAGAGAGGGAGAGAGATAAAGATGCTTGGCTAGGCTGAGAGAGATCCTAAGCTCCTTTGATGTAAAGAGAGAGAGAGAGATGCTAGTCTACTGAGAGAGAGATAGAGAGAGAGAGAGAGATAGAGAGAGAGATTTGGAACCTAGGCTCCTTTCAGAGAGAGAGAAATATGCTACGCTACTTTGAGAGAGAGAGTGAGAGAGAGAAATTCTAGTCTCCTTTGAGAGAAAGAGAGATAGCCAGAGAGATGCTCGGATCCTTTGAAAGAGAGACAGTGTGATGCTAGAGGGATGCTGGGATCCTTTGAAAGAGATACAGTGTGGTGCTAGGCTTCTTAGGAAAGAGAGATGCTAGAATAATTGGAGAGAGAGGGGTGGAGAGATTCTAGGCTTCTTTCAGAGAAAGAGAGATGTACAGAGACAGAGAGATGCTAGGCTCTTTCGAGAGGAGAGAGGGATGGTAGGATACATAGAGTCAGAGAGAGATAGAGAGAGATGCTATGAGCCTGTTAGAGAGAGAGATGCTAGACTACTTTGAGACAGAAACAGGGTGATGCAAGCTTCCTTTTAGAGAGAGAGAGAAATGCTAGGATCCTTTGAGAGAGGGAGATGCTAGTCTACTTTGAGAGAGAGATATAGAGAGATGCTAGGCTCTTTTGAGAGAGAGATAGACAGAAAGAGACAGAGATTTGTTAGGCTCCTTTGAGAGGCAGATAAAAGACAGGGAGTTTCTGGGCTCCTTTGGGAGAGAGAGAGATCCTAGGCTACGTTGTGAGAGAGAGAGATTCTAGTCAATTTAGATAGAGAGAGATAGAGACAGCAAGAGAGATTCTTGTCTGCATAGAGGGAGATACAGGCTAGGCTCCTTTGAGAGAAGAGAGAGAGGGAGAGAGAAAAAAAGAGAGAGATGCTAGGATTCTTTGAGAGGGAGAGATAGACAGAGATATGCTAGGCTCCTTTGAAAGAGAGAGAGTGTAATGCTACGCTTCTTAGGGAGAGAGAGAAAGTGAAACATGCTAGAATTTATTGTGAGACAGAGAAAAAATTGAGAGATATGCTAGTCTTCTTTGAGAGAGAGAGAGACTGAGAGAGACAGAGATAAAGAGATGCTAGGGTCCTTTGAGAGTGACAGAGAGGGAGAGAGATTGTAGGCTCCTTTGAGACAAAGAGAGATATACAGAGACAGTGAGACTCCAGGCTTCTTCTTCTTCTAGAGAGAAATGCTAGGGTACTTAGAAAGAGAGAGAGATACATACATGCTAGGCTCCTTTGAGAGAGAGTCAGAGAGAGAGATGATAGGCACCTTTGAGACAGAGACACAGAGAGAGTGAGGGATGCTAAGCTCCTTTTAGAGAACGAGAGAGAGATAGAAAGACTTGGAGACTCTAGGCTCCATTGAGGGAGAGAGATGCAAAGCTTTTTGAGAGAGAGAGAAAGAGAGAGAGAGGGAGAGAGATAAAGATGCTTATCTAGGCTGAGAGAGATTCTAAGCTCCTTTGATGTAAAGAGAGAGAGAGAGAGATGCTAGTCTACTGAGAGAAAGAGAGAGAAAGAGAAAGAGAGAGAGAGACGGAACCTAGGCTCCTTTCAGAGAGAGAGAAATATGCTATGCTTCTTTGAGAGAGAGTGAGAGAGAGAAATTCTAGTCTCCTTTGAGAGAAAGAGAGATAGCCAGAGAGATGCTGGGATCCTTTGAAAGAGAGTGTGATGCTTGGCTTCTTAGGAGAGAGAGACGCTAGAATCCTTTGAGAGAGAGTGGTGGAGAGATTCTAGGCTTCTTTCAGAGAAAGAGAGATGTACAGAGACAGAGAGATGCTACGCTCTTTCGAGAGGAGAGAGAGATGCTAGGCTACATAGTCAGAGAGAGACAGAGAGAGATGCTATGAGCCTATTAGAGAGAGAGATGCTAGACTACTTTGAGACAGAGACAGAGTGATGCAAGCTTCCTTTTAGAGAGAGAGAGAGAGATGCTAGGATCCTTTGAGAGAGGGAGATGCTAGTCTACTTTGAGAGAGATATATAGAGAGATGCTAGGCTCTTTTGAGGGAGAGATAAACAGAAAGAGACAGAGATTTGATAGGCTCCTTTGAGACGGAGATAAAAGACAGGGAGTTTCTGGGCTCCTTTGGAGAGAGAGAGATCCTAGGCTACGTTGTGAGAGAGAGAGATTCTAGTCAATTTAGATAGAGAGAGATAGAGACAGAAAGAGAAATTCTTGTCTGCATAGAGGGAGATACAGGCTAGGCTCCTTTGAGAGAAGAGAGAGAGGGAGAGAGAAACAGAGGGAGAGATGTTAGGCTTCTTTGAGAGGGAGAGATAGACAGAGACATGCTAGGCTCCTTTGAAATAGAGAGATACATGCCAGGCTCCTTTGACAGAGAGAGACACAGAGAGAGACAGTGAGAGAGAGATGATATGCTCCTTTGAGGGAGGGAGAGAGAGAGGGAGTGATAACAGGCTCCTTTGAGAGAATGAGAGAGAGATAGAAAGACAGGGAGATTCTAGGCCCCTATGAGAGAGAGAGAGATATGAAAAGATTTTTTAGAGAGAGCGAGAGGGAGGGAGAGGGAGAAAATTGGCTCCATTGAGAGACAGAGAGAGTTGCTAAGCTACTTTGATAGTAAGAGAGAGAGAGAGATGCTAGTCTACTTTGAGAGAGAGAGAGAGAATGATGCAAGATTCTTTTGAGAGAGAGAGAGAGAGAGAGAAATATGCTAGGCTTCTTAGAGAGAGAGAGGTTGAGAGAGAGAGATTCTTGTCTCCTTTGAAAGAAAGATAGAGATAGACAGATAGATGCTAAGCTCCTTTGAAAGAGAGAGAGTGTGATGCTAGCCTTCTTAGCGAGAGAGAAAGAGAGAGATGCTAGAATCCTTTTAGATAGAGAGAGAGACATGCTAGTTTCCTGTGAGATGGAGAGGGAGAGACGATATGCACCATGGAGAGAGAGAGAGAGATGGGTGGCTCCGTTGAGAGAGACAGAGTGTGAGAGAGAGAGAGAGAGAGTGAAATGCTAAGCTCCTTCGAGATAAAGAGAGAGATATATAGAGATATGCTAGGCTCCTTTGAGAGAGAGAGTAGGAGAGAAATGCGAGGCTTCTTTGAGAGAGAGAAAGACCGAGAGAGACAGAGAGAGAGATGCTAGGCTCTTTTGAGCGTGAGACTGAGGGAGAGAGACTCTAGTGTCCTTTGAGAGAAAGAGAGATATACAGACACAGAGAGATGCAAGGCTCCATTGAGAGAGAGGGATGCAGGGTTCCTTGGAAAGCCAGAGAGAGATACATTCTAGGCTCCTTTGAGAGAGAGAGACAGTGATAGAGATGATATTGTCCTTTGAGAGAGAGAGAGTGAGAGAGTTACACTAGGCTCCTTTGAGAGAAAGAAAGAGAGACAGAACGACAGGGAGATTCTAGGCTCCTTTGAGAGAGAGAGATGCAAATCTTTTTGTGAGAGAGAGAGACGGAGAGAGATAGATGCTAAGCTCCTGTGAGAGAAAGAGAGAGAGAGAGATGCTAGTCTAGTTTGAGAGAGAGAGATAGAGAAATAGGGATGCTTGGCTCCTTTGAGAGATGAAGATATATATATGCTAGGCTTCTTTGAGAGAGAGAGAGAGTGGGAGGGGAGAGATTCTAGAATCTTTGAGAGAAAGAGTGAGTGATAGAGAGATGCTAGGCTCCTTTGAAAGAGAGAGATTGTGATGCTAGGCTTCTTAGGGAGAGAGAGAAAAAGAGAGATGCCTGGCTCCTGATAGAGAGAGGGAGAGAGAGAGATTGAGGGATGCTAGGCTCCTTTGAGAGAGAGACAGAGAGAGATGATAGGCACCTTTGAGACAGAGAGACAGAGAGAGTGAGGGATGCTAAGCTCCTTTTAGAGAACGAGAGAGAGATAGAAAGACTTGGAGACTCTAGGCTCCATTGAGAGAGAGAGATGCAAAGCTTTTTGAGAGAGAGAAAGAGAGAGAGAGAGAGGGAGAGAGATAAAGATGCTTGGCTAGGCTGAGAGAGATCCTAAGCTCCTTTGATGTAAAGAGAGAGAGAGAGATGCTAGTCTACTGAGAGAGAGATAGAGAGAGAGAGAGAGAGATAGAGAGAGAGATTTGGAACCTAGGCTCCTTTCAGAGAGAGAGAAATATGCTACGCTACTTTGAGAGAGAGAGTGAGAGAGAGAAATTCTAGTCTCCTTTGAGAGAAAGAGAGATAGCCAGAGAGATGCTCGGATCCTTTGAAAGAGAGACAGTGTGATGCTAGAGGGATGCTGGGATCCTTTGAAAGAGATACAGTGTGATGCTAGGCTTCTTAGGAGAGAGAGATGCTAGAATAATTGGAGAGAGAGGGGTGGAGAGATTCTAGGCTTCTTTCAGAGAAAGAGAGATGTACAGAGACAGAGAGATGCTAGGCTCTTTCGAGAGGAGAGAGAGATGCTAGGCTACATAGAGACAGAGACAGAGAGAGATGCTATGAGCCTATTAGAGAGAGAGATGCTAGACTACTTTGAGACAGAGACAGAGTGATGCAAGCTTCCTTTTAGAGAGAGAGAGAGATGCTAGGATCCTTTGAGAGAGGGAGATGGTAGTCTACTTTGAGAGAGAGATATAGAGAGATGCTAGGCTCTTTTGAGAGAGAGATAGACAGAAAGAGACAGAGATTTGATAGGCTCCTTTGAGAGGCAGATAAAAGACAGGGAGTTTCTGGGCTCCTTTGGGAGAGAGAGAGATCCTAGGCTACGTTGTGAGAGAGAGAGATTCTAGTCAATTTAGATAGAGAGAGATAGAGACAGAAAGAGAGATTCTTGTCTGCATAGAGGGAGATACAGGCTAGGCTCCTTTGAGAGAAGAGAGAGAGGGAGAGAGAAAAAAAGAGAGAGATGCTAGGCTTCTTTGAGAGGGATAGATAGACAGAGATATGCTAGGCTCCTTTGAAAGAGAGAGAGTGTAATGCTATGCTTCTTAGGGAGAGAGAGAAAGTGAAACATGCTAGAATTTATTGTGAGACAGAGAAAAAATTGAGAGATATGCTAGGCTTCTTTGAGAGAGAGAGAGTCTGAGAGAGACAGAGAGAAAGAGATGCTAGGGTCCTTTGAGAGTGACAGAGAGGGAGAGAGATTGTAGGCTCCTTTGAGACAAAGAGAGATACACAGAGACAGTGAGACTCCAGGCTTCTTCTTCTTCTAGAGAGAAATGCTAGGGTACTTAGAAAGAGAGAGAGATACATACATGCTAGGCTCCTTTGAGAGAGAGTCAGAGAGAGAGATGATAGGCACCTTTGAGACAGAGACACAGAGAGAGTGAGGGATGCTAAGCTCCTTTTAGAGAACGAGAGAGAGATAGAAAGACTTGGAGACACTAGGCTCCATTGAGAGAGAGAGATGCAAAGCTTTTTGAGAGAGAGAGAAAGAGAGAGAGAGAGAGGGAGAGAGATAAAGATGCTAGGCTAGGCTGAGAGAGATCCTAAGCTCCTTTGATGTAAAGAGAGAGAGAGAGAGATGCTAGTCTACTGAGAGAGAGGGAGAGAGAGAGAGAGAGAGAGAGAGATGCTAGTCTACTGAGAGAAAGAGAGAGAGAGAGAGACGGAACCTAGGCACCTTTCAGAGAGAGCGAAATATGCTATGCTTCTTTGAGAGAGAGTGAGAGAGAGAAATTCTAGTCTCCTTTGAGAGAAAGAGAGATAGCCAGAGAGATGCTGGGATCCTTTGAAAGAGAGTGTGATGCTTGGCTTCTTAGGAGAGAGAGACGCTAGAATCCTTTGAGAGAGAGTGGTGGAGAGATTCTAGGCTTCTTTCAGAGAAAGAGAGATGTACAGAGACAGAGAGATGCTAGGCTCTTTCGAGAGGAGAGAGAGATGCTAGGCTACATAGAGTCAGAGAGAGACAGAGAGAGATGCTATGAGCCTATTAGAGAGAGAGATGCTAGACTACTTTGAGACAGAGACAGGGTGATGCAAGCTTCCTTTTAGAGAGAGAGAGAGATGCTAGGATCCTTTGAGAGAGGGAGATGCTAGTCTACATTGAGAGAGAGATATAGAGAGATGCTAGGCTCTTTTGAGAGAGAGATAGACAGAAAGAGACAGAGATTTGATAGGCTCCTTTGAGAGGCAGATAAAAGACAGGGAGTTTCTGGGCTCCTTTGGGAGAGAGAGAGATCCTAGGCTACGTTGTGAGAGAGAGAGATTCTAGTCAATTTAGATAGAGAGAGATAGAGACAGAAAGAGAGATTCTTGTCTGCATAGAGGGAGATACAGGCTAGGCTCCTTTGAGAGAAGAGAGAGAGGGAGAGAGAAAAAAAGAGAGAGATGCTAGGCTTCTTTGAGAGGGAGAGATAGACAGAGATATGCTAGGCTCCTTTGAAAGAGAGAGAGTGTAATGCTACGCTTCTTAGGGAGAGAGAGAAAGTGAAACATGCTAGAATTTATTGTGAGACAGAGAAAAAATAGAGAGATATGCTAGGCTTCTTTGAGAGAGAGAGAGACTGAGAGAGACAGAGAGAAAGAGATGCTAGGGTCCTTTGAGAGTGACAGAGAGGGAGAGAGATTATAGGCTCCTTTGAGACAAAGAGAGATACACAGAGACAGTGAGACTCTAGGCTTCTTCTTCTTCTAGAGAGAAATGCTAGGGTACTTAGAAAGAGAGAGAGATACATACATGCTAGGCTCCTTTGAGAGAGAGTCAGAGAGAGAGATGAGAGGCACCTTTGAGACAGAGAGACAGAGAGAGTGAGGGATGCTAAGCTCCTTTTAGAGAACGAGAGAGAGATAGAAAGACTTGGAGACTCTAGGCTCCATTGAGAGAGAGAGATGCAAAGCTTTTTGAGAGAGAGAGAAAGAGAGAGAGAGGGAGAGAGATAAAGATGCTTATCTAGGCTGAGAGAGATCCTAAGCTCCTTTGATATAAAGAGAGAGAGAGAGAGATGGTAGTCTACTGAGAGAAAGAGAGAGAAAGAGAGAGAGAGAGAGAGATGGAACCTAGGCTCCTTTCAGAGAGAGAGAAATATGCTATGCTTCTTTGAGAGAGAGTGAGAGAGAGAAATTCTAGTCTCCTTTGAGAGAAAGAGAGATAGCCAGAGAGATGCTGGGATCCTTTGAAAGAGAGACAGTGTGATGCTTGGCTTCTTAAGAGAGAGAGACACTAGAATCCTTTGAGAGAGAGGGGTGGAGAGATTCTAGGTTTCTTTCAGAGAAAGAGAGATGTACAGAGACAGAGAGATGCTAGGCTCTTTCGAGAGGAGAGAGAGATGCTAGGCTACATAGAGACAGAGAGAGACAGAGAGAGATGCTATGAGCCTCTTAGAGAGAGATGCTAGACTACTTTGAGACAGAGACAGAGTGATGCAAGCTTCGTTTTAGACAGAGAGAGAGAGATGCTTGGATCCTTTGAGAGAGAGATGCTAGTCTACTTTGAGAGAGAGATATAGAGAGATGCTAGGCTCTTTTGAGAGAGAGATAGACAGAAAGAGACAGAGATTTGATAGGCTCCTTTGAGAGGGAGAGAGGGAGATAAAAGACAGGGAGTTTCTGGGCTCCTTTGGGAGAGAGAGAGATCCTAGGCTACGTTGTGAGAGAGAGAGATTCTAGTCAATTTAGATAGAGAGTGATAGATACAGAAAGAGAGATTCTTGTCTGCATAGAGGGAGATACAGGCTAGGCTCCTTTGAGAGAAGAGAGAGAGGGAGAGAGAAACAGAGAGAGAGATGCTAGGCTTCTTTGAGAGTGGGAGATAGACTGAGATATGCTAGGCTCCTTTGAAAGAGAGAGATACATGCCAGGCTCCTTTGACAGAGAGAGACACAGAGAGAGACAGTGAGAGAGAGATGATATGCTCCTTTGAGGGAGGGAGAGAGAGAGAGTGAGTGATAACAGGCTCCTTTGAGAGAATGAGAGAGAGATAGAAAGACAGGGAGATTCTAGGCCCCTATGAGAGAGAGAGAGAGAGAGATGAAAAGATATTTTAGAGAGAGAGAGAGGGATGGAGAGGGAGAAACTTGGCTCCATTGAGAGACAGAGAGAGTTGCTAAGCTCCTTTGATAGTAAGAGCGAGAGAGAGATGCTAGTCTACTTTGAGAGAGAGAGAGAGAGAATGATGCAAGATTCTTCTGAGAGTGAGAGAGAAATATGCTAGGCTTCTTAGAGAGAGAGAGGTTGAGAGAGAGAGATTCTTGTCTCCTTTGAAAGAAAGATAGAGATAGACAGATAGATGCTAAGCTCCTTTGAAAGAGAGAGAGTGTGATGCTAGCCTTCTTAGCGAGAGAGAAAGAGAGAGATGCTAGAATCCTTTTAGAGAGAGAGAGAGACATGCTAGTTTCCTGTGAGATGGAGAGGGAGAGACGATATGCACCTTGGAGAGAGAGAGAGAGAGAGAGATGGGTGGCTCCGTTGAGAGAGACAGAGTGTGAGAGAGAGAGAGAGAGAGTGAAATGCTAAGCTCCTTCGAGATAAAGAGAGAGAGATATAGAGATATGCTAGGCTCCTTTGAGAGAGAGAGTAGGAGAGAAATGCGAGGCTTCTTTGAGAGAGAGAAAGACCGAGAGAGACAGAGAGAGAGATGCTAGGCTCTTTTGAGCGTGAGACTGAGGGAGAGAGACTCTAGTGTCCTTTGAGAGAAAGAGAGATATACAGACACAGAGAGATGCAAGGCTCCATTGAGAGAGAGGGATGCAGGGTTCCTTTGAAAGCCAGAGAGAGATACATTCTAGGCTCCTTTGAGAGAGAGAGACAGTGATAGAGATGATATTGTCCTTTGAGAGAGAGAGAGTGAGAGAGTTACACTAGGCTCCTTTGAGAGAAAGAAAGAGAGATAGAACGACAGGGAGATTCTAGGCTCCTTTGAGAGAGAGAGATGCAAATCTTTTTGTGAGAGAGAGAGACGGAGAGAGATAGATGCTAAGCTCCTGTGAGAGAAAGAGAGAGAGAGAGATGCTAGTCTAGTTTGAGAGAGAGAGATAGAGAAATAGGGATGCTTGGCTCCTTTGAGAGATGAAGATATATATATGCTAGGCTTCTTTGAGAGAGAGAGAGAGTGGGAGGGGAGAGATTCTAGTATCTTTGAGAGAAAGAGTGAGTGATAGAGAGATGCTAGGCTCCTTTGAAAGAGACAGATTGTGATGCTAGGCTTCTTAGGGAGAGAGAGAAAAAGAGAGATGCCTGGCTCCTGATAGAGAGAGGGAGAGAGAGAGATTGAGGGATGCTAGGCTCCTTTGAGAGAGAGACAGAGAGAGATGATAGGCACCTTTGAGACAGAGAGACAGAGAGAGTGAGGGATGCTAAGCTCCTTTTAGAGAACGAGAGAGAGATAGAAAGACTTGGAGACTCTAGGCTCCATTGAGAGAGAGAGATGCAAAGCTTTTTGAGAGAGAGAAAGAGAGAGAGAGAGAGGGAGAGAGATAAAGATGCTTGGCTAGGCTGAGAGAGATCCTAAGCTCCTTTGATGTAAAGAGAGAGAGAGAGATGCTAGTCTACTGAGAGAGAGATAGAGAGAGAGAGAGAGAGATAGAGAGAGAGATTTGGAACCTAGGCTCCTTTCAGAGAGAGAGAAATATGCTACGCTACTTTGAGAGAGAGAGTGAGAGAGAGAAATTCTAGTCTCCTTTGAGAGAAAGAGAGATAGCCAGAGAGATGCTCGGATCCTTTGAAAGAGAGACAGTGTGATGCTAGAGGGATGCTGGGATCCTTTGAAAGAGATACAGTGTGGTGCTAGGCTTCTTAGGAAAGAGAGATGCTAGAATAATTGGAGAGAGAGGGGTGGAGAGATTCTAGGCTTCTTTCAGAGAAAGAGAGATGTACAGAGACAGAGAGATGCTAGGCTCTTTCGAGAGGAGAGAGGGATGGTAGGATACATAGAGTCAGAGAGAGATAGAGAGAGATGCTATGAGCCTGTTAGAGAGAGAGATGCTAGACTACTTTGAGACAGAAACAGGGTGATGCAAGCTTCCTTTTAGAGAGAGAGAGAAATGCTAGGATCCTTTGAGAGAGGGAGATGCTAGTCTACTTTGAGAGAGAGATATAGAGAGATGCTAGGCTCTTTTGAGAGAGAGATAGACAGAAAGAGACAGAGATTTGTTAGGCTCCTTTGAGAGGCAGATAAAAGACAGGGAGTTTCTGGGCTCCTTTGGGAGAGAGAGAGATCCTAGGCTACGTTGTGAGAGAGAGAGATTCTAGTCAATTTAGATAGAGAGAGATAGAGACAGCAAGAGAGATTCTTGTCTGCATAGAGGGAGATACAGGCTAGGCTCCTTTGAGAGAAGAGAGAGAGGGAGAGAGAAAAAAAGAGAGAGATGCTAGGATTCTTTGAGAGGGAGAGATAGACAGAGATATGCTAGGCTCCTTTGAAAGAGAGAGAGTGTAATGCTACGCTTCTTAGGGAGAGAGAGAAAGTGAAACATGCTAGAATTTATTGTGAGACAGAGAAAAAATTGAGAGATATGCTAGTCTTCTTTGAGAGAGAGAGAGACTGAGAGAGACAGAGATAAAGAGATGCTAGGGTCCTTTGAGAGTGACAGAGAGGGAGAGAGATTGTAGGCTCCTTTGAGACAAAGAGAGATATACAGAGACAGTGAGACTCCAGGCTTCTTCTTCTTCTAGAGAGAAATGCTAGGGTACTTAGAAAGAGAGAGAGATACATACATGCTAGGCTCCTTTGAGAGAGAGTCAGAGAGAGAGATGATAGGCACCTTTGAGACAGAGACACAGAGAGAGTGAGGGATGCTAAGCTCCTTTTAGAGAACGGGAGAGAGATAGAAAGACTTGGAGACTCTAGGCTCCATTGAGGGAGAGAGATGCAAAGCTTTTTGAGAGAGAGAGAAAGAGAGAGAGAGGGAGAGAGATAAAGATGCTTATCTAGGCTGAGAGAGATTCTAAGCTCCTTTGATGTAAAGAGAGAGAGAGAGAGATGCTAGTCTACTGAGAGAAAGAGAGAGAAAGAGAAAGAGAGAGAGAGACGGAACCTAGGCTCCTTTCAGAGAGAGAGAAATATGCTATGCTTCTTTGAGAGAGAGTGAGAGAGAGAAATTCTAGTCTCCTTTGAGAGAAAGAGAGATAGCCAGAGAGATGCTGGGATCCTTTGAAAGAGAGTGTGATGCTTGGCTTCTTAGGAGAGAGAGACGCTAGAATCCTTTGAGAGAGAGTGGTGGAGAGATTCTAGGCTTCTTTCAGAGAAAGAGATGTACAGAGACAGAGAGATGCTACGCTCTTTCGAGAGGAGAGAGAGATGCTAGGCTACATAGTCAGAGAGAGACAGAGAGAGATGCTATGAGCCTATTAGAGAGAGAGATGCTAGACTACTTTGAGACAGAGACAGAGTGATGCAAGCTTCCTTTTAGAGAGAGAGAGAGAGATGCTAGGATCCTTTGAGAGAGGGAGATGCTAGTCTACTTTGAGAGAGATATATAGAGAGATGCTAGGCTCTTTTGAGGGAGAGATAGACAGAAAGAGACAGAGATTTGATAGGCTCCTTTGAGACGGAGATAAAAGACAGGGAGTTTCTGGGCTCCTTTGGAGAGAGAGAGATCCTAGGCTACGTTGTGAGAGAGAGAGATTCTAGTCAATTTAGATAGAGAGAGATAGAGACAGAAAGAGAAATTCTTGTCTGCATAGAGGGAGATACAGGCTAGGCTCCTTTGAGAGAAGAGAGAGAGGGAGAGAGAAACAGAGGGAGAGATGTTAGGCTTCTTTGAGAGGGAGAGATAGACAGAGACATGCTAGGCTCCTTTGAAATAGAGAGATACATGCCAGGCTCCTTTGACAGAGAGAGACACAGAGAGAGACAGTGAGAGAGAGATGATATGCTCCTTTGAGGGAGGGAGAGAGAGAGGGAGTGATAACAGACTCCTTTGAGAGAATGAGAGAGAGATAGAAAGACAGGGAGATTCTAGGCCCCTATGAGAGAGAGAGAGATATGAAAAGATTTTTTAGAGAGAGCGAGAGGGAGGGAGAGGGAGAAAATTGGCTCCATTGAGAGACAGAGAGAGTTGCTAAGCTACTTTGATAGTAAGAGAGAGAGAGAGATGCTAGTCTACTTTGAGAGAGAGAGAGAGAATGATGCAAGATTCTTTTGAGAGAGAGAGAGAGAGAGAGAGAAATATGCTAGGCTTCTTAGAGAGAGAGAGGTTGAGAGAGAGAGATTCTTGTCTCCTTTGAAAGAAAGATAGAGATAGACAGATAGATGCTAAGCTCCTTTGAAAGAGAGAGAGTGTGATGCTAGCCTTCTTAGCGAGAGAGAAAGAGAGAGATGCTAGAATCCTTTTAGATAGAGAGAGAGACATGCTAGTTTCCTGTGAGATGGAGAGGGAGAGACGATATGCACCTTGGAGAGAGAGAGAGAGAGAGAGATGGGTGGCTCCGTTGAGAGAGACAGAGTGTGAGAGAGAGAGAGAGAGAGTGAAATGCTAAGCTCCTTCGAGATAAAGAGAGAGAGATATAGAGATATGCTAGGCTCCTTTGAGAGAGAGAGTAGGAGAGAAATGCGAGGCTTCTTTGAGAGAGAGAAAGACCGAGAGAGACAGAGAGAGAGATGCTAGGCTCTTTTGAGCGTGAGACTGAGGGAGAGAGACTCTAGTGTCCTTTGAGAGAAAGAGAGATATACAGACACAGAGAGATGCAAGGCTCCATTGAGAGAGAGGGATGCAGGGTTCCTTTGAAAGCCAGAGAGAGATACATTCTAGGCTCCTTTGAGAGAGAGAGACAGTGATAGAGATGATATTGTCCTTTGAGAGAGAGAGTGAGAGAGTTACACTAGGCTCCTTTGAGAGAAAGAAAGAGAGATAGAACGACAGGGAGATTCTAGGCTCCTTTGAGAGAGAGAGATGCAAATCTTTTTGTGAGAGAGAGAGACGGAGAGAGATAGATGCTAAGCTCCTGTGAGAGAAAGAGAGAGAGAGAGATGCTAGTCTAGTTTGAGAGAGAGAGATAGAGAAATAGGGATGCTTGGCTCCTTTGAGAGATGAAGATATATATATGCTAGGCTTCTTTGAGAGAGAGAGAGAGTGGGAGGGGAGAGATTCTAGTATCTTTGAGAGAAAGAGTGAGTGATAGAGAGATGCTAGGCTCCTTTGAAAGAGAGAGATTGTGATGCTAGGCTTCTTAGGGAGAGAGAGAAAAAGAGAGATGCCTGGCTCCTGATAGAGAGAGGGAGAGAGAGAGATTGAGGGATGCTAGGCTCCTTTGAGAGAGAGACAGAGAGAGATGATAGGCACCTTTGAGACAGAGAGACAGAGAGAGTGAGGGATGCTAAGCTCCTTTTAGAGAACGAGAGAGAGATAGAAAGACTTGGAGACTCTAGGCTCCATTGAGAGAGAGAGATGCAAAGCTTTTTGAGAGAGAGAAAGAGAGAGAGAGAGAGGGAGAGAGATAAAGATGCTTGGCTAGGCTGAGAGAGATCCTAAGCTCCTTTGATGTAAAGAGAGAGAGAGAGATGCTAGTCTACTGAGAGAGAGATAGAGAGAGAGAGAGAGAGATAGAGAGAGAGATTTGGAACCTAGGCTCCTTTCAGAGAGAGAGAAATATGCTACGCTACTTTGAGAGAGAGAGTGAGAGAGAGAAATTCTAGTCTCCTTTGAGAGAAAGAGAGATAGCCAGAGAGATGCTCGGATCCTTTGAAAGAGAGACAGTGTGATGCTAGAGGGATGCTGGGATCCTTTGAAAGAGATACAGTGTGATGCTAGGCTTCTTAGGAGAGAGAGATGCTAGAATAATTGGAGAGAGAGGGGTGGAGAGATTCTAGGCTTCTTTCAGAGAAAGAGAGATGTACAGAGACAGAGAGATGCTAGGCTCTTTCGAGAGGAGAGAGAGATGCTAGGCTACATAGAGACAGAGACAGAGAGAGATGCTATGAGCCTATTAGAGAGAGAGATGCTAGACTACTTTGAGACAGAGACAGAGTGATGCAAGCTTCCTTTTAGAGAGAGAGAGAGAGATGCTAGGATCCTTTGAGAGAGGGAGATGCTAGTCTACTTTGAGAGAGAGATATAGAGAGATGCTAGGCTCTTTTGAGAGAGAGATAGACAGAAAGAGACAGAGATTTGATAGGCTCCTTTGAGAGGCAGATAAAAGACAGGGAGTTTCTGGGCTCCTTTGGGAGAGAGAGAGATCCTAGGCTACGTTTTGAGAGAGAGAGATTCTAGTCAATTTAGATAGAGAGAGATAGAGACAGAAAGAGAGATTCTTGTCTGCATAGAGGGAGATACAGGCTAGGCTCCTTTGAGAGAAGAGAGAGAGGGAGAGAGAAAAAAAGAGAGAGATGCTAGGCTTCTTTGAGAGGGATAGATAGACAGAGATATGCTAGGCTCCTTTGAAAGAGAGAGAGTGTAATGCTATGCTTCTTAGGGAGAGAGAGAAAGTGAAACATGCTAGAATTTATTGTGAGACAGAGAAAAAATTGAGAGATATGCTAGGCTTCTTTGAGAGAGAGAGAGTCTGAGAGAGACAGAGAGAAAGAGATGCTAGGGTCCTTTGAGAGTGACAGAGAGGGAGAGAGATTGTAGGCTCCTTTGAGACAAAGAGAGATACACAGAGACAGTGAGACTCCAGGCTTCTTCTTCTTCTAGAGAGAAATGCTAGGGTACTTAGAAAGAGAGAGAGATACATACATGCTAGGCTCCTTTGAGAGAGAGTCAGAGAGAGAGATGATAGGCACCTTTGAGACAGAGACACAGAGAGAGTGAGGGATGCTAAGCTCCTTTTAGAGAACGAGAGAGAGATAGAAAGACTTGGAGACACTAGGCTCCATTGAGAGAGAGAGATGCAAAGCTTTTTGAGAGAGAGAGAAAGAGAGAGAGAGAGAGGGAGAGAGATAAAGATGCTAGGCTAGGCTGAGAGAGATCCTAAGCTCCTTTGATGTAAAGAGAGAGAGAGAGAGATGCTAGTCTACTGAGAGAGAGGGAGAGAGAGAGAGAGAGAGAGAGAGATGCTAGTCTACTGAGAGAAAGAGAGAGAGAGAGAGACGGAACCTAGGCACCTTTCAGAGAGAGCGAAATATGCTATGCTTCTTTGAGAGAGAGTGAGAGAGAGAAATTCTAGTCTCCTTTGAGAGAAAGAGAGATAGCCAGAGAGATGCTGGGATCCTTTGAAAGAGAGTGTGATGCTTGGCTTCTTAGGAGAGAGAGACGCTAGAATCCTTTGAGAGAGAGTGGTGGAGAGATTCTAGGCTTCTTTCAGAGAAAGAGAGATGTACAGAGACAGAGAGATGCTAGGCTCTTTCGAGAGGAGAGAGAGATGCTAGGCTACATAGAGTCAGAGAGAGACAGAGAGAGATGCTATGAGCCTATTAGAGAGAGAGATGCTAGACTACTTTGAGACAGAGACAGGGTGATGCAAGCTTCCTTTTAGAGAGAGAGAGAGATGCTAGGATCCTTTGAGAGAGGGAGATGCTAGTCTACATTGAGAGAGAGATATAGAGAGATGCTAGGCTCTTTTGAGAGAGAGATAGACAGAAAGAGACAGAGATTTGATAGGCTCCTTTGAGAGGCAGATAAAAGACAGGGAGTTTCTGGGCTCCTTTGGAGAGAGAGAGATCCTAGGCTACGTTGTGAGAGAGAGAGATTCTAGTCAATTTAGATAGAGAGAGATAGAGACAGCAAGAGAGATTCTTGTCTGCATAGAGGGAGATACAGGCTAGGCTCCTTTGAGAGAAGAGAGAGAGGGAGAGAGAAAAAAAGAGAGAGATGCTAGGCTTCTTTGAGAGGGAGAGATAGACAGAGATATGCTAGGCTCCTTTGAAAGAGAGAGAGTGTAATGCTACGCTTCTTAGGGAGAGAGAGAAAGTGAAACATGCTAGAATTTATTGTGAGACAGAGAAAAAATAGAGAGATATGCTAGGCTTCTTTGAGAGAGAGAGAGACTGAGAGAGACAGAGAGAAAGAGATGCTAGGGTCCTTTGAGAGTGACAGAGAGGGAGAGAGATTATAGGCTCCTTTGAGACAAAGAGAGATACACAGAGACAGTGAGACTCTAGGCTTCTTCTTCTTCTAGAGAGAAATGCTAGGGTACTTAGAAAGAGAGAGAGATACATACATGCTAGGCTCCTTTGAGAGAGAGTCAGAGAGAGAGATGAGAGGCACCTTTGAGACAGAGAGACAGAGAGAGTGAGGGATGCTAAGCTCCTTTTAGAGAACGAGAGAGAGATAGAAAGACTTGGAGACTCTAGGCTCCATTGAGAGAGAGAGATGCAAAGCTTTTTGAGAGAGAGAGAAAGAGAGAGAGAGGGAGAGAGATAAAGATGCTTATCTAGGCTGAGAGAGATCCTAAGCTCCTTTGATATAAAGAGAGAGAGAGAGAGATGGTAGTCTACTGAGAGAAAGAGAGAGAAAGAGAGAGAGAGAGAGAGATGGAACCTAGGCTCCTTTCAGAGAGAGAGAAATATGCTATGCTTCTTTGAGAGAGAGTGAGAGAGAGAAATTCTAGTCTCCTTTGAGAGAAAGAGAGATAGCCAGAGAGATGCTGGGATCCTTTGAAAGAGAGACAGTGTGATGCTTGGCTTCTTAAGAGAGAGAGACACTAGAATCCTTTGAGAGAGAGGGGTGGAGAGATTCTAGGTTTCTTTCAGAGAAAGAGAGATGTACAGAGACAGAGAGATGCTAGGCTCTTTCGAGAGGAGAGAGAGATGCTAGGCTACATAGAGACAGAGAGATACAGAGAGAGATGCTATGAGCCTCTTAGAGAGAGATGCTAGACTACTTTGAGACAGAGACAGAGTGATGCAAGCTTCGTTTTAGACAGAGAGAGAGAGATGCTTGGATCCTTTGAGAGAGAGATGCTAGTCTACTTTGAGAGAGAGATATAGAGAGATGCTAGGCTCTTTTGAGAGAGAGATAGACAGAAAGAGACAGAGATTTGATAGGCTCCTTTGAGAGGGAGAGAGGGAGATAAAAGACAGGGAGTTTCTGGGCTCCTTTGGGAGAGAGAGAGATCCTAGGCTACGTTGTGAGAGAGAGAGATTCTAGTCAATTTAGATAGAGAGTGATAGATACAGAAAGAGAGATTCTTGTCTGCATAGAGGGAGATACAGGCTAGGCTCCTTTGAGAGAAGAGAGAGAGGGAGAGAGAAACAGAGAGAGAGATGCTAGGCTTCTTTGAGAGTGGGAGATAGACTGAGATATGCTAGGCTCCTTTGAAAGAGAGAGATACATGCCAGGCTCCTTTGACAGAGAGAGACACAGAGAGAGACAGTGAGAGAGAGATGATATGCTCCTTTGAGGGAGGGAGAGAGAGAGAGTGAGTGATAACAGGCTCCTTTGAGAGAATGAGAGAGAGATAGAAAGACAGGGAGATTCTAGGCCCCTATGAGAGAGAGAGAGAGAGAGATGAAAAGATATTTTAGAGAGAGAGAGAGGGATGGAGAGGGAGAAACTTGGCTCCATTGAGAGACAGAGAGAGTTGCTAAGCTCCTTTGATAGTAAGAGCGAGAGAGAGATGCTAGTCTACTTTGAGAGAGAGAGAGAGAGAATGATGCAAGATTCTTTTGAGAGAGAGAGAGAGAGAGAGAAATATGCTAGGCTTCGTAGAGAGAGAGAGGTTGAGAGAGAGAGATTCTTGTCTCCTTTGAAAGAAAGATAGAGATAGACAGATAGATGCTAAGCTCCTTTGAAAGAGAGAGAGTGTGATGCTAGCCTTCTTAGCGAGAGAGAAAGAGAGAGATGCTAGAATCCTTTTAGATAGAGAGAGAGACATGCTAGTTTCCTGTGAGATGGAGAGGGAGAGACGATATGCACCTTGGAGAGAGAGAGAGAGAGAGATGGGTGGCTCCGTTGAGAGAGACAGAGTGTGAGAGAGAGAGAGAGAGAGTGAAATGCTAAGCTCCTTCGAGATAAAGAGAGAGAGATATAGAGATATGCTAGGCTCCTTTGAGAGAGAGAGTAGGAGAGAAATGCGAGGCTTCTTTGAGAGAGAGAAAGACCGAGAGAGACAGAGAGAGAGATGCTAGGCTCTTTTGAGCGTGAGACTGAGGGAGAGAGACTCTAGTGTCCTTTGAGAGAAAGAGAGATATACAGACACAGAGAGATGCAAGGCTCCATTGAGAGAGAGGGATGCAGGGTTCCTTTGAAAGCCAGAGAGAGATACATTCTAGGCTCCTTTGAGAGAGAGAGACAGTGATAGAGATGATATTGTCCTTTGAGAGAGAGAGAGTGAGAGAGTTACACTAGGCTCCTTTGAGAGAAAGAAAGAGAGATAGAACGACAGGGAGATTCTAGGCTCCTTTGAGAGAGAGAGATGCAAATCTTTTTGTGAGAGAGAGAGACGGAGAGAGATAGATGCTAAGCTCCTGTGAGAGAAAGAGAGAGAGAGAGATGCTAGTCTAGTTTGAGAGAGAGAGATAGAGAAATAGGGATGCTTGGCTCCTTTGAGAGATGAAGATATATATATGCTAGGCTTCTTTGAGAGAGAGAGAGAGTGGGAGGGGAGAGATTCTAGTATCTTTGAGAGAAAGAGTGAGTGATAGAGAGATGCTAGGCTCCTTTGAAAGAGAGAGATTGTGATGCTAGGCTTCTTAGGGAGAGAGAGAAAAAGAGAGATGCCTGGCTCCTGATAGAGAGAGGGAGAGAGAGAGATTGAGGGATGCTAGGCTCCTTTGAGAGAGAGACAGAGAGAGATGATAGGCACCTTTGAGACAGAGAGACAGAGAGAGTGAGGGATGCTAAGCTCCTTTTAGAGAACGAGAGAGAGATAGAAAGACTTGGAGACTCTAGGCTCCATTGAGAGAGAGAGATGCAAAGCTTTTTGAGAGAGAGAAAGAGAGAGAGAGAGAGGGAGAGAGATAAAGATGCTTGGCTAGGCTGAGAGAGATCCTAAGCTCCTTTGATGTAAAGAGAGAGAGAGAGATGCTAGTCTACTGAGAGAGAGATAGAGAGAGAGAGAGAGAGATAGAGAGAGAGATTTGGAACCTAGGCTCCTTTCAGAGAGAGAGAAATATGCTACGCTACTTTGAGAGAGAGAGTGAGAGAGAGAAATTCTAGTCTCCTTTGAGAGAAAGAGAGATAGCCAGAGAGATGCTCGGATCCTTTGAAAGAGAGACAGTGTGATGCTAGAGGGATGCTGGGATCCTTTGAAAGAGATACAGTGTGGTGCTAGGCTTCTTAGGAAAGAGAGATGCTAGAATAATTGGAGAGAGAGGGGTGGAGAGATTCTAGGCTTCTTTCAGAGAAAGAGAGATGTACAGAGACAGAGAGATGCTAGGCTCTTTCGAGAGGAGAGAGGGATGGTAGGATACATAGAGTCAGAGAGAGATAGAGAGAGATGCTATGAGCCTGTTAGAGAGAGAGATGCTAGACTACTTTGAGACAGAAACAGGGTGATGCAAGCTTCCTTTTAGAGAGAGAGAGAAATGCTAGGATCCTTTGAGAGAGGGAGATGCTAGTCTACTTTGAGAGAGAGATATAGAGAGATGCTAGGCTCTTTTGAGAGAGAGATAGACAGAAAGAGACAGAGATTTGTTAGGCTCCTTTGAGAGGCAGATAAAAGACAGGGAGTTTCTGGGCTCCTTTGGGAGAGAGAGAGATCCTAGGCTACGTTGTGAGAGAGAGAGATTCTAGTCAATTTAGATAGAGAGAGATAGAGACAGCAAGAGAGATTCTTGTCTGCATAGAGGGAGATACAGGCTAGGCTCCTTTGAGAGAAGAGAGAGAGGGAGAGAGAAAAAAAGAGAGAGATGCTAGGATTCTTTGAGAGGGAGAGATAGACAGAGATATGCTAGGCTCCTTTGAAAGAGAGAGAGTGTAATGCTACGCTTCTTAGGGAGAGAGAGAAAGTGAAACATGCTAGAATTTATTGTGAGACAGAGAAAAAATTGAGAGATATGCTAGTCTTCTTTGAGAGAGAGAGAGACTGAGAGAGACAGAGATAAAGAGATGCTAGGGTCCTTTGAGAGTGACAGAGAGGGAGAGAGATTGTAGGCTCCTTTGAGACAAAGAGAGATATACAGAGACAGTGAGACTCCAGGCTTCTTCTTCTTCTAGAGAGAAATGCTAGGGTACTTAGAAAGAGAGAGAGATACATACATGCTAGGCTCCTTTGAGAGAGAGTCAGAGAGAGAGATGATAGGCACCTTTGAGACAGAGACACAGAGAGAGTGAGGGATGCTAAGCTCCTTTTAGAGAACGGGAGAGAGATAGAAAGACTTGGAGACTCTAGGCTCCATTGAGGGAGAGAGATGCAAAGCTTTTTGAGAGAGAGAGAAAGAGAGAGAGAGGGAGAGAGATAAAGATGCTTATCTAGGCTGAGAGAGATTCTAAGCTCCTTTGATGTAAAGAGAGAGAGAGAGAGATGCTAGTCTACTGAGAGAAAGAGAGAGAAAGAGAAAGAGAGAGAGAGACGGAACCTAGGCTCCTTTCAGAGAGAGAGAAATATGCTATGCTTCTTTGAGAGAGAGTGAGAGAGAGAAATTCTAGTCTCCTTTGAGAGAAAGAGAGATAGCCAGAGAGATGCTGGGATCCTTTGAAAGAGAGTGTGATGCTTGGCTTCTTAGGAGAGAGAGACGCTAGAATCCTTTGAGAGAGAGTGGTGGAGAGATTCTAGGCTTCTTTCAGAGAAAGAGAGATGTACAGAGACAGAGAGATGCTACGCTCTTTCGAGAGGAGAGAGAGATGCTAGGCTACATAGTCAGAGAGAGACAGAGAGAGATGCTATGAGCCTATTAGAGAGAGAGATGCTAGACTACTTTGAGACAGAGACAGAGTGATGCAAGCTTCCTTTTAGAGAGAGAGAGAGAGATGCTAGGATCCTTTGAGAGAGGGAGATGCTAGTCTACTTTGAGAGAGATATATAGAGAGATGCTAGGCTCTTTTGAGGGAGAGATAGACAGAAAGAGACAGAGATTTGATAGGCTCCTTTGAGACGGAGATAAAAGACAGGGAGTTTCTGGGCTCCTTTGGAGAGAGAGAGATCCTAGGCTACGTTGTGAGAGAGAGAGATTCTAGTCAATTTAGATAGAGAGAGATAGAGACAGAAAGAGAAATTCTTGTCTGCATAGAGGGAGATACAGGCTAGGCTCCTTTGAGAGAAGAGAGTGAGGGAGAGAGAAACAGAGGGAGAGATGTTAGGCTTCTTTGAGAGGGAGAGATAGACAGAGACATGCTAGGCTCCTTTGAAATAGAGAGATACATGCCAGGCTCCTTTGACAGAGAGAGACACAGAGAGAGACAGTGAGAGAGAGATGATATGCTCCTTTGAGGGAGGGAGAGAGAGAGGGAGTGATAACAGACTCCTTTGAGAGAATGAGAGAGAGATAGAAAGACAGGGAGATTCTAGGCCCCTATGAGAGAGAGAGAGATATGAAAAGATTTTTTAGAGAGAGCGAGAGGGAGGGAGAGGGAGAAAATTGGCTCCATTGAGAGACAGAGAGAGTTGCTAAGCTCCTTTGATAGTAAGAGAGAGAGAGAGATGCTAGTCTACTTTGAGAGAGAGAGAGAGAGAATGATGCAAGATTCTTTTGAGAGAGAGAGAGAGAGAGAGAAATATGCTAGGCTTCTTAGAGAGAGAGAGGTTGAGAGAGAGAGATTCTTGTCTCCTTTGAAAGAAAGATAGAGATAGACAGATAGATGCTAAGCTCCTTTGAAAGAGAGAGAGTGTGATGCTAGCCTTCTTAGCGAGAGAGAAAGAGAGAGATGCTAGAATCCTTTTAGATAGAGAGAGAGACATGCTAGTTTCCTGGGAGATGGAGAGGGAGAGACGATATGCACCTTGGAGAGAGAGAGAGAGATGGGTGGCTCCGTTGAGAGAGACAGAGTGTGAGAGAGAGAGAGAGAGAGTGAAATGCTAAGCTCCTTCGAGATAAAGAGAGAGATATATAGAGATATGCTAGGCTCCTTTGAGAGAGAGAGTAGGAGAGAAATGCGAGGCTTCTTTGAGAGAGAGAAAGACCGAGAGAGACAGAGAGAGAGATGCTAGGCTCTTTTGAGCGTGAGACTGAGGGAGAGAGACTCTAGTGTCCTTTGAGAGAAAGAGAGATATACAGACACAGAGAGATGCAAGGCTCCATTGAGAGAGAGGGATGCAGGGTTCCTTGGAAAGCCAGAGAGAGATACATTCTAGGCTCCTTTGAGAGAGAGAGACAGTGATAGAGATGATATTGTCCTTTGAGAGAGAGAGAGTGAGAGAGTTACACTAGGCTCCTTTGAGAGAAAGAAAGAGAGATAGAACGACAGGGAGATTCTAGGCTCCTTTGAGAGAGAGAGATGCAAATCTTTTTGTGAGAGAGAGAGACGGAGAGAGATAGATGCTAAGCTCCTGTGAGAGAAAGAGAGAGAGAGAGATGCTAGTCTAGTTTGAGAGAGAGAGATAGAGAAATAGGGATGCTTGGCTCCTTTGAGAGATGAAGATATATATATGCTAGGCTTCTTTGAGAGAGAGAGAGAGTGGGAGGGGAGAGATTCTAGTATCTTTGAGAGAAAGAGTGAGTGATAGAGAGATGCTAGGCTCCTTTGAAAGAGAGAGATTGTGATGCTAGGCTTCTTAGGGAGAGAGAGAAAAAGAGAGATGCCTGGCTCCTGATAGAGAGAGGGAGAGAGAGAGATTGAGGGATGCTAGGCTCCTTTGAGAGAGAGACAGAGAGAGATGATAGGCACCTTTGAGACAGAGAGACAGAGAGAGTGAGGGATGCTAAGCTCCTTTTAGAGAACGAGAGAGAGATAGAAAGACTTGGAGACTCTAGGCTCCATTGAGAGAGAGAGATGCAAAGCTTTTTGAGAGAGAGAAAGAGAGAGAGAGAGAGGGAGAGAGATAAAGATGCTTGGCTAGGCTGAGAGAGATCCTAAGCTCCTTTGATGTAAAGAGAGAGAGAGAGATGCTAGTCTACTGAGAGAGAGATAGAGAGAGAGAGAGAGATAGAGAGAGAGAGATTTGGAACCTAGGCTCCTTTCAGAGAGAGAGAAATATGCTACGCTACTTTGAGAGAGAGAGTGAGAGAGAGAAATTCTAGTCTCCTTTGAGAGAAAGAGAGATAGCCAGAGAGATGCTCGGATCCTTTGAAAGAGAGACAGTGTGATGCTAGAGGGATGCTGGGATCCTTTGAAAGAGATACAGTGTGATGCTAGGCTTCTTAGGAGAGAGAGATGCTAGAATAATTGGAGAGAGAGGGGTGGAGAGATTCTAGGCTTCTTTCAGAGAAAGAGAGATGTACAGAGACAGAGAGATGCTAGGCTCTTTCGAGAGGAGAGAGAGATGCTAGGCTACATAGAGACAGAGACAGAGAGAGATGCTATGAGCCTATTAGAGAGAGAGATGCTAGACTACTTTGAGACAGAGACAGAGTGATGCAAGCTTCCTTTTAGAGAGAGAGAGAGATGCTAGGATCCTTTGAGAGAGGGAGATGGTAGTCTACTTTGAGAGAGAGATATAGAGAGATGCTAGGCTCTTTTGAGAGAGAGATAGACAGAAAGAGACAGAGATTTGATAGGCTCCTTTGAGAGGCAGATAAAAGACAGGGAGTTTCTGGGCTCCTTTGGGAGAGAGAGAGATCCTAGGCTACGTTGTGAGAGAGAGAGATTCTAGTCAATTTAGATAGAGAGAGATAGAGACAGAAAGAGAGATTCTTGTCTGCATAGAGGGAGATACAGGCTAGGCTCCTTTGAGAGAAGAGAGAGAGGGAGAGAGAAAAAAAGAGAGAGATGCTAGGCTTCTTTGAGAGGGAGAGATAGACAGAGATATGCTAGGCTCCTTTGAAAGAGAGAGAGTGTAATGCTACGCTTCTTAGGGAGAGAGAGAAAGTGAAACATGCTAGAATTTATTGTGAGACAGAGAAAAAATAGAGAGATATGCTAGGCTTCTTTGAGAGAGAGAGAGTCTGAGAGAGACAGAGAGAAAGAAATGCTAGGGTCCTTTGAGAGTGACAGAGAGGGAGAGAGATTGTAGGCTCCTTTGAGACAAAGAGAGATACACAGAGACAGTGAGACTCCAGGCTTCTTCTTCTTCTAGAGAGAAATGCTAGGGTACTTAGAAAGAGAGAGAGATACATACATGCTAGGCTCCTTTGAGAGAGAGTCAGAGAGAGAGATGATAGGCACCTTTGAGACAGAGACACAGAGAGAGTGAGGGATGCTAAGCTCCTTTTAGAGAACGAGAGAGAGATAGAAAGACTTGGAGACACTAGGCTCCATTGAGAGAGAGAGATGCAAAGCTTTTTGAGAGAGAGAGAAAGAGAGAGAGAGAGAGGGAGAGAGATAAAGATGCTAGGCTAGGCTGAGAGAGATCCTAAGCTCCTTTGATGTAAAGAGAGAGAGAGAGAGATGCTAGTCTACTGAGAGAGAGGGAGAGAGAGAGAGAGAGAGAGAGAGATGCTAGTCTACTGAGAGAAAGAGAGAGAGAGAGAGACGGAACCTAGGCACCTTTCAGAGAGAGCGAAATATGCTATGCTTCTTTGAGAGAGAGTGAGAGAGAGAAATTCTAGTCTCCTTTGAGAGAAAGAGAGATAGCCAGAGAGATGCTGGGATCCTTTGAAAGAGAGTGTGATGCTTGGCTTCTTAGGAGAGAGAGACGCTAGAATCCTTTGAGAGAGAGTGGTGGAGAGATTCTAGGCTTCTTTCAGAGAAAGAGAGATGTACAGAGACAGAGAGATGCTAGGCTCTTTCGAGAGGAGAGAGAGATGCTAGGCTACATAGAGTCAGAGAGAGACAGAGAGAGATGCTATGAGCCTATTAGAGAGAGAGATGCTAGACTACTTTGAGACAGAGACAGGGTGATGCAAGCTTCCTTTTAGAGAGAGAGAGAGATGCTAGGATCCTTTGAGAGAGGGAGATGCTAGTCTACATTGAGAGAGAGATATAGAGAGATGCTAGGCTCTTTTGAGAGAGAGATAGACAGAAAGAGACAGAGATTTGATAGGCTCCTTTGAGAGGCAGATAAAAGACAGGGAGTTTCTGGGCTCCTTTGGGAGAGAGAGAGATCCTAGGCTACGTTGTGAGAGAGAGAGATTCTAGTCAATTTAGATAGAGAGAGATAGAGACAGCAAGAGAGATTCTTGTCTGCATAGAGGGAGATACAGGCTAGGCTCCTTTGAGAGAAGAGAGAGAGGGAGAGAGAAAAAAAGAGAGAGATGCTAGGCTTCTTTGAGAGGGAGAGATAGACAGAGATATGCTAGGCTCCTTTGAAAGAGAGAGAGTGTAATGCTACGCTTCTTAGGGAGAGAGAGAAAGTGAAACATGCTAGAATTTATTGTGAGACAGAGAAAAAATAGAGAGATATGCTAGGCTTCTTTGAGAGAGAGAGAGACTGAGAGAGACAGAGAGAAAGAGATGCTAGGGTCCTTTGAGAGTGACAGAGAGGGAGAGAGATTATAGGCTCCTTTGAGACAAAGAGAGATACACAGAGACAGTGAGACTCTAGGCTTCTTCTTCTTCTAGAGAGAAATGCTAGGGTACTTAGAAAGAGAGAGAGATACATACATGCTAGGCTCCTTTGAGAGAGAGTCAGAGAGAGAGATGAGAGGCACCTTTGAGACAGAGAGACAGAGAGAGTGAGGGATGCTAAGCTCCTTTTAGAGAACGAGAGAGAGATAGAAAGACTTGGAGACTCTAGGCTCCATTGAGAGAGAGAGATGCAAAGCTTTTTGAGAGAGAGAGAAAGAGAGAGAGAGGGAGAGAGATAAAGATGCTTATCTAGGCTGAGAGAGATCCTAAGCTCCTTTGATGTAAAGAGAGAGAGAGAGAGATGGTAGTCTACTGAGAGAAAGAGAGAGAAAGAGAGAGAGAGAGAGAGATGGAACCTAGGCTCCTTTCAGAGAGAGAGAAATATGCTATGCTTCTTTGAGAGAGAGTGAGAGAGAGAAATTCTAGTCTCCTTTGAGAGAAAGAGAGATAGCCAGAGAGATGCTCGGATCCTTTGAAAGAGAGACAGTGTGATGCTAGAGGGATGCTGGGATCCTTTGAAAGAGATACAGTGTGATGCTAGGCTTCTTAGGAGAGAGAGATGCTAGAATAATTGGAGAGAGAGGGGTGGAGAGATTCTAGGTTTCTTTCAGAGAAAGAGAGATGTACAGAGACAGAGAGATGCTAGGCTCTTTCGAGAGGAGAGAGAGATGCTAGGCTACATAGAGACAGAGAGATACAGAGAGAGATGCTATGAGCCTCTTAGAGAGAGATGCTAGACTACTTTGAGACAGAGACAGAGTGATGCAAGCTTCGTTTTAGACAGAGAGAGAGATGCTTGGATCCTTTGAGAGAGAGATGCTAGTCTACTTTGAGAGAGAGATATAGAGAGATGCTAGGCTCTTTTGAGAGAGAGATAGACAGAAAGAGACAGAGATTTGATAGGCTCCTTTGAGAGGGAGAGAGGGAGATAAAAGACAGGGAGTTTCTGGGCTCCTTTGGGAGAGAGAGAGATCCTAGGCTACGTTGTGAGAGAGAGAGATTCTAGTCAATTTAGATAGAGAGTGATAGATACAGAAAGAGAGATTCTTGTCTGCATAGAGGGAGATACAGGCTAGGCTCCTTTGAGAGAAGAGAGAGAGGGAGAGAGAAACAGAGAGAGAGATGCTAGGCTTCTTTGAGAGTGGGAGATAGACTGAGATATGCTAGGCTCCTTTGAAAGAGAGAGATACATGCCAGGCTCCTTTGACAGAGAGAGACACAGAGAGAGACAGTGAGAGAGAGATGATATGCTCCTTTGAGGGAGGGAGAGAGAGAGAGTGAGTGATAACAGGCTCCTTTGAGAGAATGAGAGAGAGATAGAAAGACAGGGAGATTCTAGGCCCCTATGAGAGAGAGAGAGAGAGAGATGAAAAGATATTTTAGAGAGAGAGAGAGGGATGGAGAGGGAGAAACTTGGCTCCATTGAGAGACAGAGAGAGTTGCTAAGCTCCTTTGATAGTAAGAGCGAGAGAGAGATGCTAGTCTACTTTGAGAGAGAGAGAGAGAGAATGATGCAAGATTCTTTTGAGAGAGAGAGAGAGAGAGAGAAATATGCTAGGCTTCGTAGAGAGAGAGAGGTTGAGAGAGAGAGATTCTTGTCTCCTTTGAAAGAAAGATAGAGATAGACAGATAGATGCTAAGCTCCTTTGAAAGAGAGAGAGTGTGATGCTAGCCTTCTTAGCGAGAGAGAAAGAGAGAGATGCTAGAATCCTTTTAGATAGAGAGAGAGACATGCTAGTTTCCTGTGAGATGGAGAGGGAGAGACGATATGCACCTTGGAGAGAGAGAGAGAGAGAGAGATGGGTGGCTCCGTTGAGAGAGACAGAGTGTGAGAGAGAGAGAGAGAGAGTGAAATGCTAAGCTCCTTCGAGATAAAGAGAGAGAGATATAGAGATATGCTAGGCTCCTTTGAGAGAGAGAGTAGGAGAGAAATGCGAGGCTTCTTTGAGAGAGAGAAAGACCGAGAGAGACAGAGAGAGAGATGCTAGGCTCTTTTGAGCGTGAGACTGAGGGAGAGAGATTCTACTGTCCTTTGAGAGAAAGAGAGATATACAGACACAGAGAGATGCAAGGCTCCATTGAGAGAGAGGGATGCAGGGTTCCTTTGAAAGCCAGAGAGAGATACATTCTAGGCTCCTTTGAGAGAGAGAGACAGTGATAGAGATGATATTGTCCTTTGAGAGAGAGAGAGTGAGAGAGTTACGCTAGGCTCCTTTGAGAGAAAGAAAGAGAGATAGAACGACAGGGAGATTCTAGGCTCCTTTGAGAGAGAGAGATGCAAATCTTTTTGTGGGAGAGAGAGACGGAGAGAGATAGTTGCTAAGCTCCTGTGAGAGAAAGAGAGAGAGAGAGATGCTAGTCTAGTTTGAGAGAGAGAGATAGAGAAATAGGGATGCTTGGCTCCTTTGAGAGATGAAGATATATATATGCTAGGCTTCCTTGAGAGAGAGAGAGAGTGGGAGGGGAGAGATTCTAGTATCCTTTGAGAGAAAGAGTGAGTGATAGAGAGATGCTAGGCTCCTTTGAAAGAGAGAGATTGTGATGCTAGGCTTCTTAGGGAGAGAGAGAAAAAGAGAGATGCCTGGCTCCTGATAGAGAGAGGGAGAGAGAGAGATTGAGGGATGCTAGGCTCCTTTGAGAGAGAGACAGAGAGAGATGATAGGCACCTTTGAGACAGAGAGACAGAGAGAGTGAGGGATGCTAAGCTACTTTTAGAGAACGAGAGATAGATAGAAAGACTTGGAGACTCTAGGATCCATTGAGAGAGAGAGATGCAAAGCTTTTTGAGAGAGAGAGAAAGAGAGAGAGAGAGAGGGAGAGAGATAAAGATGCTTGGCTAGGCTGAGAGAGATCCTAAGCTCCTTTGATGTAAAGAGAGAGAGAGAGATGCTAGTGTACTGAGAGAGAGAGAGAGAGACAGAGAGAGACGGAACCTAGGCTCCTTTCAGAGAGAGAGAAATATGCTACGCTTCTTTGAGAGAGAGTGAGAGAGAGAAATTCTAGTCTCCTTTGAGAGAAAGAGAGATAGCCAGAGAGATTCTGGGATCCTTTGAAAGAGATACAGTGTGATGCTAGAGAGATGCTGGATCCTTTGAAAGAGATACAGTGTGGTGCTAGGCTTCTTAGGAAAGAGAGATGCTAGAATAATTGGAGAGAGAGGGGTGGAGAGATTCTAGGCTTCTTTCAGAGAAAGAGAGATGTACAGAGACAGAGAGATGCTAGGCTCTTTCGAGAGGAGAGAGGGATGGTAGGATACATAGAGTCAGAGAGAGATAGAGAGAGATGCTATGAGCCTGTTAGAGAGAGAGATGCTAGACTACTTTGAGACAGAAACAGGGTGATGCAAGCTTCCTTTTAGAGAGAGAGAGAAATGCTAGGATCCTTTGAGAGAGGGAGATGCTAGTCTACTTTGAGAGAGAGATATAGAGAGATGCTAGGCTCTTTTGAGAGAGAGATAGACAGAAAGAGACAGAGATTTGTTAGGCTCCTTTGAGAGGGAGATAAAAGACAGGGAGTTTCTGGGCTCCTTTGGGAGAGAGAGAGATCCTAGGCTACGTTGTGAGAGAGAGAGATTCTAGTCAATTTAGATAGAGAGAGATAGAGACAGCAAGAGAGATTCTTGTCTGCATAGAGGGAGATACAGGCTAGGCTCCTTTGAGAGAAGAGAGAGAGGGAGAGAGAAAAAAAGAGAGAGATGCTAGGATTCTTTGAGAGGGAGAGATAGACAGAGATATGCTAGGCTCCTTTGAAAGAGAGAGAGTGTAATGCTACGCTTCTTAGGGAGAGAGAGAAAGTGAAACATGCTAGAATTTATTGTGAGACAGAGAAAAAGTTGAGAGATATGCTAGTCTTCTTTGAGAGAGAGAGAGACTGAGAGAGACAGAGATAAAGAGATGCTAGGGTCCTTTGAGAGTGACAGAGAGGGAGAGAGATTGTAGGCTCCTTTGAGACAAAGAGAGATATACAGAGACAGTGAGACTCCAGGCTTCTTCTTCTTCTAGAGAGAAATGCTAGGGTACTTAGAAAGAGAGAGAGATACATACATGCTAGGCTCCTTTGAGAGAGAGTCAGAGAGAGAGATGATAGGCACCTTTGAGACAGAGACACAGAGAGAGTGAGGGATGCTAAGCTCCTTTTAGAGAACGAGAGAGAGATAGAAAGACTTGGAGACTCTAGGCTCCATTGAGGGAGAGAGATGCAAAGCTTTTTGAGAGAGAGAGAAAGAGAGAGAGAGGGAGAGAGATAAAGATGCTTATCTAGGCTGAGAGAGATTCTAAGCTCCTTTGATGTAAAGAGAGAGAGAGAGAGATGCTAGTCTACTGAGAGAAAGAGAGAGAAAGAGAAAGAGAGAGAGAGACGGAACCTAGGCTCCTTTCAGAGAGAGAGAAATATGCTATGCTTCTTTGAGAGAGAGTGAGAGAGAGAAATTCTAGTCTCCTTTGAGAGAAAGAGAGATAGCCAGAGAGATGCTGGGATCCTTTGAAAGAGAGTGTGATGCTTGGCTTCTTAGGAGAGAGAGACGCTAGAATCCTTTGAGAGAGAGTGGTGGAGAGATTCTAGGCTTCTTTCAGAGAAAGAGAGATGTACAGAGACAGAGAGATGCTACGCTCTTTCGAGAGGAGAGAGAGATGCTAGGCTACATAGAGTCAGAGAGAGACAGAGAGAGATGCTATGAGCCTATTAGAGAGAGAGATGCTAGACTACTTTGAGACAGAGACAGAGTGATGCAAGCTTCCTTTTAGAGAGAGAGAGAGAGATGCTAGGATCCTTTGAGAGAGGGAGATGCTAGTCTACTTTGAGAGAGATATATAGAGAGATGCTAGGCTCTTTTGAGAGAGAGATAGACAGAAAGAGACAGAGATTTGATAGGCTCCTTTGAGACGGAGATAAAAGACAGGGAGTTTCTGGGCTCCTTTGGAGAGAGAGAGATCCTAGGCTACGTTGTGAGAGAGAGAGATTCTAGTCAATTTAGATAGAGAGAGATAGAGACAGAAAGAGAAATTCTTGTCTGCATAGAGGGAGATAAAGGCTAGGCTCCTTTGAGAGAAGAGAGAGAGGGAGAGAGAAACAGAGAGAGAGATGCTAGGCTTCTTTGAGAGGGAGAGATAGACAGAGACATGCTAGGCTCCTTTGAAATAGAGAGATACATGCCAGGCTCCTTTGACAGAGAGAGACACAGAGAGAGACAGTGAGAGAGAGATGATATGCTCCTTTGAGGGAGGGAGAGAGAGAGGGAGTGATAACAGGCTCCTTTGAGAGAATGAGAGAGAGATAGAAAGACAGGGAGATTCTAGGCCCCTATGAGAGAGAGAGAGATATGAAAAGATTTTTTAGAGAGAGCGAGAGGGAGGGAGAGGGAGAAAATTGGTTCCATTGAGAGACAGAGAGAGTTGCTAAGCTACTTTGATAGTAAGAGAGAGAGAGAGATGCTAGTCTACTTTGAGAGAGAGAGAGAGAATGATGCAAGATTCTTTTGAGAGAGAGAGAGAGAGAGAAATATGCTAGGCTTCTTAGAGATAGAGAGGTTGAGAGAGAGAGATTCTTGTCTCCTTTGAAAGAAAGATAGAGATAGACAGATAGATGCTAAGCTCCTTTGAAAGAGAGAGAGTGTGATGCTAGCCTTCTTAGCGAGAGAGAAAGAGAGAGATGCTAGAATCCTTTTAGATAGAGAGAGAGACATGCTAGTTTCCTGTGAGATGGAGAGGGAGAGACGATATGCACCTTGGAGAGAGAGAGAGAGAGAGAGATGGGTGGCTCCGTTGAGAGAGACAGAGTGTGAGAGAGAGAGAGAGAGAGTGAAATGCTAAGCTCCTTCGAGATAAAGAGAGAGATATATAGAGATATGCTAGGCTCCTTTGAGAGAGAGAGTAGGAGAGAAATGCGAGGCTTCTTTGAGAGAGAGAAAGACCGAGAGAGACAGAGAGAGAGATGCTAGGCTCTTTTGAGCGTGAGACTGAGGGAGAGAGACTCTAGTGTCCTTTGAGAGAAAGAGAGATATACAGACACAGAGAGATGCAAGGCTCCATTGAGAGAGAGGGATGCAGGGTTCCTTGGAAAGCCAGAGAGAGATACATTCTAGGCTCCTTTGAGAGAGAGAGACAGTGATAGAGATGATATTGTCCTTTGAGAGAGAGAGAGTGAGAGAGTTACACTAGGCTCCTTTGAGAGAAAGAAAGAGAGACAGAACGACAGGGAGATTCTAGGCTCCTTTGAGAGAGAGAGATGCAAATCTTTTTGTGAGAGAGAGAGACGGAGAGAGATAGATGCTAAGCTCCTGTGAGAGAAAGAGAGAGAGAGAGATGCTAGTCTAGTTTGAGAGAGAGAGATAGAGAAATAGGGATGCTTGGCTCCTTTGAGAGATGAAGATATATATATGCTAGGCTTCCTTGAGAGAGAGAGAGAGTGGGAGGGGAGAGATTCTAGTATCCTTTGAGAGAAAGAGTGAGTGATAGAGAGATGCTAGGCTCCTTTGAAAGAGAGAGATTGTGATGCTAGGCTTCTTAGGGAGAGAGAGAAAAAGAGAGATGCCTGGCTCCTGATAGAGAGAGGGAGAGAGAGAGATTGAGGGATGCTAGGCTCCTTTGAGAGAGAGACAGAGAGAGATGATAGGCACCTTTGAGACAGAGAGACAGAGAGAGTGAGGGATGCTAAGCTACTTTTAGAGAACGAGAGATAGATAGAAAGTCTTGGAGACTCTAGGATCCATTGAGAGAGAGAGATGCAAAGCTTTTTGAGAGAGAGAGAAAGAGAGAGAGAGAGAGGGAGAGAGATAAAGATGCTTGGCTAGGCTGAGAGAGATCCTAAGCTCCTTTGATGTAAAGAGAGAGAGAGAGATGCTAGTGTACTGAGAGAGAGAGAGAGAGACAGAGAGAGACGGAACCTAGGCTCCTTTCAGAGAGAGAGAAATATGCTACGCTTCTTTGAGAGAGAGTGAGAGAGAGAAATTCTAGTCTCCTTTGAGAGAAAGAGAGATAGCCAGAGAGATTCTGGGATCCTTTGAAAGAGATACAGTGTGATGCTAGAGAGATGCTGGATCCTTTGAAAGAGATACAGTGTGGTGCTAGGCTTCTTAGGAAAGAGAGATGCTAGAATAATTGGAGAGAGAGGGGTGGAGAGATTCTAGGCTTCTTTCAGAGAAAGAGAGATGTACAGAGACAGAGAGATGCTAGGCTCTTTCGAGAGGAGAGAGGGATGGTAGGATACATAGAGTCAGAGAGAGATAGAGAGAGATGCTATGAGCCTGTTAGAGAGAGAGATGCTAGACTACTTTGAGACAGAAACAGGGTGATGCAAGCTTCCTTTTAGAGAGAGAGAGAAATGCTAGGATCCTTTGAGAGAGGGAGATGCTAGTCTACTTTGAGAGAGAGATATAGAGAGATGCTAGGCTCTTTTGAGAGAGAGATAGACAGAAAGAGACAGAGATTTGTTAGGCTCCTTTGAGAGGGAGATAAAAGACAGGGAGTTTCTGGGCTCCTTTGGGAGAGAGAGAGATCCTAGGCTACGTTGTGAGAGAGAGAGATTCTAGTCAATTTAGATAGAGAGAGATAGAGACAGCAAGAGAGATTCTTGTCTGCATAGAGGGAGATACAGGCTAGGCTCCTTTGAGAGAAGAGAGAGAGGGAGAGAGAAAAAAAGAGAGAGATGCTAGGATTCTTTGAGAGGGAGAGATAGACAGAGATATGCTAGGCTCCTTTGAAAGAGAGAGAGTGTAATGCTACGCTTCTTAGGGAGAGAGAGAAAGTGAAACATGCTAGAATTTATTGTGAGTCAGAGAAAAAGTTGAGAGATATGCTAGTCTTCTTTGAGAGAGAGAGACTGAGAGAGACAGAGATAAAGAGATGCTAGGGTCCTTTGAGAGTGACAGAGAGGGAGAGAGATTGTAGGCTCCTTTGAGACAAAGAGAGATATACAGAGACAGTGAGACTCCAGGCTTCTTCTTCTTCTAGAGAGAAATGCTAGGGTACTTAGAAAGAGAGAGAGATACATACATGCTAGGCTCCTTTGAGAGAGAGTCAGAGAGAGAGATGATAGGCACCTTTGAGACAGAGACACAGAGAGAGTGAGGGATGCTAAGCTCCTTTTAGAGAACGAGAGAGAGATAGAAAGACTTGGAGACTCTAGGCTCCATTGAGGGAGAGAGATGCAAAGCTTTTTGAGAGAGAGAGAAAGAGAGAGAGAGGGAGAGAGATAAAGATGCTTATCTAGGCTGAGAGAGATTCTAAGCTCCTTTGATGTAAAGAGAGAGAGAGAGAGATGCTAGTCTACTGAGAGAAAGAGAGAGAAAGAGAAAGAGAGAGAGAGACGGAACCTAGGCTCCTTTCAGAGAGAGAGAAATATGCTATGCTTCTTTGAGAGAGAGTGAGAGAGAGAAATTCTAGTCTCCTTTGAGAGAAAGAGAGATAGCCAGAGAGATGCTGGGATCCTTTGAAAGAGAGTGTGATGCTTGGCTTCTTAGGAGAGAGAGACGCTAGAATCCTTTGAGAGAGAGTGGTGGAGAGATTCTAGGCTTCTTTCAGAGAAAGAGAGATGTACAGAGACAGAGAGATGCTACGCTCTTTCGAGAGGAGAGAGAGATGCTAGGCTACATAGAGTCAGAGAGAGACAGAGAGAGATGCTATGAGCCTATTAGAGAGAGAGATGCTAGACTACTTTGAGACAGAGACAGAGTGATGCAAGCTTCCTTTTAGAGAGAGAGAGAGAGATGCTAGGATCCTTTGAGAGAGGGAGATGCTAGTCTACTTTGAGAGAGATATATAGAGAGATGCTAGGCTCTTTTGAGAGAGAGATAGACAGAAAGAGACAGAGATTTGATAGGCTCCTTTGAGACGGAGATAAAAGACAGGGAGTTTCTGGGCTCCTTTGGAGAGAGAGAGATCCTAGGCTACGTTGTGAGAGAGAGAGATTCTAGTCAATTTAGATAGAGAGAGATAGAGACAGAAAGAGAAATTCTTGTCTGCATAGAGGGAGATAAAGGCTAGGCTCCTTTGAGAGAAGAGAGAGAGGGAGAGAGAAACAGAGAGAGAGATGCTAGGCTTCTTTGAGAGGGAGAGATAGACAGAGACATGCTAGGCTCCTTTGAAATAGAGAGATACATGCCAGGCTCATTTGACAGAGAGAGACACAGAGAGAGACAGTGAGAGAGAGATGATATGCTCCTTTGAGGGAGGGAGAGAGAGAGGGAGTGATAACAGGCTCCTTTGAGAGAATGAGAGAGAGATAGAAAGACAGGGAGATTCTAGGCCCCTATGAGAGAGAGAGAGATATGAAAAGATTTTTTAGAGAGAGCGAGAGGGAGGGAGAGGGAGAAAATTGGTTCCATTGAGAGACAGAGAGAGTTGCTAAGCTACTTTGATAGTAAGAGAGAGAGAGAGATGCTAGTCTACTTTGAGAGAGAGAGAGAGAATGATGCAAGATTCTTTTGAGAGAGAGAGAGAGAGAGAAATATGCTAGGCTTCTTAGAGATAGAGAGGTTGAGAGAGAGAGATTCTTGTCTCCTTTGAAAGAAAGATAGAGATAGACAGATAGATGCTAAGCTCCTTTGAAAGAGAGAGAGTGTGATGCTAGCCTTCTTAGCGAGAGAGAAAGAGAGAGATGCTAGAATCCTTTTAGATAGAGAGAGAGACATGCTAGTTTCCTGTGAGATGGAGAGGGAGAGACGATATGCACCTTGGAGAGAGAGAGAGAGAGAGAGATGGGTGGCTCCGTTGAGAGAGACAGAGTGTGAGAGAGAGAGAGAGAGAGTGAAATGCTAAGCTCCTTCGAGATAAAGAGAGAGATATATAGAGATATGCTAGGCTCCTTTGAGAGAGAGAGTAGGAGAGAAATGCGAGGCTTCTTTGAGAGAGAGAAAGACCGAGAGAGACAGAGAGAGAGATGCTAGGCTCTTTTGAGCGTGAGACTGAGGGAGAGAGACTCTAGTGTCCTTTGAGAGAAAGAGAGATATACAGACACAGAGAGATGCAAGGCTCCATTGAGAGAGAGGGATGCAGGGTTCCTTGGAAAGCCAGAGAGAGATACATTCTAGGCTCCTTTGAGAGAGAGAGACAGTGATAGAGATGATATTGTCCTTTGAGAGAGAGAGAGTGAGAGAGTTACACTAGGCTCCTTTGAGAGAAAGAAAGAGAGACAGAACGACAGGGAGATTCTAGGCTCCTTTGAGAGAGAGAGATGCAAATCTTTTTGTGAGAGAGAGAGACGGAGAGAGATAGATGCTAAGCTCCTGTGAGAGAAAGAGAGAGAGAGAGATGCTAGTCTAGTTTGAGAGAGAGAGATAGAGAAATAGGGATGCTTGGCTCCTTTGAGAGATGAAGATATATATATGCTAGGCTTCTTTGAGAGAGAGAGAGAGTGGGAGGGGAGAGATTCTAGTATCTTTGAGAGAAAGAGTGAGTGATAGAGAGATGCTAGGCTCCTTTGAAAGAGAGAGATTGTGATGCTAGGCTTCTTAGGGAGAGAGAGAAAAAGAGAGATGCCTGGCTCCTGATAGAGAGAGGGAGAGAGAGAGATTGAGGGATGCTAGGCTCCTTTGAGAGAGAGACAGAGAGAGATGATAGGCACCTTTGAGACAGAGAGACAGAGAGAGTGAGGGATGCTAAGCTCCTTTTAGAGAACGAGAGAGAGATAGAAAGACTTGGAGACTCTAGGATCCATTGAGAGAGAGAGATGCAAAGCTTTTTGAGAGAGAGAAATAGAGAGAGAGAGAGGGAGAGAGATAAAGATGCTTGGCAAGGCTGAGAGAGATCCTAAGCTCCTTTGATGTAAAGAGAGAGAGAGAGATGCTAGTCTACTGAGAGAGAGAGAGAGAGAGAGAGAGAGAGAGATAGAGAGAGAGATTTGGAACCTAGGCTCCTTTCAGAGAGAGAGAAATATGCTACGCTTCTTTGAGAGAGAGAGTGAGAGAGAGAAATTCTAGTCTCCTTTGAGAGAAAGAGAGATAGCCAGAGAGATGCTCGGATCCTTTGAAAGAGAGACAGTGTGATGCTAGAGGGATGCTGGGATCCTTTGAAAGAGATACAGTGTGATGCTAGGCTTCTTAGGAGAGAGAGATGCTAGAATAATTGGAGAGAGAGGGGTGGAGAGATTCTAGGCTTCTTTCAGAGAAAGAGAGATGTACAGAGACAGAGAGATGCTAGGCTCTTTCGAGAGGAGAGAGAGATGCTAGGCTACATAGAGACAGAGACAGAGAGAGATGCTATGAGCCTATTAGAGAGAGAGATGCTAGACTACTTTGAGACAGAGACAGAGTGATGCAAGCTTCCTTTTAGAGAGAGAGAGAGAGATGCTAGGATCCTTTGAGAGAGGGAGATGCTAGTCTACTTTGAGAGAGAGATATAGAGAGATGCTAGGCTCTTTTGAGAGAGAGATAGACAGAAAGAGACAGAGATTTGATAGGCTCCTTTGAGAGGCAGATAAAAGACAGGGAGTTTCTGGGCTCCTTTGGGAGAGAGAGAGATCCTAGGCTACGTTGTGAGAGAGAGAGATTCCAGTCAATTTAGATAGAGAGAGATAGAGACAGAAAGAGAGATTCTTGTCTGCATAGAGGGAGATACAGGCTAGGCTCCTTTGAGAGAAGAGAGAGAGGGAGAGAGAAACAGAGAGAGAGATGCTAGGCTTCTTTGAGAGGGGGAGATAGGCAGAGATATGCTAGGCTCCTTTGAAAGAGAGAGATACATGCCAGGCTCCTTTGACAGAGAGAGACACAGAGAGAGACAGTGAGAGAGAGATGATATGCTCCTTTGAGGGAGGGAGAGAGAGAGAGTGAGTGATAACAGGCTCCTTTGAGAGAATGAGAGAGAGATAGAAAGACAGGGAGATTCTAGGCCCCTATGAGAGAGAGAGAGAGAGAGATGAAAAGATATTTTAGAGAGAGAGAGATGGATGGAGAGGGAGAAACTTGGCTCCATTGAGAGACAGAGAGAGTTGCTAAGCTACTTTGATAGTAAGAGCGAGAGAGAGATGCTAGTCTACTTTGAGAGAGAGAGAGAGAATGATGCAAGATTCTTTTGAGAGAGAGAGAGAGAGAGAGAGAAATATGCTAGGCTTCGTAGAGAGAGAGAGGTTGAGAGAGAGAGATTCTTGTCTCCTTTGAAAGAAAGATAGAGATAGACAGATAGATGCTAAGCTCCTTTGAAAGAGAGAGAGTGTGATGCTAGCCTTCTTAGCGAGAGAGAAAGAGAGAGATGCTAGAATCCTTTTAGAGAGAGAGAGAGACATGCTAGTTTCCTGTGAGATGGAGAGGGAGAGACGATATGCACCTTGGAGAGAGAGAGAGATAGATGGGTGGCTCCGTTGAGAGAGACAGAATGTGAGAGAGAGAGAGAGAGTGAAATGCTAAGCTCCTTCGAGATAAAGAGAGAGAGATATAGAGATATGCTAGGCTCCTTTGAGAGAGAGAGTAGGAGAGAAATGCGAGGCTTCTTTGAGAGAGAGAAAGACCGAGAGAGACAGAGAGAGAGATGCTAGGCTCTTTTGAGCGTGAGACTGAGGGAGAGAGATTCTACTGTCCTTTGAGAGAAAGAGAGATATACAGACACAGAGAGATGCAAGGCTCCATTGAGAGAGAGGGATGCAGGGTTCCTTTGAAAGCCAGAGAGAGATACATTCTAGGCTCCTTTGAGAGAGAGAGACAGTGATAGAGATGATATTGTCCTTTGAGAGAGAGAGAGTGAGAGAGTTACGCTAGGCTCCTTTGAGAGAAAGAAAGAGAGATAGAACGACAGGGAGATTCTAGGCTCCTTTGAGAGAGAGAGATGCAAATCTTTTTGTGAGAGAGAGAGACGGAGAGAGATAGTTGCTAAGCTCCTGTGAGAGAAAGAGAGAGAGAGAGATGCTAGTCTAGTTTGAGAGAGAGAGATAGAGAAATAGGGATGCTTGGCTCCTTTGAGAGATGAAGATATATATATGCTAGGCTTCCTTGAGAGAGAGAGAGAGTGGGAGGGGAGAGATTCTAGTATCCTTTGAGAGAAAGAGTGAGTGATAGAGAGATGCTAGGCTCCTTTGAAAGAGAGAGATTGTGATGCTAGGCTTCTTAGGGAGAGAGAGAAAAAGAGAGATGCCTGGCTCCTGATAGAGAGAGGGAGAGAGAGAGATTGAGGGATGCTAGGCTCCTTTGAGAGAGAGACAGAGAGAGATGATAGGCACCTTTGAGACAGAGAGACAGAGAGAGTGAGGGATGCTAAGCTACTTTTAGAGAACGAGAGATAGATAGAAAGACTTGGAGACTCTAGGATCCATTGAGAGAGAGAGATGCAAAGCTTTTTGAGAGAGAGAGAAAGAGAGAGAGAGAGAGGGAGAGAGATAAAGATGCTTGGCTAGGCTGAGAGAGATCCTAAGCTCCTTTGATGTAAAGAGAGAGAGAGAGATGCTAGTGTACTGAGAGAGAGAGAGAGAGACAGAGAGAGACGGAACCTAGGCTCCTTTCAGAGAGAGAGAAATATGCTACGCTTCTTTGAGAGAGAGTGAGAGAGAGAAATTCTAGTCTCCTTTGAGAGAAAGAGAGATAGCCAGAGAGATTCTGGGATCCTTTGAAAGAGATACAGTGTGATGCTAGAGAGATGCTGGGATCCTTTGAAAGAGATACAGTGTGGTGCTAGGCTTCTTAGGAAAGAGAGATGCTAGAATAATTGGAGAGAGAGGGGTGGAGAGATTCTAGGCTTCTTTCAGAGAAAGAGAGATGTACAGAGACAGAGAGATGCTAGGCTCTTTCGAGAGGAGAGAGGGATGGTAGGATACATAGAGTCAGAGAGAGATAGAGAGAGATGCTATGAGCCTGTTAGAGAGAGAGATGCTAGACTACTTTGAGACAGAAACAGGGTGATGCAAGCTTCCTTTTAGAGAGAGAGAGAAATGCTAGGATCCTTTGAGAGAGGGAGATGCTAGTCTACTTTGAGAGAGAGATATAGAGAGATGCTAGGCTCTTTTGAGAGAGAGATAGACAGAAAGAGACAGAGATTTGTTAGGCTCCTTTGAGAGGGAGATAAAAGACAGGGAGTTTCTGGGCTCCTTTGGGAGAGAGAGAGATCCTAGGCTACGTTGTGAGAGAGAGAGATTCTAGTCAATTTAGATAGAGAGAGATAGAGACAGCAAGAGAGATTCTTGTCTGCATAGAGGGAGATACAGGCTAGGCTCCTTTGAGAGAAGAGAGAGAGGGAGAGAGAAAAAAAGAGAGAGATGCTAGGATTCTTTGAGAGGGAGAGATAGACAGAGATATGCTAGGCTCCTTTGAAAGAGAGAGAGTGTAATGCTACGCTTCTTAGGGAGAGAGAGAAAGTGAAACATGCTAGAATTTATTGTGAGACAGAGAAAAAAATTGAGAGATATGCTAGTCTTCTTTGAGAGAGAGAGAGACTGAGAGAGACAGAGATAAAGAGATGCTAGGGTCCTTTGAGAGTGACAGAGAGGGAGAGAGATTGTAGGCTCCTTTGAGACAATGAGAGATATACAGAGACAGTGAGACTCCAGGCTTCTTCTTCTTCTAGAGAGAAATGCTAGGGTACTTAGAAAGAGAGAGAGATACATACATGCTAGGCTCCTTTGAGAGAGAGTCAGAGAGAGAGATGATAGGCACCTTTGAGACAGAGACACAGAGAGAGTGAGGGATGCTAAGCTCCTTTTAGAGAACGAGAGAGAGATAGAAAGACTTGGAGACTCTAGGCTCCATTGAGAGAGAGAGATGCAAAGCTTTTTGAGAGAGATAGAAAGAGAGAGAGAGGGAGAGAGATAAAGATGCTAGGCTAGGCTGTGAGAGATTCTAAGCTCCTTTGATGTAAAGAGAGAGAGAGAGAGATGCTAGTCTACTGAGAGAAAGAGAGAGAAAGAGAAAGAGAGAGAGAGAGAGAGACGGAACCTAGGCTCCTTTCAGAAAGAGAGAAATATGCTATGCTTCTTTGAGAGAGAGTGAGAGAGAGAAATTCTAGTCTCCTTTGAGAGAAAGAGAGATAGCCAGAGAGATGCTGGGATCCTTTGAAAGAGAGTGTGATGCTTGGCTTCTTAGGAGAGAGAGACGCTAGAATCCTTTGAGAGAGAGTGGTGGAGAGATTCTAGGCTTCTTTCAGAGAAAGAGAGATGTACAGAGACAGAGAGATGCTACGCTCTTTCGAGAGGAGAGAGAGATGCTAGGCTACATAGAGTCAGAGAGAGACAGAGAGAGATGCTATGAGCCTATTAGAGAGAGAGATGCTAGACTACTTTGAGACAGAGACAGAGTGATGCAAGCTTCCTTTTAGAGAGAGAGAGAGATGCTAGGATCCTTTGAGAGAGGGAGATGCTAGTCTACTTTGAGAGAGATATATAGAGAGATGCTAGGCTCTTTTGAGAGAGAGATAGACAGAAAGAGACAGAGATTTGATAGGCTCCTTTGAGACGGAGATAAAAGACAGGGAGTTTCTGGGCTCCTTTGGAGAGAGAGAGATCCTAGGCTACGTTGTGAGAGAGAGAGATTCTAGTCAATTTAGATAGAGAGAGATAGAGACAGAAAGAGAAATTCTTGTCTGCATAGAGGGAGATACAGGCTAGGCTCCTTTGAGAGAAGAGAGAGAGGGAGAGAGAAACAGAGGGAGAGATGCTAGGCTTCTTTGAGAGGGAGAGATAGACAGAGACATGCTAGGCTCCTTTGAAATAGAGAGATACATGCCAGGCTTCTTTGACAGAGAGAGACACAGAGAGAGACAGTGAGAGAGAGATGATATGCTCCTTTGAGGGAGGGAGAGAGAGAGAGTGAGTGATAACAGGCTCCTTTGAGAGAATGAGAGAGAGATAGAAAGACAGGGAGATTCTAGGCCCCTATGAGAGAGAGAGAGAGAGAGATGAAAAGATATTTTAGAGAGAGAGAGATGGATGGAGAGGGAGAAACTTGGCTCCATTGAGAGACAGAGAGAGTTGCTAAGCTCCTTTGATAGTAAGAGCGAGAGAGAGATGCTAGTCTACTTTGAGAGAGAGAGAGAGAATGATGCAAGATTCTTTTGAGAGAGAGAGAGAGAGAGAGAGAAATATGCTAGGCTTCGTAGAGAGAGAGAGGTTGAGAGAGAGAGATTCTTGTCTCCTTTGAAAGAAAGATAGAGATAGACAGATAGATGCTAAGCTCCTTTGAAAGAGAGAGAGTGTGATGCTAGCCTTCTTAGCGAGAGAGAAAGAGAGAGATGCTAGAATCCTTTTAGAGAGAGAGAGAGACATGCTAGTTTCCTGTGAGATGGAGAGGGAGAGACGATATGCACCTTGGAGAGAGAGAGAGAGAGATGGGTGGCTCCGTTGAGAGAGACAGAGTGTGAGAGAGAGAGAGAGAGAGTGAAATGCTAAGCTCCTTCGAGATAAAGAGAGAGATATATAGAGATATGCTAGGCTCCTTAGAGAGAGAGAGTAGGAGAGAAATGCGAGGCTTCTTTGAGAGAGAGAAAGACCGAGAGAGACAGAGAGAGAGATGCTAGGCTCTTTTGAGCGTGAGACTGAGGGAGAGAGACTCTAGTGTCCTTTGAGAGAAAGAGAGATATACAGACACAGAGAGATGCAAGGCTCCATTGAGAGAGAGGGATGCAGGGTTCCTTTGAAAGCCAGAGAGAGATACATTCTAGGCTCCTTTGAGAGAGAGAGACAGTGATAGAGATGATATTGTCCTTTGAGAGAGAGAGAGTGAGAGAGTTACACTAGGCTCCTTTGAGAGAAAGAAAGAGAGACAGAACGACAGGGAGATTCTAGGCTCCTTTGAGAGAGAGAGATGCAAATCTTTTTGTGAGAGAGAGAGACGGAGAGAGATAGATGCTAAGCTCCTGTGAGAGAAAGAGAGAGAGAGAGATGCTAGTCTAGTTGGAGAGAGAGAGATAGAGAAATAGGGATGCTTGGCTCCTTTGAGAGATGAAGATATATATATGCTAGGCTTCTTTGAGAGAGAGAGAGAGTGGGAGGGGAGAGATTCTAGTATCTTTGAGAGAAAGAGTGAGTGATAGAGAGATGCTAGGCTCCTTTGAAAGAGAGAGATTGTGATGCTAGGCTTCTTAGGGAGAGAGAGAAAAAGAGAGATGCCTGGCTCCTGATAGAGAGAGGGAGAGAGAGAGATTGAGGGATGCTAGGCTCCTTTGAGAGAGAGACAGAGAGAGATGATAGGCACCTTTGAGACAGAGAGACAGAGAGAGTGAGGGATGCTAAGCTCCTTTTAGAGAACGAGAGAGAGATAGAAAGACTTGGAGACTCTAGGCTCCATTGAGAGAGAGAGATGCAAAGCTTTTTGAGAGAGAGAAAGAGAGAGAGAGAGAGGGAGAGAGATAAAGATGCTTGGCAAGGCTGAGAGAGATCCTAAGCTCCTTTGATGTAAAGAGAGAGAGAGAGATGCTAGTCTACTGAGAGAGAGAGAGAGAGAGAGAGAGATAGAGAGAGAGATTTGGAACCTAGGCTCCTTTCAGAGAGAGAGAAATATGCTACGCTTCTTTGAGAGAGAGAGTGAGAGAGAGAAATTCTAGTCTCCTTTGAGAGAAAGAGAGATAGCCAGAGAGATGCTCGGATCCTTTGAAAGAGAGACAGTGTGATGCTAGAGGGATGCTGGGATCCTTTGAAAGAGATACAGTGTGATGCTAGGCTTCTTAGGAGAGAGAGATGCTAGAATAATTGGAGAGAGAGGGGTGGAGAGATTCTAGGCTTCTTTCAGAGAAAGAGAGATGTACAGAGACAGAGAGATGCTAGGCTCTTTCGAGAGGAGAGAGAGATGCTAGGCTACATAGAGACAGACAGAGAGAGATGCTATGAGCCTATTAGAGAGAGAGATGCTAGACTACTTTGAGACAGAGACAGAGTGATGCAAGCTTCCTTTTAGAGAGAGAGAGAGATGCTAGGATCCTTTGAGAGAGGGAGATGGTAGTCTACTTTGAGAGAGAGATATAGAGAGATGCTAGGCTCTTTTGAGAGAGAGATAGACAGAAAGAGACAGAGATTTGATAGGCTCCTTTGAGAGGCAGATAAAAGACAGGGAGTTTCTGGGCTCCTTTGGGAGAGAGAGAGATCCTAGGCTACGTTGTGAGAGAGAGAGATTCTAGTCAATTTAGATAGAGAGAGATAGAGACAGAAAGAGAGATTCTTGTCTGCATAGAGGGAGATACAGGCTAGGCTCCTTTGAGAGAAGAGAGAGAGGGAGAGAGAAAAAAAGAGAGAGATGCTAGGCTTCTTTGAGAGGGATAGATAGACAGAGATATGCTAGGCTCCTTTGAAAGAGAGAGAGTGTAATGCTACGCTTCTTAGGGAGAGAGAGAAAGTGAAACATGCTAGAATTTATTGTGAGACAGAGAAAAAATTGAGAGATATGCTAGGCTTCTTTGAGAGAGAGAGAGACTGAGAGAGACAGAGAGAAAGAGATGCTAGGGTCCTTTGAGAGTGACAGAGAGGGAGAGAGATTGTAGGCTCCTTTGAGACAAAGAGAGATACACAGAGACAGTGAGACTCCAGGCTTCTTCTTCTTCTAGAGAGAAATGCTAGGGTACTTAGAAAGAGAGAGAGATACATACATGCTAGGCTCCTTTGAGAGAGAGTCAGAGAGAGAGATGATAGGCACCTTTGAGACAGAGACACAGAGAGAGTGAGGGATGCTAAGCTCCTTTTAGAGAACGAGAGAGAGATAGAAAGACTTGGAGACCCTAGGCTCCATTGAGAGAGAGAGATGCAAAGCTTTTTGAGAGAGAGAGAAAGAGAGAGAGAGAGAGGGAGAGAGATAAAGATGCTAGGCTAGGCTGAGAGAGATCCTAAGCTCCTTTGATGTAAAGAGAGAGAGAGAGAGATGCTAGTCTACTGAGAGAGAGAGAGAGAGAGAGAGAGAGATGCTAGTCTACTGAGAGAAAGAGAGAGAGAGAGAGAGAGACGGAACCTAGGCACCTTTCAGAGAGAGCGAAATATGCTATGCTTCTTTGAGAGAGAGTGAGAGAGAGAAATTCTAGTCTCCTTTGAGAGAAAGAGAGATAGCCAGAGAGATGCTGGGATCCTTTGAAAGAGAGTGTGATGCTTGGCTTCTTAGGAGAGAGAGACGCTAGAATCCTTTGAGAGAGAGTGGTGGAGAGATTCTAGGCTTCTTTCAGAGAAAGAGAGATGTACAGAGACAGAGAGATGCTAGGCTCTTTCGAGAGGAGAGAGAGTTGCTAGGCTACATAGAGTCAGAGAGAGACAGAGAGAGATGCTATGAGCCTATTAGAGAGAGAGATGCTAGACTACTTTGAGACAGAGACAGGGTGATGCAAGCTTCCTTTTAGAGAGAGAGAGAGATGCTAGGATCCTTTGAGAGAGGGAGATGCTAGTCTACTTTGAGAGAGAGATATAGAGAGATGCTAGGCTCTTTTGAGAGAGAGATAGACAGAAAGAGACAGAGATTTGATAGGCTCCTTTGAGAGGGAGATAAAAGACAGGGAGTTTCTGGGCTCCTTTGGGAGAGAGAGAGATCCTAGGCTACGTTGTGAGAGAGAGAGATTCTAGTCAATTTAGATAGAGAGAGATAGAGACAGAAAGAGAGATTCTTGTCTGCATAGAGGGAGATACAGGCTAGGCTCCTTTGAGAGAAGAGAGAGAGGGAGAGAGAAAAAAAGAGAGAGATGCTAGGCTTCTTTGAGAGGGAGAGATAGACAGAGATATGCTAGGCTCCTTTGAAAGAGAGAGAGTGTAATGCTACGCTTCTTAGGGAGAGAGAGAAAGTGAAACATGCTAGAATTTATTGTGAGACAGAGAAAAAATAGAGAGATGTGCTAGTCTTCTTTGAGAGAGAGAGAGACTGAGAGAGACAGAGATAAAGAGATGCTAGGGTCCTTTGAGAGTGACAGAGAGGGAGAGAGATTGTAGGCTCCTTTGAGACAATGAGAGATATACAGAGACAGTGAGACTCCAGGCTTCTTCTTCTTCTAGAGAGAAATGCTAGGGTACTTAGAAAGAGAGAGAGATACATACATGCTAGGCTCCTTTGAGAGAGAGTCAGAGAGAGAGATGATAGGCACCTTTGAGACAGAGACACAGAGAGAGTGAGGGATGCTAAGCTCCTTTTAGAGAACGAGAGAGAGATAGAAAGACTTGGAGACTCTAGGCTCCATTGAGAGAGAGAGATGCAAAGCTTTTTGAGAGAGATAGAAAGAGAGAGAGAGGGAGAGAGATAAAGATGCTAGGCTAGGCTGTGAGAGATTCTAAGCTCCTTTGATGTAAAGAGAGAGAGAGAGAGATGCTAGTCTACTGAGAGAAAGAGAGAGAAAGAGAAAGAGAGAGAGAGAGAGAGACGGAACCTAGGCTCCTTTCAGAAAGAGAGAAATATGCTATGCTTCTTTGAGAGAGAGTGAGAGAGAGAAATTCTAGTCTCCTTTGAGAGAAAGAGAGATAGCCAGAGAGATGCTGGGATCCTTTGAAAGAGAGTGTGATGCTTGGCTTCTTAGGAGAGAGAGACGCTAGAATCCTTTGAGAGAGAGTGGTGGAGAGATTCTAGGCTTCTTTCAGAGAAAGAGAGATGTACAGAGACAGAGAGATGCTACGCTCTTTCGAGAGGAGAGAGAGATGCTAGGCTACATAGAGTCAGAGAGAGACAGAGAGAGATGCTATGAGCCTATTAGAGAGAGAGATGCTAGACTACTTTGAGACAGAGACAGAGTGATGCAAGCTTCCTTTTAGAGAGAGAGAGAGATGCTAGGATCCTTTGAGAGAGGGAGATGCTAGTCTACTTTGAGAGAGATATATAGAGAGATGCTAGGCTCTTTTGAGAGAGAGATAGACAGAAAGAGACAGAGATTTGATAGGCTCCTTTGAGACGGAGATAAAAGACAGGGAGTTTCTGGGCTCCTTTGGAGAGAGAGAGATCCTAGGCTACGTTGTGAGAGAGAGAGATTCTAGTCAATTTAGATAGAGAGAGATAGAGACAGAAAGAGAAATTCTTGTCTGCATAGAGGGAGATACAGGCTAGGCTCCTTTGAGAGAAGAGAGAGAGGGAGAGAGAAACAGAGGGAGAGATGCTAGGCTTCTTTGAGAGGGAGAGATAGACAGAGACATGCTAGGCTCCTTTGAAATAGAGAGATACATGCCAGGCTTCTTTGACAGAGAGAGACACAGAGAGAGACAGTGAGAGAGAGATGATATGCTCCTTTGAGGGAGGGAGAGAGAGAGAGTGAGTGATAACAGGCTCCTTTGAGAGAATGAGAGAGAGATAGAAAGACAGGGAGATTCTAGGCCCCTATGAGAGAGAGAGAGAGAGAGATGAAAAGATATTTTAGAGAGAGAGAGATGGATGGAGAGGGAGAAACTTGGCTCCATTGAGAGACAGAGAGAGTTGCTAAGCTCCTTTGATAGTAAGAGCGAGAGAGAGATGCTAGTCTACTTTGAGAGAGAGAGAGAGAATGATGCAAGATTCTTTTGAGAGAGAGAGAGAGAGAGAGAGAAATATGCTAGGCTTCGTAGAGAGAGAGAGGTTGAGAGAGAGAGATTCTTGTCTCCTTTGAAAGAAAGATAGAGATAGACAGATAGATGCTAAGCTCCTTTGAAAGAGAGAGAGTGTGATGCTAGCCTTCTTAGCGAGAGAGAAAGAGAGAGATGCTAGAATCCTTTTAGAGAGAGAGAGAGACATGCTAGTTTCCTGTGAGATGGAGAGGGAGAGACGATATGCACCTTGGAGAGAGAGAGAGAGAGATGGGTGGCTCCGTTGAGAGAGACAGAGTGTGAGAGAGAGAGAGAGAGAGTGAAATGCTAAGCTCCTTCGAGATAAAGAGAGAGATATATAGAGATATGCTAGGCTCCTTAGAGAGAGAGAGTAGGAGAGAAATGCGAGGCTTCTTTGAGAGAGAGAAAGACCGAGAGAGACAGAGAGAGAGATGCTAGGCTCTTTTGAGCGTGAGACTGAGGGAGAGAGACTCTAGTGTCCTTTGAGAGAAAGAGAGATATACAGACACAGAGAGATGCAAGGCTCCATTGAGAGAGAGGGATGCAGGGTTCCTTTGAAAGCCAGAGAGAGATACATTCTAGGCTCCTTTGAGAGAGAGAGACAGTGATAGAGATGATATTGTCCTTTGAGAGAGAGAGAGTGAGAGAGTTACACTAGGCTCCTTTGAGAGAAAGAAAGAGAGACAGAACGACAGGGAGATTCTAGGCTCCTTTGAGAGAGAGAGATGCAAATCTTTTTGTGAGAGAGAGAGACGGAGAGAGATAGATGCTAAGCTCCTGTGAGAGAAAGAGAGAGAGAGAGATGCTAGTCTAGTTGGAGAGAGAGAGATAGAGAAATAGGGATGCTTGGCTCCTTTGAGAGATGAAGATATATATATGCTAGGCTTCTTTGAGAGAGAGAGAGAGTGGGAGGGGAGAGATTCTAGTATCTTTGAGAGAAAGAGTGAGTGATAGAGAGATGCTAGGCTCCTTTGAAAGAGAGAGATTGTGATGCTAGGCTTCTTAGGGAGAGAGAGAAAAAGAGAGATGCCTGGCTCCTGATAGAGAGAGGGAGAGAGAGAGATTGAGGGATGCTAGGCTCCTTTGAGAGAGAGACAGAGAGAGATGATAGGCACCTTTGAGACAGAGAGACAGAGAGAGTGAGGGATGCTAAGCTCCTTTTAGAGAACGAGAGAGAGATAGAAAGACTTGGAGACTCTAGGCTCCATTGAGAGAGAGAGATGCAAAGCTTTTTGAGAGAGAGAAAGAGAGAGAGAGAGAGGGAGAGAGATAAAGATGCTTGGCAAGGCTGAGAGAGATCCTAAGCTCCTTTGATGTAAAGAGAGAGAGAGAGATGCTAGTCTACTGAGAGAGAGAGAGAGAGAGAGAGAGATAGAGAGAGAGATTTGGAACCTAGGCTCCTTTCAGAGAGAGAGAAATATGCTACGCTTCTTTGAGAGAGAGAGTGAGAGAGAGAAATTCTAGTCTCCTTTGAGAGAAAGAGAGATAGCCAGAGAGATGCTCGGATCCTTTGAAAGAGAGACAGTGTGATGCTAGAGGGATGCTGGGATCCTTTGAAAGAGATACAGTGTGATGCTAGGCTTCTTAGGAGAGAGAGATGCTAGAATAATTGGAGAGAGAGGGGTGGAGAGATTCTAGGCTTCTTTCAGAGAAAGAGAGATGTACAGAGACAGAGAGATGCTAGGCTCTTTCGAGAGGAGAGAGAGATGCTAGGCTACATAGAGACAGACAGAGAGAGATGCTATGAGCCTATTAGAGAGAGAGATGCTAGACTACTTTGAGACAGAGACAGAGTGATGCAAGCTTCCTTTTAGAGAGAGAGAGAGATGCTAGGATCCTTTGAGAGAGGGAGATGGTAGTCTACTTTGAGAGAGAGATATAGAGAGATGCTAGGCTCTTTTGAGAGAGAGATAGACAGAAAGAGACAGAGATTTGATAGGCTCCTTTGAGAGGCAGATAAAAGACAGGGAGTTTCTGGGCTCCTTTGGGAGAGAGAGAGATCCTAGGCTACGTTGTGAGAGAGAGAGATTCTAGTCAATTTAGATAGAGAGAGATAGAGACAGAAAGAGAGATTCTTGTCTGCATAGAGGGAGATACAGGCTAGGCTCCTTTGAGAGAAGAGAGAGAGGGAGAGAGAAAAAAAGAGAGAGATGCTAGGCTTCTTTGAGAGGGATAGATAGACAGAGATATGCTAGGCTCCTTTGAAAGAGAGAGAGTGTAATGCTACGCTTCTTAGGGAGAGAGAGAAAGTGAAACATGCTAGAATTTATTGTGAGACAGAGAAAAAATTGAGAGATATGCTAGGCTTCTTTGAGAGAGAGAGAGACTGAGAGAGACAGAGAGAAAGAGATGCTAGGGTCCTTTGAGAGTGACAGAGAGGGAGAGAGATTGTAGGCTCCTTTGAGACAAAGAGAGATACACAGAGACAGTGAGACTCCAGGCTTCTTCTTCTTCTAGAGAGAAATGCTAGGGTACTTAGAAAGAGAGAGAGATACATACATGCTAGGCTCCTTTGAGAGAGAGTCAGAGAGAGAGATGATAGGCACCTTTGAGACAGAGACACAGAGAGAGTGAGGGATGCTAAGCTCCTTTTAGAGAACGAGAGAGAGATAGAAAGACTTGGAGACCCTAGGCTCCATTGAGAGAGAGAGATGCAAAGCTTTTTGAGAGAGAGAGAAAGAGAGAGAGAGAGAGGGAGAGAGATAAAGATGCTAGGCTAGGCTGAGAGAGATCCTAAGCTCCTTTGATGTAAAGAGAGAGAGAGAGAGATGCTAGTCTACTGAGAGAGAGAGAGAGAGAGAGAGAGAGATGCTAGTCTACTGAGAGAAAGAGAGAGAGAGAGAGAGAGACGGAACCTAGGCACCTTTCAGAGAGAGCGAAATATGCTATGCTTCTTTGAGAGAGAGTGAGAGAGAGAAATTCTAGTCTCCTTTGAGAGAAAGAGAGATAGCCAGAGAGATGCTGGGATCCTTTGAAAGAGAGTGTGATGCTTGGCTTCTTAGGAGAGAGAGACGCTAGAATCCTTTGAGAGAGAGTGGTGGAGAGATTCTAGGCTTCTTTCAGAGAAAGAGAGATGTACAGAGACAGAGAGATGCTAGGCTCTTTCGAGAGGAGAGAGAGTTGCTAGGCTACATAGAGTCAGAGAGAGACAGAGAGAGATGCTATGAGCCTATTAGAGAGAGAGATGCTAGACTACTTTGAGACAGAGACAGGGTGATGCAAGCTTCCTTTTAGAGAGAGAGAGAGATGCTAGGATCCTTTGAGAGAGGGAGATGCTAGTCTACTTTGAGAGAGAGATATAGAGAGATGCTAGGCTCTTTTGAGAGAGAGATAGACAGAAAGAGACAGAGATTTGATAGGCTCCTTTGAGAGGGAGATAAAAGACAGGGAGTTTCTGGGCTCCTTTGGGAGAGAGAGAGATCCTAGGCTACGTTGTGAGAGAGAGAGATTCTAGTCAATTTAGATAGAGAGAGATAGAGACAGAAAGAGAGATTCTTGTCTGCATAGAGGGAGATACAGGCTAGGCTCCTTTGAGAGAAGAGAGAGAGGGAGAGAGAAAAAAAGAGAGAGATGCTAGGCTTCTTTGAGAGGGAGAGATAGACAGAGATATGCTAGGCTCCTTTGAAAGAGAGAGAGTGTAATGCTACGCTTCTTAGGGAGAGAGAGAAAGTGAAACATGCTAGAATTTATTGTGAGACAGAGAAAAAATAGAGAGATGTGCTAGGCTTCTTTGAGAGAGAGAGAGACTGAGAGAGACAGAGAGAAAGAGATGCTAGGGTCCTTTGAGAGTGACAGAGAGGGAGAGAGATTGTAGGCTCCTTTGAGACAAAGAGAGATATACAGAGACAGTGAGACTCTAGGCTTCTTCTTCTTCTAGAGAGAAATGCTAGGGTACTTAGAAAGAGAGAGAGATACATACATGCTAGGCTCCTTTGAGAGAGAGTCAGAGAGAGAGATGAGAGGCACCTTTGAGACAGAGAGACAGAGAGAGTGAGGGATGCTAAGCTCCTTTTAGAGAACGAGAGAGAGATAGAAAGACTTGGAGACTCTAGGCTCCATTGAGAGAGAGAGATGCAAAGCTTTTTGAGAGAGAGAGAAAGAGAGAGAGAGGGAGAGAGATAAAGATGCTTATCTAGGCTGAGAGAGATCCTAAGCTCCTTTGATGTAAAGAGAGAGAGAGAGAGATGCTAGTCTACTGAGAGAAAGAGAGAGAAAGAGAGAGAGAGAGAGAGATGGAACCTAGGCTCCTTTCAGACAGAGAGAAATATGCTATGCTTCTTTGAGAGAGAGTGAGAGAGAGAAATTCTAGTCTCCTTTGAGAGAAAGAGAGATATCCAGAGAGATGCTGGGATCCTTTGAAAGAGAGACAGTGTGATGCTTGGCTTCTTAAGAGAGAGAGACACTAGAATCCTTTGAGAGAGAGGGGTGGAAAGTTTCTAGGCTTCTTTCAGAGAAAGAGAGATGTACAGAGACAGAGAGATGCTAGGCTCTTTCGAGAGGAGAGAGAGATGCTAGGCTACATAGAGACAGAGAGAGACAGAGAGAGATGCTATGAGCCTCTTAGAGAGAGATGCTAGACTACTTTGAGACAGAGACAGAGTGATGCAAGCTTCGTTTTAGACAGAGAGAGAGATGCTTGGATCCTTTGAGAGAGAGATGCTAGTCTACTTTGAGAGAGAGATATAGAGAGATGCTAGGCTCTTTTGAGAGAGAGATAGACAGAAAGAGACAGAGATTTGATAGGCTCCTTTGAGAGGGAGAGAGGGAGATAAAAGACAGGGAGTTTCTGGGCTCCTTTGAGAGAGAGAGAGATCCTAGGCTACGTTGTGAGAGAGAGAGATTCTAGTCAATTTAGATAGAGAGTGATAGATACAGAAAGAGAGATTCTTGTCTGCATAGAGGGAGATACAGGCTAGGCTCCTTTGAGAGAAGAGAGAGAGGGAGAGAGAAACAGAGAGAGAGATGCTAGGCTTCTTTGAGAGGGGGAGATAGACAGAGATATGCTAGGCTCCTTTGAAAGAGAGAGATACATGCCAGGCTCCTTTGACAGAGAGAGACACAGAGAGAGACAGTGAGAGAGAGATGATATGCTCCTTTGAGGGAGGGAGATAGAGAGAGTGAGTGATAACAGGCTCCTTTGAGAGAATGAGAGAGAGATAGAAAGACAGGGAGATTCTAGGCCCCTATGAGAGAGAGAGAGAGACATATGAAAAGATTTTTTAGAGAGAGAGGGAGGGAGGGAGAGGGAGAAACTTGGCTCCATTGAGAGACAGAGAGAGTTGCTAAGCTCCTTTGATAGTAAGAGAGAGAGAGAGATGCTAGTCTACTTTGAGAGAGAGAGAGAATGATGCAAGATTCTTTTGAGAGAGAGAGAGAGAGAGAGAAATATGCTAGGCTTCTTAGAGAGAGAGAGGTTGAGAGAGAGAGATTCTTGTCTCCTTTGAAAGAAAGATAGAGATAGACAGATAGATGCTAAGCTCCTTTGAAAGAGAGAGAGTGTGATGCTAGCCTTCTTAGCGAGAGAGAAAGAGAGAGATGCTAGAATCCATTTAGATAGAGAGAGAGACATTCTAGTTTCCTGTGAGATGGAGAGGGAGAGACGATATGCACCTTGGAGAGAGAGAGAGAGAGATGGGTGGCTCCGTTGAGAGAGACAGAATGTGAGAGAGAGAGAGGGAGTGAAATGCTAAGCTCCTTCGAGATAAAGAGAGAGAGATATAGAGATATGCTAGGCTCCTTTGAGAGAGAGAGTAGGAGAGAAATGCGAGGCTTCTTTGAGAGAGAGAAAGACCGAGAGAGACAGAGAGAGAGATGCTAGGCTCTTTTGAGCGTGAGACAGAGGGAGAGAGATTCTACTGTCCTTTGAGAGAAAGAGAGATATACAGACACAGAGAGATGCAAGGCTCCATTGAGAGAGAGGGATGCAGGGTTCCTTTGAAAGCCAGAGAGAGATACATTCTAGGCTCCTTTGAGAGAGAGAGACAGTGATAGAGATGATATTGTCCTTTGAGAGAGAGAGAGTGAGAGAGTTACGCTAGGCTCCTTTGAGAGAAAGAAAGAGAGATAGAACGACAGGGAGATTCTAGGCTCCTTTGAGAGAGAGAGATGCAAATCTTTTTGTGAGAGAGAGAGACGGAGAGAGATAGTTGCTAAGCTCCTGTGAGAGAAAGAGAGAGAGAGAGATGCTAGTCTAGTTTGAGAGAGAGAGATAGAGAAATAGGGATGCTTGGCTCCTTTGAGAGATGAAGATATATATATGCTAGGCTTCTTTGAGAGAGAGAGAGAGTGGGAGGGGAGAGATTCTAGTATCCTCTGAGAGAAAGATTGAGTGATAGAGAGATGCTAGGCTCCTTTAAAAGAGAGAGATTGTGATGCTAGGCTTCTTAGGGAGAGAGAGAAAAAGAGAGATGCCTGGCTCCTGATAGAGAGAGGGAGAGAGAGAGATTGAGGGATGCTAGGCTCCTTTGAGAGAGAGACAGAGAGAGATGATAGGCACCTTTGAGACAGAGAGACAGAGAGAGTGAGGGATGCTAAGCTACTTTTAGAGAACGAGAGATAGATAGAAAGACTTGGAGACTCTAGGATCCATTGAGAGAGAGAGATGCAAAGCTTTTTGAGAGAGAGAGAGAGAGGGAGAGAGATAAAGATGCTTGGCTAGGCTGAGAGAGATCCTAAGCTCCTTTGATGTAAAGAGAGAGAGAGATGCTAGTCTACTGAGAGAGAGAGACAGAGAGAGACGGAACCTAGGCTCCTTTCAGAGAGAGAGAAATATGCTACGCTTCTTTGAGAGAGAGTGAGAGAGAGAAATTCTAGTCTCCTTTGAGAGAAAGACAGATAGTCAGAGAGATGCTGGGATCCTTTGAAAGAGATACAGTGTGATGCTAGAGAGATGCTGGGATCCTTTGAAAGAGATATAGTGTGATGCTAGGCTTCTTAGGAAAGAGAGATGCTAGAATAATTGGAGAGAGAGGGTTGGAGAGATTCTAGGCTTCTTTCAGAGAAAGAGAGATGTACAGAGACAGAGATATGCTAGGATCTTTCGAGAGGAGAGAGAGATGCTAGGCTACATAGAGACAGAGAGAGACAGAGAGAGATGCTATGAGCCTATTAGAGAGAGAGATGCTAGACTACTTTGAGACAGAGACAGAGTGATGCAAGCTTCCTTTTAGAGAGAGAGAGACAGATGCTAGGATCCTTTGAGAGAGGGAGATGCTAGACTACTTTGAGACAGAGATATAGAGAGATGCTAGGCTCTTTTGAGAGAGAGATAGACAGAAAGAGACAGAGATTTGATAGGCTAATTTGAGAGGCAGATAAAAGACAGGGAGTTTCTGGGCTCCTTTGGGAGAGAGAGAGATCCTAGGCTACGTTGTGAGAGAGAGAGATTCTAGTCAATTTAGATAGAGAGAGATAGAGACAGAAAGAGAGATTCTTGTCTGCATAGAGGGAGATACAGGCTAGGCTCCTTTGAGAGAAGAGAGAGAGGGAGAGAGAAACAGAGAGAGATGCTAGGCTTCTTTGAGAGGGAGAGATAGACAGAGATATGCTAGGCTCCTTTGAAAGAGAGAGATACATGCCAGGCTCCTTTGACAGAGAGAGACACAGAGAGAGACAGTGAGAGAGAGATGATATGCTCCTTTGAGGGAGGGAGAGAGAGAGAGTGAATGATAACAGGCTCCTTTGAGAGAATGAGAGAGAGATAGAAAGACAGGGAGATTCTAGGCCCCTATGAGAGAGAGAGAGAGACATATGAAAAGATTTTTTAGAGAGAGAGGGAGGGAGGGAGAGGGAGAAACTTGGCTCCATTGAGAGACAGAGAGAGTTGCTAAGCTCCTTTGATAGTAAGAGAGAGAGAGAGATGCTAGTCTACTTTGAGAGAGAGAGAGAGAATGATGCAAGATTCTTTTGAGAGAGAGAGAGAGAGAGAAATATGCTAGGCTTCTTAGAGAGAGAGAGGTTGAGAGAGAGAGATTCTTGTCTCCTTTGAAAGAAAGATAGAGATAGACAGATAGATGCTAAGCTCCTTTGAAAGAGAGAGAGTGTGATGCTAGCCTTCTTAGCGAGAGAGAAAGAGAGAGATGCTAGAATCCTTTTAGATAGAGAGAGAGACATGCTAGTTTCCTGTGAGATGGAGAGGGAGAGACGATATGCACCTTGGAGAGAGAGAGAGAGAGAGAGAGAGATGGGTGGCTCCGTTGAGAGAGACAGAGTGTGAGAGAGAGAGAGAGAGAGTGAAATGCTAAGCTCCTTCGAGATAAAGAGAGAGAGATATAGAGATATGCTAGGCTCCTTTGAGAGAGAGAGTAGGAGAGAAATGCGAGGCTTCTTTGAGAGAGAGAAAGACCGAGAGAGACAGAGAGAGAGATGCTAGGCTCTTTTGAGCGTGAGACTGAGGGAGAGAGATTCTAGTGTCCTTTGAGAGAAAGAGAGATATACAGACACAGAGAGATGCAAGGCTCCATTGAGAGAGAGGGATGCAGGGTTCCTTTGAAAGCCAGAGAGAGATACATTCTAGGCTCCTTTGAGAGAGAGAGACAGTGATAGAGATGATATTGTCCTTTGAGAGAGAGAGAGTGAGAGAGTTACTCTAGGCTCCTTTGAGAGAAAGAAAGAGAGATAGAACGACAGGGAGATTCTAGGCACCTTTGAGAGAGAGAGATGCAAATCTTTTTGTGAGAGAGAGAGACGGAGAGAGATAGTTGCTAAGCTCCTGTGAGAGAAAGAGAGAGAGAGAGATGCTAGTCTAGTTTGAGAGAGAGAGATAGAGAAATAGGGATGCTTGGCTCCTTTGAGAGATGAAGATATATATATGCTAGGCTTCCTTGAGAGAGAGAGAGAGTGGGAGGGGAGAGATTCTAGTATCCTTTGAGAGAAAGAGTGAGTGATAGAGAGATGCTAGGCTCCTTTGAAAGAGAGAAATTGTGATGCTAGGCTTCTTAGGGAGAGAGAGAAAAAGAGAGATGCCTGGCTCCTGATAGAGAGAGGGAGAGAGAGAGATTGAGGGATGCTAGGCTCCTTTGAGAGAGAGACAGAGAGAGATGATAGGCACCTTTGAGACAGAGAGACAGAGAGAGTGAGGGATGCTAAGCTACTTTTAGAGAACGAGAGATAGATAGAAAGACTTGGAGACTCTAGGATCCATTGAGAGAGAGAGATGCAAAGCTTTTTGAGAGAGAGAGAAAGAGAGAGAGAGAGAGGGAGAGAGATAAAGATGCTTGGCTAGGCTGAGAGAGATCCTAAGCTCCTTTGATGTAAAGAGAGAGAGAGAGATGCTAGTGTACTGAGAGAGAGAGAGAGAGACAGAGAGAGACGGAACCTAGGCTCCTTTCAGAGAGAGAGAAATATGCTACGCTTCTTTGAGAGAGAGTGAGAGAGAGAAATTCTAGTCTCCTTTGAGAGAAAGAGAGATAGCCAGAGAGATTCTGGGATCCTTTGAAAGAGATACAGTGTGATGCTAGAGAGATGCTGGGATCCTTTGAAAGAGATACAGTGTGGTGCTAGGCTTCTTAGGAAAGAGAGATGCTAGAATAATTGGAGAGAGAGGGGTGGAGAGATTCTAGGCTTCTTTCAGAGAAAGAGAGATGTACAGAGACAGAGAGATGCTAGGCTCTTTCGAGAGGAGAGAGGGATGGTAGGATACATAGAGTCAGAGAGAGATAGAGAGAGATGCTATGAGCCTGTTAGAGAGAGAGATGCTAGACTACTTTGAGACAGAAACAGGGTGATGCAAGCTTCCTTTTAGAGAGAGAGAGAAATGCTAGGATCCTTTGAGAGAGGGAGATGCTAGTCTACTTTGAGAGAGAGATATAGAGAGATGCTAGGCTCTTTTGAGAGAGAGATAGACAGAAAGAGACAGAGATTTGTTAGGCTCCTTTGAGAGGGAGATAAAAGACAGGGAGTTTCTGGGCTCCTTTGGGAGAGAGAGAGATCCTAGGCTACGTTGTGAGAGAGAGAGATTCTAGTCAATTTAGATAGAGAGAGATAGAGACAGCAAGAGAGATTCTTGTCTGCATAGAGGGAGATACAGGCTAGGCTCCTTTGAGAGAAGAGAGAGAGGGAGAGAGAAAAAAAGAGAGAGATGCTAGGATTCTTTGAGAGGGAGAGATAGACAGAGATATGCTAGGCTCCTTTGAAAGAGAGAGAGTGTAATGCTACGCTTCTTAGGGAGAGAGAGAAAGTGAAACATGCTAGAATTTACTGTGAGACAGAGAAAAAAATTGAGAGATATGCTAGTCTTCTTTGAGAGAGAGAGAGACTGAGAGAGACAGAGATAAAGAGATGCTAGGGTCCTTTGAGAGTGACAGAGAGGGAGAGAGATTGTAGGCTCCTTTGAGACAATGAGAGATATACAGAGACAGTGAGACTCCAGGCTTCTTCTTCTTCTAGAGAGAAATGCTAGGGTACTTAGAAAGAGAGAGAGATACATACATGCTAGGCTCCTTTGAGAGAGAGTCAGAGAGAGAGATGATAGGCACCTTTGAGACAGAGACACAGAGAGAGTGAGGGATGCTAAGCTCCTTTTAGAGAACGAGAGAGAGATAGAAAGACTTGGAGACTCTAGGCTCCATTGAGAGAGAGAGATGCAAAGCTTTTTGAGAGAGAGAGAAAGAGAGAGAGAGGGAGAGAGATAAAGATGCTAGGCTAGGCTGAGAGAGATTCTAAGCTCCTTTGATGTAAAGAGAGAGAGAGAGAGATGCTATTCTACTGAGAGAAAGAGAGAGAAAGAGAAAGAGAGAGAGAGAGAGAGACGGAACCTAGGCTCCTTTCAGAAAGAGAGAAATATGCTATGCTTCTTTGAGAGAGAGTGAGAGAGAGAAATTCTAGTCTCCTTTGAGAGAAAGAGAGATAGCCAGAGAGATGCTGGGATCCTTTGAAAGAGAGTGTGATGCTTGGCTTCTTAGGAGAGAGAGACGCTAGAATCCTTTGAGAGAGAGTGGTGGAGAGATTCTAGGCTTCTTTCAGAGAAAGAGAGATGTACAGAGACAGAGAGATGCTAGGCTCTTTCGAGAGGAGAGAGAGATGCTAGGCTACATAGAGTCAGAGAGAGACAGAGAGAGATGCTATGAGCCTATTAGAGAGAGAGATGCTAGACTACTTTGAGACAGAGACAGAGTGATGCAAGCTTCCTTTTAGAGAGAGAGAGAGAGATGCTAGGATCCTTTGAGAGAGGGAGATGCTAGTCTACTTTGAGAGAGATATATAGAGAGATGCTAGGCTCTTTTGAGAGAGAGATAGACAGAAAGAGACAGAGATTTGATAGGCTCCTTTGAGACGGAGATAAAAGACAGGGAGTTTCTGGGCTCCTTTGGAGAGAGAGAGATCCTAGGCTACGTTGTGAGAGAGAGAGATTCTAGTCAATTTAGATAGAGAGAGATAGAGACAGAAAGAGAAATTCTTGTCTGCATAGAGGGAGATACAGGCTAGGCTCCTTTGAGAGAAGAGAGAGAGGGAGAGAGAAACAGAGAGAGAGATGCTAGGCTTCTTTGAGAGGGAGAGATAGACAGAGACATGCTAGGCTCCTTTGAAATAGAGAGATACATGCCAGGCTCCTTTGACAGAGAGAGACACAGAGAGAGACAGTGAGAGAGAGATGATATGCTCCTTTGAGGGAGGGAGAGAGAGAGGGAGTGATAACAGGCTCCTTTGAGAGAATGAGAGAGAGATAGAAAGACAGGGTGATTCTAGGCCCCTATGAGAGAGAGAGAGATATGAAAAGATTTTTTAGAGAGAGCGAGAGGGAGGGAGAGGGAGAAAATTGGCTCCTTTGAGAGACAGATAGAGTTGCTAAGCTACTTTGATAGTAAGAGAGAGAGAGAGATGCTAGTCTACTTTGAGAGAGAGAGAGAGAATGATGCAAGATTCTTTTGAGAGAGAGAGAGAGAGAAATATGCTAGGCTTCTTAGAGATAGAGAGGTTGAGAGAGAGAGATTCTTGTCTCCTTTGAAAGAAAGATAGAGATAGACAGATAGATGCTAAGCTCCTTTGAAAGAGAGAGAGTGTGATGCTAGCCTTCTTAGCGAGAGAGAAAGAGAGAGATGCTAGAATCCTTTTAGATAGAGAGAGAGACATGCTAGTTTCCTGTGAGATGGAGAGGGAGAGACGATATGCACCTTGGAGAGAGAGAGAGAGAGAGAGATGGGTGGCTCCGTTGAGAGAGACAGAGTGTGAGAGAGAGAGAGAGAGAGTGAAATGCTAAGCTCCTTCGAGATAAATAGAGAGATATATAGAGATATGCTAGGCTCCTTTGAGAGAGAGAGTAGGAGAGAAATGCGAGGCTTCTTTGAGAGAGAGAAAGACCGAGAGAGACAGAGAGAGAGATGCTAGGCTCTTTTGAGCGTGAGACTGAGGGAGAGAGACTCTAGTGTCCTTTGAGAGAAAGAGAGATATACAGACACAGAGAGATGCAAGGCTCCATTGAGAGAGAGGGATGCAGGGTTCCTTTGAAAGCCAGAGAGAGATACATTCTAGGCTCCTTTGAGAGAGAGAGACAGTGATAGAGATGATATTGTCCTTTGAGAGAGAGAGAGTGAGAGAGTTACACTAGGCTCCTTTGAGAGAAAGAAAGAGAGACAGAACGACAGGGAGATTCTAGGCTCCTTTGAGAGAGAGAGATGCAAATCTTTTTGTGAGAGAGTGAGACGGAGAGAGATAGATGCTAAGCTCCTGTGAGAGAAAGAGAGAGAGAGAGATGCTAGTCTAGTTTGAGAGAGAGAGATAGAGAAATAGGGATGCTTGGCTCCTTTGAGAGATGAAGATATATATATGCTAGGCTTCTTTGAGAGATAGAGAGAGTGGGAGGGGAGAGATTCTAGTATCTTTGAGAGAAAGAGTGAGTGATAGAGAGATGCTAGGCTCCTTTGAAAGAGAGAGATTGTGATGCTAGGCTTCTGAGGGAGAGAGAGAAAAAGAGAGATGCCTGGCTCCTGATAGAGAGAGGGAGAGAGAGAGATTGAGGGATGCTAGGCTCCTTTGAGAGAGAGACAGAGAGAGATGATAGGCACCTTTGAGACAGAGAGACAGAGAGAGTGAGGGATGCTAAGCTCCTTTTAGAGAACGAGAGAGAGATAGAAAGACTTGGAGACTCTAGGCTCCATTGAGAGAGAGAGATGCAAAGCTTTTTGAGAGAGAGAAAGAGAGAGAGAGAGAGGGAGAGAGATAAAGATGCTTGGCAAGGCTGAGAGAGATCCTAAGCTCCTTTGATGTAAAGAGAGAGAGAGAGATGCTAGTCTACTGAGAGAGCCAGAGAGAGAGAGAGAGATTTGGAACCTAGGCTCCTTTCAGAGAGAGAGAAATATGCTACGCTTCTTTGAGAGAGAGAGTGAGAGAGAGAAATTCTAGTCTCCTTTGAGAGAAAGAGAGATAGCCAGAGAGATGCTCGGATCCTTTGAAAGAGAGACAGTGTGATGCTAGAGGGATGCTGGGATCCTTTGAAAGAGATACAGTGTGATGCTAGGCTTCTTAGGAGAGAGAGATGCTAGAATAATTGGAGAGAGAGGGGTGGAGAGATTCTAGGCTTCTTTCAGAGAAAGAGAGATGTACAGAGACAGAGAGATGCTAGGCTCTTTCGAGAGGAGAGAGAGATGCTAGGCTACATAGAGACAGAGACAGAGAGAGATGCTATGAGCCTATTAGAGAGAGAGATGCTAGACTACTTTGAGACAGAGACAGAGTGATGCAAGCTTCCTTTTAGAGAGAGAGAGAGATGCTAGGATAATTTGAGAGAGGGAGATGGTAGTCTACTTTGAGAGAGAGATATAGAGAGATGCTAGGCTCTTTTGAGAGAGAGATAGACAGAAAGAGACAGAGATTTGATAGGCTCCTTTGAGACGGAGATAAAAGACAGGGAGTTTCTGGGCTCCTTTGGGAGAGAGAGAGATCCTAGGCTACGTTGTGAGAGAGAGAGATTCTAGTCAATTTAGATAGAGAGAGATAGAGACAGAAAGAGAGATTCTTGTCTGCATAGAGGGAGATACAGGCTAGGCTCCTTTGAGAGAAGAGAGAGAGGGAGAGAGAAAAAAAGAGAGAGATGCTAGGCTTCTTTGAGAGGGAGAGATAGACAGAGATATGCTAGGCTCCTTTGAAAGAGAGAGAGTGTAATGCTACGCTTCTTAGGGAGAGAGAGAAAGTGAAACATGCTAGAATTTATTGTGAGACAGAGAAAAAATTGAGAGATATGCTAGTCTTCTTTGAGAGAGAGAGAGACTGAGAGAGACAGAGGGAAAGAGATGCTAGGGTCCTTTGAGAGTGACAGAGAGGGAGAGAGATTGTAGGCTCCTTTGAGACAAAGAGAGATACACAGAGACAGTGAGACTCCAGGCTTCTTCTTCTTCTAGAGAGAAATGCTAGGGTACTTAGAAAGAGAGAGAGATACATACATGCTAGGCTCCTTTGAGAGAGAGTCAGAGAGAGAGATGATAGGCACCTTTGAGACAGAGACACAGAGAGAGTGAGGGATGCTAAGCTCCTTTTAGAGAACGAGAGAGAGATAGAAAGACTTGGAGACTCTAGGCTCCATTGAGAGAGAGAGATGCAAAGCTTTTTGAGAGAGAGAGAAAGAGAGAGAGAGAGAGGGAGAGAGATAAAGATGCTAGGCTAGGCTGAGAGAGATCCTAAGCTCCTTTGATGTAAAGAGAGAGAGAGAGAGATGCTAGTCTACTGAGAGAGAGAGAGAGAGAGATGCTAGTCTACTGAGAGAAAGAGAGAGAGAGAGAGAGAGACGGAACCTAGGCACCTTTCAGAGAGAGCGAAATATGCTATGCTTCTTTGAGAGAGAGTGAGAGAGAGAAATTCTAGTCTCCTTTGAGAGAAAGAGAGATAGCCAGAGAGATGCTGGGATCCTTTGAAAGAGAGTGTGATGCTTGGCTTCTTAGGAGAGAGAGACGCTAGAATCCTTTGAGAGAGAGTGGTGGAGAGATTCTAGGCTTCTTTCAGAGAAAGAGAGATGTACAGAGACAGAGAGATGCTAGGCTCTTTCGAGAGGAGAGAGAGATGCTAGGCTACATAGAGTCAGAGAGAGACAGAGAGAGATGCTATGAGCCTATTAGAGAGAGAGATGCTAGACTACTTTGAGACAGAGACAGGGTGATGCAAGCTTCCTTTTAGAGAGAGAGAGAGATGCTAGGATCCTTTGAGAGAGGGAGATGCTAGTCTACTTTGAGAGAGAGATATAGAGAGATGCTATGCTCTTTTGAGAGAGAGATAGACAGAAAGAGACAGATATTTGATAGGCTCCTTTGAGAGGGAGATAAAAGACAGGGAGTTTCTGGGCTCCTTTGGGAGAGAGAGAGATCCTAGGCTACGTTGTGAGAGAGAGAGATTCTAGTCAATTTAGATAGAGAGAGATAGAGACAGAAAGAGAGATTCTTGTCTGCATAGAGGGAGATACAGGCTAGGCTCCTTTGAGAGAAGAGAGAGAGGGAGAGAGAAACAGAGAGAGAGATGCTAGGCTTCTTTGAGAGGGGGAGATAGGCAGAGATATGCTAGGCTCCTTTGAAAGAGAGAGATACATGCCAGGCTCCTTTGACAGAGAGAGACACAGAGAGAGACAGTGAGAGAGAGATGATATGCTCCTTTGAGGGAGGGAGAGAGAGAGAGTGAGTGATAACAGGCTCCTTTGAGAGAATGAGAGAGAGATAGAAAGACAGGGAGATTCTAGGCCCCTATGAGAGAGAGAGAGAGAGAGATGAAAAGATATTTTAGAGAGAGAGAGATGGATGGAGAGGGAGAAACTTGGCTCCATTGAGAGACAGAGAGAGTTGCTAAGCTCCTTTGATAGTAAGAGCGAGAGAGAGATGCTAGTCTACTTTGAGAGAGAGAGAGAGAATGATGCAAGATTCTTTTGAGAGAGAGAGAGAGAGAGAGAGAAATATGCTAGGCTTCGTAGAGAGAGAGAGGTTGAGAGAGAGAGATTCTTGTCTCCTTTGAAAGAAAGATAGAGATAGACAGATAGATGCTAAGCTCCTTTGAAAGAGAGAGAGTGTGATGCTAGCCTTCTTAGCGAGAGAGAAAGAGAGAGATGCTAGAATCCTTTTAGAGAGAGAGAGAGACATGCTAGTTTCCTGTGAGATGGAGAGGGAGAGACGATATGCACCTTGGAGAGAGAGAGAGAGAGATGGGTGGCTCCGTTGAGAGACAGAATGTGAGAGAGAGAGAGAGAGTGAAATGCTAAGCTCCTTCGAGATAAAGAGAGAGAGATATAGAGATATGCTAGGCTCCTTTGAGAGAGAGAGTAGGAGAGAAATGCGAGGCTTCTTTGAGAGAGAGAAAGACCGAGAGAGACAGAGAGAGAGAGATGCTAGGCTCTTTTGAGCGTGAGACTGAGGGAGAGAGATTCTACTGTCCTTTGAGAGAAAGAGAGATATACAGACACAGAGAGATGCAAGGCTCCATTGAGAGAGAGGGATGCAGGGTTCCTTTGAAAGCCAGAGAGAGATACATTCTAGGCTCCTTTGAGAGAGAGAGACAGTGATAGAGATGATATTGTCCTTTGAGAGAGAGAGAGTGAGAGAGTTACGCTAGGCTCCTTTGAGAGAAAGAAAGAGAGATAGAACGACAGGGAGATTCTAGGCTCCTTTGAGAGAGAGAGATGCAAATCTTTTTGTGAGAGAGAGAGACGGAGAGAGATAGTTGCTAAGCTCCTGTGAGAGAAAGAGAGAGAGAGAGATGCTAGTCTAGTTGGAGAGAGAGAGATAGAGAAATAGGGATGCTTGGCTCCTTTGAGAGATGAAGATATATATATGCTAGGCTTCCTTGAGAGAGAGAGAGAGTGGGAGGGGAGTGATTCTAGTATCCTTTGAGAGAAAGAGTGAGTGATAGAGAGATGCTAGGCTCCTTTGAAAGAGAGAGATTGTGATGCTAGGCTTCTTAGGGAGAGAGAGAAAAAGAGAGATGCCTGGCTCCTGATAGAGAGAGGGAGAGAGAGAGATTGAGGGATGCTAGGCTCCTTTGAGAGAGAGACAGAGATGATAGGCACCTTTGAGACAGAGAGACAGAGAGAGTGAGGGATGCTAAGCTACTTTTAGAGAACGAGAGATAGATAGAAAGACTTGGAGACTCTAGGATCCATTGAGAGAGAGAGATGCAAAGCTTTTTGAGAGAGAGAGAAAGAGAGAGAGAGAGAGGGAGAGAGATAAAGATGCTTGGCTAGGCTGAGAGAGATCCTAAGCTCCTTTGATGTAAAGAGAGAGAGAGAGATGCTAGTGTACTGAGAGAGAGAGAGAGAGAGACAGAGAGAGACGGAACCTAGGCTCCTTTCAGAGAGAGAGAAATATGCTACGCTTCTTTGAGAGAGAGTGAGAGAGAGAAATTCTAGTCTCCTTTGAGAGAAAGAGAGATAGCCAGAGAGATTCTGTGATCCTTTGAAAGAGATACAGTGTGATGCTAGAGAGATGCTGGGATCCTTTGAAAGAGATACAGTGTGGTGCTAGGCTTCTTAGGAAAGAGAGATGCTAGAATAATTGGAGAGAGAGGGGTGGAGAGATTCTAGGCTTCTTTCAGAGAAAGAGAGATGTACAGAGACAGAGAGATGCTAGGCTCTTTCGAGAGGAGAGAGGGATGGTAGGATACATAGAGTCAGAGAGAGATAGAGAGAGATGCTATGAGCCTGTTAGAGAGAGAGATGCTAGACTACTTTGAGACAGAAACAGGGTGATGCAAGCTTCCTTTTAGAGAGAGAGAGAAATGCTAGGATCCTTTGAGAGAGGGAGATGCTAGTCTACTTTGAGAGAGAGATATAGAGAGATGCTAGGCACTTTTGAGAGAGAGATAGACAGAAAGAGACAGAGATTTGTTAGGCTCCTTTGAGAGGGAGATAAAAGACAGGGAGTTTCTGGGCTCCTTTGGGAGAGAGAGAGATCCTAGGCTACGTTGTGAGAGAGAGAGATTCTAGTCAATTTAGATAGAGAGAGATAGAGACAGCAAGAGAGATTCTTGTCTGCATAGAGGGAGATACAGGCTAGGCTCCTTTGAGAGAAGAGAGAGAGGGAGAGAGAAAAAAAGAGAGAGATGCTAGGATTCTTTGAGAGGGAGAGATAGACAGAGATATGCTAGGCTCCTTTGAAAGAGAGAGAGTGTAATGCTACGCTTCTTAGGGAGAGAGAGAAAGTGAAACATGCTAGAATTTACTGTGAGACAGAGAAAAAAATTGAGAGATATCCTAGTCTTCTTTGAGAGAGAGAGAGACTGAGAGAGACAGAGATAAAGAGATGCTAGGGTCCTTTGAGAGTGACAGAGAGGGAGAGAGATTGTAGGCTCCTTTGAGACAATGAGAGATATACAGAGACAGTGAGACTCCAGGCTTCTTCTTCTTCTAGAGAGAAATGCTAGGGTACTTAGAAAGAGAGAGAGATACATACATGCTAGGCTCCTTTGAGAGAGAGTCAGAGAGAGAGATGATAGGCACCTTTGAGACAGAGACACAGAGAGAGTGAGGGATGCTAAGCTCCTTTTAGAGAACGAGAGAGAGATAGAAAGACTTGGAGACTCTAGGCTCCATTGAGAGAGAGAGATGCAAAGCTTTTTGAGAGAGAGAGAAAGAGAGAGAGATGGAGAGAGATAAAGATGCTAGGCTAGGCTGAGAGAGATTCTAAGCTCCTTTGATGTAAAGAGAGAGAGAGAGAGATGCTAGTCTACTGAGAGAAAGAGAGAGAAAGAGAAAGAGAGAGAGAGAGAGAGACGGAACCTAGGCTCCTTTCAGAAAGAGAGAAATATGCTATGCTTCTTTGAGAGAGAGTGAGAGAGAGAAATTCTAGTCTCCTTTGAGAGAAAGAGAGATAGCCAGAGAGATGCTGGGATCCTTTGAAAGAGAGTGTGATGCTTGGCTTCTTAGGAGAGAGAGACGCTAGAATCCTTTGAGAGAGAGTGGTGGAGAGATTCTAGGCTTCTTTCAGAGAAAGAGAGATGTACAGAGACAGAGAGATGCTACGCTCTTTCGAGAGGAGAGAGAGATGCTAGGCTACATAGAGTCAGAGAGAGACAGAGAGAGATGCTATGAGCCTATTAGAGAGAGAGATGCTAGACTACTTTGAGACAGAGACAGAGCGATGCAAGCTTCCTTTTAGAGAGAGAGAGAGAGATGCTAGGATCCTTTGAGAGAGGGAGATGCTAGTCTACTTTGAGAGAGATATATAGAGAGATGCTAGGCTCTTTTGAGAGAGAGATAGACAGAAAGAGACAGAGATTTGTTAGGCTCCTTTGAGAGGGAGATAAAAGACAGGGAGTTTCTGGGCTCCTTTGGGAGAGAGAGAGATCCTAGGCTACGTTGTGAGAGAGAGAGATTCTAGTCAATTTAGATAGAGAGAGATAGAGACAGCAAGAGAGATTCTTGTCTGCATAGAGGGAGATACAGGCTAGGCTCCTTTGAGAGAAGAGAGAGAGGGAGAGAGAAAAAAAGAGAGAGATGCTAGGATTCTTTGAGAGGGAGAGATAGACAGAGATATGCTAGGCTCCTTTGAAAGAGAGAGAGTGTAATGCTACGCTTCTTAGGGAGAGAGAGAAAGTGAAACATGCTAGAATTTACTGTGAGACAGAGAAAAAAATTGAGAGATATCCTAGTCTTCTTTGAGAGAGAGAGAGACTGAGAGAGACAGAGATAAAGAGATGCTAGGGTCCTTTGAGAGTGACAGAGAGGGAGAGAGATTGTAGGCTCCTTTGAGACAATGAGAGATATACAGAGACAGTGAGACTCCAGGCTTCTTCTTCTTCTAGAGAGAAATGCTAGGGTACTTAGAAAGAGAGAGAGATACATACATGCTAGGCTCCTTTGAGAGAGAGTCAGAGAGAGAGATGATAGGCACCTTTGAGACAGAGACACAGAGAGAGTGAGGGATGCTAAGCTCCTTTTAGAGAACGAGAGAGAGATAGAAAGACTTGGAGACTCTAGGCTCCATTGAGAGAGAGAGATGCAAAGCTTTTTGAGAGAGAGAGAAAGAGAGAGAGATGGAGAGAGATAAAGATGCTAGGCTAGGCTGAGAGAGATTCTAAGCTCCTTTGATGTAAAGAGAGAGAGAGAGAGATGCTAGTCTACTGAGAGAAAGAGAGAGAAAGAGAAAGAGAGAGAGAGAGAGAGACGGAACCTAGGCTCCTTTCAGAAAGAGAGAAATATGCTATGCTTCTTTGAGAGAGAGTGAGAGAGAGAAATTCTAGTCTCCTTTGAGAGAAAGAGAGATAGCCAGAGAGATGCTGGGATCCTTTGAAAGAGAGTGTGATGCTTGGCTTCTTAGGAGAGAGAGACGCTAGAATCCTTTGAGAGAGAGTGGTGGAGAGATTCTAGGCTTCTTTCAGAGAAAGAGAGATGTACAGAGACAGAGAGATGCTACGCTCTTTCGAGAGGAGAGAGAGATGCTAGGCTACATAGAGTCAGAGAGAGACAGAGAGAGATGCTATGAGCCTATTAGAGAGAGAGATGCTAGACTACTTTGAGACAGAGACAGAGTGATGCAAGCTTCCTTTTAGAGAGAGAGAGAGAGATGCTAGGATCCTTTGAGAGAGGGAGATGCTAGTCTACTTTGAGAGAGATATATAGAGAGATGCTAGGCTCTTTTGAGAGAGAGATAGACAGAAAGAGACAGAGATTTGATAGGCTCCTTTGAGACGGAGATAAAAGACAGGGAGTTTCTGGGCTCCTTTGGAGAGAGAGAGATCCTAGGCTACGTTGTGAGAGAGAGAGATTCTAGTCAATTTAGATAGAGAGAGATAGAGACAGAAAGAGAAATTCTTGTCTGCATAGAGGGAGATACAGGCTAGGCTCCTTTGAGAGAAGAGAGAGAGGGAGAGAGAAACAGAGAGAGAGATGCTAGGCTTCTTTGAGAGGGAGAGATAGACAGAGACATGCTAGGCTCCTTTGAAATAGAGAGATACATGCCAGGCTCCTTTGACAGAGAGAGACACAGAGAGAGACAGTGAGAGAGAGATGATATGCTCCTTTGAGGGAGGGAGAGAGAGAGGGAGTGATAACAGGCTCCTTTGAGAGAATGAGAGAGAGATAGAAAGACAGGGAGATTCTAGGCCCCTATGAGAGAGAGAGAGATATGAAAAGATTTTTTAGAGAGAGCGAGAGGGAGGGAGAGGGAGAAAATTGGCTCCTTTGAGAGACAGATAGAGTTGCTAAGCTACTTTGATAGTAAGAGAGAGAGAGAGATGCTAGTCTACTTTGAGAGAGAGAGAGAGAATGATGCAAGATTCTTTTGAGAGAGAGAGAGAGAGAGAGAAATATGCTAGGCTTCTTAGAGATAGAGAGGTTGAGAGAGAGAGATTCTTGTCTCCTTTGAAAGAAAGATAGAGATAGACAGATAGATGCTAAGCTCCTTTGAAAGAGAGAGAGTGTGATGCTAGCCTTCTTAGCGAGAGAGAAAGAGAGAGATGCTAGAATCCTTTTAGATAGAGAGAGAGACATGCTAGTTTCCTGTGAGATGGAGAGGGAGAGACGATATGCACCTTGGAGAGAGAGAGAGAGAGAGAGATGGGTGGCTCCGTTGAGAGAGACAGAGTGTGAGAGAGAGAGAGAGAGAGTGAAATGCTAAGCTCCTTCGAGATAAAGAGAGAGATATATAGAGATATGCTAGGCTCCTTTGAGAGAGAGAGTAGGAGAGAAATGCGAGGCTTCTTTGAGAGAGAGAAAGACCGAGAGAGACAGAGAGAGAGATGCTAGGCTCTTTTGAGCGTGAGACTGAGGGAGAGAGACTCTAGTGTCCTTTGAGAGAAAGAGAGATATACAGACACAGAGAGATGCAAGGCTCCATTGAGAGAGAGGGATGCAGGGTTCCTTTGAAAGCCAGAGAGAGATACATTCTAGGCTCCTTTGAGAGAGAGAGACAGTGATAGAGATGATATTGTCCTTTGAGAGAGAGAGAGTGAGAGAGTTACACTAGGCTCCTTTGAGAGAAAGAAAGAGAGACAGAACGACAGGGAGATTCTAGGCTCCTTTGAGAGAGAGAGATGCAAATCTTTTTGTGAGAGAGAGAGACGGAGAGAGATAGATGCTAAGCTCCTGTGAGAGAAAGAGAGAGAGAGAGATGCTAGTCTAGTTGGAGAGAGAGAGATAGAGAAATAGGGATGCTTGGCTCCTTTGAGAGATGAAGATATATATATGCTAGGCTTCTTTGAGAGAGAGAGAGAGTGGGAGGGGAGAGATTCTAGTATCTTTGAGAGAAAGAGTGAGTGATAGAGAGATGCTAGGCTCCTTTGAAAGAGAGAGATTGTGATGCTAGGCTTCTTAGGGAGAGAGAGAAAAAGAGAGATGCCTGGCTCCTGATAGAGAGAGGGAGAGAGAGAGATTGAGGGATGCTAGGCTCCTTTGAGAGAGAGACAGAGAGAGATGATAGGCACCTTTGAGACAGAGAGACAGAGAGAGTGAGGGATGCTAAGCTCCTTTTAGAGAACGAGAGAGAGATAGAAAGACTTGGAGACTCTAGGCTCCATTGAGAGAGAGAGATGCAAAGCTTTTTGAGAGAGAGAAAGAGAGAGAGAGAGAGGGAGAGAGATAAAGATGCTTGGCTAGGCTGAGAGAGATCCTAAGCTCCTTTGATGTAAAGAGAGAGAGAGAGATGCTAGTCTACTGAGAGAGAGAGAGAGAGAGAGAGAGAGATAGAGAGAGAGATTTGGAACCTAGGCTCCTTTCAGAGAGAGAGAAATATGCTACGCTTCTTTGAGAGAGAGAGTGAGAGAGAGAAATTCTAGTCTCCTTTGAGAGAAAGAGAGATAGCCAGAGAGATGCTCGGATCCTTTGAAAGAGAGACAGTGTGATGCTAGAGGGATGCTGGGATCCTTTGAAAGAGATACAGTGTGATGCTAGGCTTCTTAGGAGAGAGAGATGCTAGAATAATTGGAGAGAGAGGGGTGGAGAGATTCTAGGCTTCTTTCAGAGAAAGAGAGATGTACAGAGACAGAGAGATGCTAGGCTCTTTCGAGAGGAGAGAGAGATGCTAGGCTACATAGAGACAGACAGAGAGAGATGCTATGAGCCTATTAGAGAGAGAGATGCTAGACTACTTTGAGACAGAGACAGAGTGATGCAAGCTTCCTTTTAGAGAGAGAGAGAGATGCTAGGATCCTTTGAGAGAGGGAGATGGTAGTCTACTTTGAGAGAGAGATATAGAGAGATGCTAGGCTCTTTTGAGAGAGAGATAGACAGAAAGAGACAGAGATTTGATAGGCTCCTTTGAGAGGCAGATAAAAGACAGGGAGTTTCTGGGCTCCTTTGGGAGAGAGAGAGATCCTAGGCTACGTTGTGAGAGAGAGAGATTCTAGTCAATTTAGATAGAGAGAGATAGAGACAGAAAGAGAGATTCTTGTCTGCATAGAGGGAGATACAGGCTAGGCTCCTTTGAGAGAAGAGAGAGAGGGAGAGAGAAAAAAAGAGAGAGATGCTAGGCTTCTTTGAGAGGGATAGATAGACAGAGATATGCTAGGCTCCTTTGAAAGAGAGAGAGAGTGTAATGCTACGCTTCTTAGGGAGAGAGAGAAAGTGAAACATGCTAGAATTTATTGTGAGACAGAGAAAAAATTGAGAGATATGCTAGGCTTCTTTGAGAGAGAGAGAGACTGAGAGAGACAGAGAGAAAGAGATGCTAGGGTCCTTTGAGAGTGACAGAGAGGGAGAGAGATTGTAGGCTCCTTTGAGACAAAGAGAGATACACAGAGACAGTGAGACTCCAGGCTTCTTCTTCTTCTAGAGAGAAATGCTAGGGTACTTAGAAAGAGAGAGAGATACATACATGCTAGGCTCCTTTGAGAGAGAGTCAGAGAGAGAGATGATAGGCACCTTTGAGACAGAGACACAGAGAGAGTGAGGGATGCTAAGCTCCTTTTAGAGAACGAGAGAGAGATAGAAAGACTTGGAGACCCTAGGCTCCATTGAGAGAGAGAGATGCAAAGCTTTTTGAGAGAGAGAGAAAGAGAGAGAGAGAGAGGGAGAGAGATAAAGATGCTAGGCTAGGCTGAGAGAGATCCTAAGCTCCTTTGATGTAAAGAGAGAGAGAGAGAGATGCTAGTCTACTGAGAGAGAGAGAGAGAGAGACAGAGAGATGCTAGTCTACTGAGAGAAAGAGAGAGAGAGAGAGAGAGACGGAACCTAGGCACCTTTCAGAGAGAGCGAAATATGCTATGCTTCTTTGAGAGAGAGTGAGAGAGAGAAATTCTAGTCTCCTTTGAGAGAAAGAGAGATAGCCAGAGAGATGCTGGGATCCTTTGAAAGAGAGTGTGATGCTTGGCTTCTTAGGAGAGAGAGACGCTAGAATCCTTTGAGAGAGAGTGGTGGAGAGATTCTAGGCTTCTTTCAGAGAAAGAGAGATGTACAGAGACAGAGAGATGCTAGGCTCTTTCGAGAGGAGAGAGAGTTGCTAGGCTACATAGAGTCAGAGAGAGACAGAGAGAGATGCTATGAGCCTATTAGAGAGAGAGATGCTAGACTACTTTGAGACAGAGACAGGGTGATGCAAGCTTCCTTTTAGAGAGAGAGAGAGATGCTAGGATCCTTTGAGAGAGGGAGATGCTAGTCTACTTTGAGAGAGAGATATAGAGAGATGCTAGGCTCTTTTGAGAGAGAGATAGACAGAAAGAGACAGAGATTTGATAGGCTCCTTTGAGAGGGAGATAAAAGACAGGGAGTTTCTGGGCTCCTTTGGGAGAGAGAGAGATCCTAGGCTACGTTGTGAGAGAGAGAGATTCTAGTCAATTTAGATAGAGAGAGATAGAGACAGAAAGAGAGATTCTTGTCTGCATAGAGGGAGATACAGGCTAGGCTCCTTTGAGAGAAGAGAGAGAGGGAGAGAGAAAAAAAGAGAGAGATGCTAGGCTTCTTTGAGAGGGAGAGATAGACAGAGATATGCTAGGCTCCTTTGAAAGAGAGAGAGTGTAATGCTACGCTTCTTAGGGAGAGAGAGAAAGTGAAACATGCTAGAATTTATTGTGAGACAGAGAAAAAATAGAGAGATGTGCTAGGCTTCTTTGAGAGAGAGAGAGACTGAGAGAGACAGAGAGAAAGAGATGCTAGGGTCCTTTGAGAGTGACAGAGAGGGAGAGAGATTGTAGGCTCCTTTGAGACAAAGAGAGATATACAGAGACAGTGAGACTCTAGGCTTCTTCTTCTTCTAGAGAGAAATGCTAGGGTACTTAGAAAGAGAGAGAGATACATACATGCTAGGCTCCTTTGAGAGAGAGTCAGAGAGAGAGATGAGAGGCACCTTTGAGACAGAGAGACAGAGAGAGTGAGGGATGCTAAGCTCCTTTTAGAGAACGAGAGAGAGATAGAAAGACTTGGAGACTCTAGGCTCCATTGAGAGAGAGAGATGCAAAGCTTTTTGAGAGAGAGAGAAAGAGAGAGAGAGGGAGAGAGATAAAGATGCTTATCTAGGCTGAGAGAGATCCTAAGCTCCTTTGATGTAAAGAGAGAGAGAGAGAGATGCTAGTCTACTGAGAGAAAGAGAGAGAAAGAGAGAGAGAGAGAGAGATGGAACCTAGGCTCCTTTCAGACAGAGAGAAATATGCTATGCTTCTTTGAGAGAGAGTGAGAGAGAGAAATTCTAGTCTCCTTTGAGAGAAAGAGAGATATCCAGAGAGATGCTGGGATCCTTTGAAAGAGAGACAGTGTGATGCTTGGCTTCTTAAGAGAGAGAGACACTAGAATCCTTTGAGAGAGAGGGGTGGAAAGTTTCTAGGCTTCTTTCAGAGAAAGAGAGATGTACAGAGACAGAGAGATGCTAGGCTCTTTCGAGAGGAGAGAGAGATGCTAGGCTACATAGAGACAGAGAGAGACAGAGAGAGATGCTATGAGCCTCTTAGAGAGAGATGCTAGACTACTTTGAGACAGAGACAGAGTGATGCAAGCTTCGTTTTAGACAGAGAGAGAGATGCTTGGATCCTTTGAGAGAGAGATGCTAGTCTACTTTGAGAGAGAGATATAGAGAGATGCTAGGCTCTTTTGAGAGAGAGATAGACAGAAAGAGACAGAGATTTGATAGGCTCCTTTGAGAGGGAGAGAGGGAGATAAAAGACAGGGAGTTTCTGGGCTCCTTTGAGAGAGAGAGAGATCCTAGACTACGTTGTGAGAGAGAGAGATTCTAGTCAATTTAGATAGAGAGTGATAGATACAGAAAGAGAGATTCTTGTCTGCATAGAGGGAGATACAGGCTAGGCTCCTTTGAGAGAAGAGAGAGAGGGAGAGAGAAACAGAGAGAGAGATGCTAGGCTTCTTTGAGAGGGGGAGATAGACAGAGATATGCTAGGCTCCTTTGAAAGAGAGAGATACATGCCAGGCTCCTTTGACAGAGAGAGACACAGAGAGAGACAGTGAGAGAGAGATGATATGCTCCTTTGAGGGAGGGAGATAGAGAGAGTGAGTGATAACAGGCTCCTTTGAGAGAATGAGAGAGAGATAGAAAGACAGGGAGATTCTAGGCCCCTATGAGAGAGAGAGAGAGACATATGAAAAGATTTTTTAGAGAGAGAGGGAGGGAGGGAGAGGGAGAAACTTGGCTCCATTGAGAGACAGAGAGAGTTGCTAAGCTCCTTTGATAGTAAGAGAGAGAGAGAGATGCTAGTCTACTTTGAGAGAGAGAGAGAATGATGCAAGATTCTTTTGAGAGAGAGAGAGAGAGAGAGAAATATGCTAGGCTTCTTAGAGAGAGAGAGGTTGAGAGAGAGAGATTCTTGTCTCCTTTGAAAGAAAGATAGAGATAGACAGATAGATGCTAAGCTCCTTTGAAAGAGAGAGAGTGTGATGCTAGCCTTCTTAGCGAGAGAGAAAGAGAGAGATGCTAGAATCCATTTAGATAGAGAGAGAGACATTCTAGTTTCCTGTGAGATGGAGAGGGAGAGACGATATGCACCTTGGAGAGAGAGAGAGAGAGATGGGTGGCTCCGTTGAGAGAGACAGAATGTGAGAGAGAGAGAGGGAGTGAAATGCTAAGCTCCTTCGAGATAAAGAGAGAGAGATATAGAGATATGCTAGGCTCCTTTGAGAGAGAGAGTAGGAGAGAAATGCGAGGCTTCTTTGAGAGAGAGAAAGACCGAGAGAGACAGAGAGAGAGATGCTAGGCTCTTTTGAGCGTGAGACAGAGGGAGAGAGATTCTACTGTCCTTTGAGAGAAAGAGAGATATACAGACACAGAGAGATGCAAGGCTCCATTGAGAGAGAGGGATGCAGGGTTCCTTTGAAAGCCAGAGAGAGATACATTCTAGGCTCCTTTGAGAGAGAGAGACAGTGATAGAGATGATATTGTCCTTTGAGAGAGAGAGAGTGAGAGAGTTACGCTAGGCTCCTTTGAGAGAAAGAAAGAGAGATAGAACGACAGGGAGATTCTAGGCTCCTTTGAGAGAGAGAGATGCAAATCTTTTTGTGAGAGAGAGAGACGGAGAGAGATAGTTGCTAAGCTCCTGTGAGAGAAAGAGAGAGAGAGAGATGCTAGTCTAGTTTGAGAGAGAGAGATAGAGAAATAGGGATGCTTGGCTCCTTTGAGAGATGAAGATATATATATGCTAGGCTTCTTTGAGAGAGAGAGAGAGTGGGAGGGGAGAGATTCTAGTATCCTCTGAGAGAAAGATTGAGTGATAGAGAGATGCTAGGCTCCTTTAAAAGAGAGAGATTGTGATGCTAGGCTTCTTAGGGAGAGAGAGAAAAAGAGAGATGCCTGGCTCCTGATAGAGAGAGGGAGAGAGAGAGATTGAGGGATGCTAGGCTCCTTTGAGAGAGAGACAGAGAGAGATGATAGGCACCTTTGAGACAGAGAGACAGAGAGAGTGAGGGATGCTAAGCTACTTTTAGAGAACGAGAGATAGATAGAAAGACTTGGAGACTCTAGGATCCATTGAGAGAGAGAGATGCAAAGCTTTTTGAGAGAGAGAGAAAGAGAGAGAGAGAGAGGGAGAGAGATAAAGATGCTTGGCTAGGCTGAGAGAGATCCTAAGCTCCTTTGATGTAAAGAGAGAGAGAGATGCTAGTCTACTGAGAGAGAGAGACAGAGAGAGACGGAACCTAGGCTCCTTTCAGAGAGAGAGAAATATGCTACGCTTCTTTGAGAGAGAGTGAGAGAGAGAAATTCTAGTCTCCTTTGAGAGAAAGACAGATAGTCAGAGAGATGCTGGGATCCTTTGAAAGAGATACAGTGTGATGCTAGAGAGATGCTGGGATCCTTTGAAAGAGATATAGTGTGATGCTAGGCTTCTTAGGAAAGAGAGATGCTAGAATAATTGGAGAGAGAGGGTTGGAGAGATACTAGGCTTCTTTCAGAGAAAGAGAGATGTACAGAGACAGAGATATGCTAGGATCTTTCGAGAGGAGAGAGAGATTCTAGGCTACATAGAGACAGAGAGAGACAGAGAGAGATGCTATGAGCCTATTAGAGAGAGAGATGCTAGACTACTTTGAGACAGAGACAGAGTGATGCAAGCTTCCTTTTAGAGAGAGAGAGACAGATGCTAGGATCCTTTGAGAGAGGGAGATGCTAGACTACTTTGAGACAGAGATATAGAGAGATGCTAGGCTCTTTTGAGAGAGAGATAGACAGAAAGAGACAGAGATTTGATAGGCTAATTTGAGAGGCAGATAAAAGACAGGGAGTTTCTGGGCTCCTTTGGGAGAGAGAGAGATCCTAGGCTACGTTGTGAGAGAGAGAGGTTCTAGTCAATTTAGATAGAGAGAGATAGAGACAGAAAGAGAGATTCTTGTCTGCATAGAGGGAGATACAGGCTAGGCTCCTTTGAGAGAAGAGAGAGAGGGAGAGAGAAACAGAGAGAGATGCTAGGCTTCTTTGAGAGGGAGAGATAGACAGAGATATGCTAGGCTCCTTTGAAAGAGAGAGATACATGCCAGGCTCATTTGACAGAGAGAGACACAGAGAGAGACAGTGAGAGAGAGATGATATGCTCCTTTGAGGGAGGGAGAGAGAGAGAGTGAATGATAACAGGCTCCTTTGAGAGAATGAGAGAGAGATAGAAAGACAGGGAGATTCTAGGCCCCTATGAGAGAGAGAGAGAGACATATGAAAAGATTTTTTAGAGAGAGAGGGAGGGAGGGAGAGGGAGAAACTTGGCTCCATTGAGAGACAGAGAGAGTTGCTAAGCTCCTTTGATAGTAAGAGAGAGAGAGAGATGCTAGTCTACTTTGAGAGAGAGAGAGAGAATGATGCAAGATTCTTTTGAGAGAGAGAGAGAGAGAGAGAAATATGCTAGGCTTCTTAGAGAGAGAGAGGTTGAGAGAGAGAGATTCTTGTCTCCTTTGAAAGAAAGATAGAGATAGACAGATAGATGCTAAGCTCCTTTGAAAGAGAGAGAGTGTGATGCTAGCCTTCTTAGCGAGAGAGAAAGAGAGAGATGCTAGAATCCTTTTAGAGAGAGAGAGAGACATGCTAGTTTCCTGTGAGATGGAGAGGGAGAGACGATATGCACCTTGGAGAGAGAGAGAGAGAGAGAGATGGGTGGCTCCGTTGAGAGAGACAGAGTGTGAGAGAGAGAGAGAGAGAGAGTGAAATGCTAAGCTCCTTCGAGATAAAGAGAGAGAGATATAGAGATATGCTAGGCTCCTTTGAGAGAGAGAGTAGGAGAGAAATGCGAGGCTTCTTTGAGAGAGAGAAAGACCGAGAGAGACAGAGAGAGAGATGCTAGGCTCTTTTGAGCGTGAGACTGAGGGAGAGAGATTCTACTGTCCTTTGAGAGAAAGAGAGATATACAGACACAGAGAGATGCAAGGCTCCATTGAGAGAGAGGGATGCAGGGTTCCTTTGAAAGCCAGAGAGAGATACATTCTAGGCTCCTTTGAGAGAGAGAGACAGTGATAGAGATGATATTGTCCTTTGAGAGAGAGAGAGTGAGAGAGTTACTCTAGGCTCCTTTGAGAGAAAGAAAGAGAGATAGAACGACAGGGAGATTCTAGGCACCTTTGAGAGAGAGAGATGCAAATCTTTTTGTGAGAGAGAGAGACGGAGAGAGATAGTTGCTAAGCTCCTGTGAGAGAAAGAGAGAGAGAGAGATGCTAGTCTAGTTTGAGAGAGAGAGATAGAGAAATAGGGATGCTTGGCTCCTTTGAGAGATGAAGATATATATATGCTAGGCTTCCTTGAGAGAGAGAGAGAGTGGGAGGGGAGAGATTCTAGTATCCTTTGAGAGAAAGAGTGAGTGATAGAGAGATGCTAGGCTCCTTTGAAAGAGAGAAATTGTGATGCTAGGCTTCTTAGGGAGAGAGAGAAAAAGAGAGATGCCTGGCTCCTGATAGAGAGAGGGAGAGAGAGAGATTGAGGGATGCTAGGCTCCTTTGAGAGAGAGACAGAGAGAGATGATAGGCACCTTTGAGACAGAGAGACAGAGAGAGTGAGGGATGCTAAGCTACTTTTAGAGAACGAGAGATAGATAGAAAGACTTGGAGACTCTAGGATCCATTGAGAGAGAGAGATGCAAAGCTTTTTGAGAGAGAGAGAAAGAGAGAGAGAGAGAGGGAGAGAGATAAAGATGCTTGGCTAGGCTGAGAGAGATCCTAAGCTCCTTTGATGTAAAGAGAGAGAGAGAGATGCTAGTGTACTGAGAGAGAGAGAGAGAGACAGAGAGAGACGGAACCTAGGCTCCTTTCAGAGAGAGAGAAATATGCTACGCTTCTTTGAGAGAGAGTGAGAGAGAGAAATTCTAGTCTCCTTTGAGAGAAAGAGAGATAGCCAGAGAGATTCTGGGATCCTTTGAAAGAGATACAGTGTGATGCTAGAGAGATGCTGGGATCCTTTGAAAGAGATACAGTGTGGTGCTAGGCTTCTTAGGAAAGAGAGATGCTAGAATAATTGGAGAGAGAGGGGTGGAGAGATTCTAGGCTTCTTTCAGAGAAAGAGAGATGTACAGAGACAGAGAGATGCTAGGCTCTTTCGAGAGGAGAGAGGGATGGTAGGATACATAGAGTCAGAGAGAGATAGAGAGAGATGCTATGAGCCTGTTAGAGAGAGAGATGCTAGACTACTTTGAGACAGAAACAGGGTGATGCAAGCTTCCTTTTAGAGAGAGAGAGAAATGCTAGGATCCTTTGAGAGAGGGAGATGCTAGTCTACTTTGAGAGAGAGATATAGAGAGATGCTAGGCTCTTTTGAGAGAGAGATAGACAGAAAGAGACAGAGATTTGTTAGGCTCCTTTGAGAGGGAGATAAAAGACAGGGAGTTTCTGGGCTCCTTTGGGAGAGAGAGAGATCCTAGGCTACGTTGTGAGAGAGAGAGATTCTAGTCAATTTAGATAGAGAGAGATAGAGACAGCAAGAGAGATTCTTGTCTGCATAGAGGGAGATACAGGCTAGGCTCCTTTGAGAGAAGAGAGAGAGGGAGAGAGAAAAAAAGAGAGAGATGCTAGGATTCTTTGAGAGGGAGAGATAGACAGAGATATGCTAGGCTCCTTTGAAAGAGAGAGAGTGTAATGCTACGCTTCTTAGGGAGAGAGAGAAAGTGAAACATGCTAGAATTTACTGTGAGACAGAGAAAAAAATTGAGAGATATGCTAGTCTTCTTTGAGAGAGAGAGAGACTGAGAGAGACAGAGATAAAGAGATGCTAGGGTCCTTTGAGAGTGACAGAGAGGGAGAGAGATTGTAGGCCTCTTTGAGACAATGAGAGATATACAGAGACAGTGAGACTCCAGGCTTCTTCTTCTTCTAGAGAGAAATGCTAGGGTACTTAGAAAGAGAGAGAGATACATACATGCTAGGCTCCTTTGAGAGAGAGTCAGAGAGAGAGATGATAGGCACCTTTGAGACAGAGACACAGAGAGAGTGAGGGATGCTAAGCTCCTTTTAGAGAACGAGAGAGAGATAGAAAGACTTGGAGACTCTAGGCTCCATTGAGAGAGAGAGATGCAAAGCTTTTTGAGAGAGAGAGAAAGAGAGAGAGAGGGAGAGAGATAAAGATGCTAGGCTAGGCTGAGAGAGATTCTAAGCTCCTTTGATGTAAAGAGAGAGAGAGAGAGATGCTAGTCTACTGAGAGAAAGAGAGAGAAAGAGAAAGAGAAAGAGAGAGAGAGACGGAACCTAGGCTCCTTTCAGAAAGAGAGAAATATGCTATGCTTCTTTGAGAGAGAGTGAGAGAGAGAAATTCTAGTCTCCTTTGAGAGAAAGAGAGATAGCCAGAGAGATGCTGGGATCCTTTGAAAGAGAGTGTGATGCTTGGCTTCTTAGGAGAGAGAGACGCTAGAATCCTTTGAGAGAGAGTGGTGGAGAGATTCTAGGCTTCTTTCAGAGAAAGAGAGATGTACAGAGACAGAGAGATGCTAGGCTCTTTCGAGAGGAGAGAGAGATGCTAGGCTACATAGAGTCAGAGAGAGACAGAGAGAGATGCTATGAGCCTATTAGAGAGAGAGATGCTAGACTACTTTGAGACAGAGACAGAGTGATGCAAGCTTCCTTTTAGAGAGAGAGAGAGAGATGCTAGGATCCTTTGAGAGAGGGAGATGCTAGTCTACTTTGAGAGAGATATATAGAGAGATGCTAGGCTCTTTTGAGAGAGAGATAGACAGAAAGAGACAGAGATTTGATAGGCTCCTTTGAGACGGAGATAAAAGACAGGGAGTTTCTGGGCTCCTTTGGAGAGAGAGAGATCCTAGGCTACGTTGTGAGAGAGAGAGATTCTAGTCAATTTAGATAGAGAGAGATAGAGACAGAAAGAGAAATTCTTGTCTGCATAGAGGGAGATACAGGCTAGGCTCCTTTGAGAGAAGAGAGAGAGGGAGAGAGAAACAGAGAGAGAGATGCTAGGCTTCTTTGAGAGGGAGAGATAGACAGAGACATGCTAGGCTCCTTTGAAATCGAGAGATACATGCCAGGCTCCTTTGACAGAGAGAGACACAGAGAGAGACAGTGAGAGAGAGATGATATGCTCCTTTGAGGGAGGGAGAGAGAGAGGGAGTGATAACAGGCTCCTTTGAGAGAATGAGAGAGAGATAGAAAGACAGGGTGATTCTAGGCCCCTATGAGAGAGAGAGAGATATGAAAAGATTTTTTAGAGAGAGCGAGAGGGAGGGAGAGGGAGAAACTTGGCTCCATTGAGAGACAGAGAGAGTTGCTAAGCTACTTTGATAGTAAGAGAGAGAGAGAGATGCTAGTCTACTTTGAGAGAGAGAGAGAGAATGATGCAAGATTCTTTTGAGAGAGAGAGAGAGAGAAATATGCTAGGCTTCTTAGAGATAGAGAGGTTGAGAGAGAGAGATTCTTGTCTCCTTTGAAAGAAAGATAGAGATAGACAGATAGATGCTAAGCTCCTTTGAAAGAGAGAGAGTGTGATGCTAGCCTTCTTAGCGAGAGAGAAAGAGAGAGATGCTAGAATCCTTTTAGATAGAGAGAGAGACATGCTAGTTTCCTGTGAGATGGAGAGGGAGAGACGATATGCACCTTGGAGAGAGAGAGAGAGAGAGAGAGATGGGTGGCTCCGTTGAGAGAGACAGAGTGTGAGAGAGAGAGAGAGAGAGTGAAATGCTAAGCTCCTTCGAGATAAATAGAGAGATATATAGAGATATGCTAGGCTCCTTTGAGAGAGAGAGTAGGAGAGAAATGCGAGGCTTCTTTGAGAGAGAGAAAGACCGAGAGAGACAGAGAGAGAGATGCTAGGCTCTTTTGAGCGTGAGACTGAGGGAGAGAGACTCTAGTGTCCTTTGAGAGAAAGAGAGATATACAGACACAGAGAGATGCAAGGCTCCATTGAGAGAGAGGGATGCAGGGTTCCTTTGAAAGCCAGAGAGAGATACATTCTAGGCTCCTTTGAGAGAGAGAGACAGTGATAGAGATGATATTGTCCTTTGAGAGAGAGAGAGTGAGAGAGTTACACTAGGCTCCTTTGAGAGAAAGAAAGAGAGACAGAACGACAGGGAGATTCTAGGCTCCTTTGAGAGAGAGAGATGCAAATCTTTTTGTGAGAGAGTGAGACGGAGAGAGATAGATGCTAAGCTCCTGTGAGAGAAAGAGAGAGAGAGAGATGCTAGTCTAGTTTGAGAGAGAGAGATAGAGAAATAGGGATGCTTGGCTCCTTTGAGAGATGAAGATATATATATGCTAGGCTTCTTTGAGAGATAGAGAGAGTGGGAGGGGAGAGATTCTAGTATCTTTGAGAGAAAGAGTGAGTGATAGAGAGATGCTAGGCTCCTTTGAAAGAGAGAGATTGTGATGCTAGGCTTCTGAGGGAGAGAGAGAAAAAGAGAGATGCCTGGCTCCTGATAGAGAGAGGGAGAGAGAGAGATTGAGGGATGCTAGGCTCCTTTGAGAGAGAGACAGAGAGAGATGATAGGCACCTTTGAGACAGAGAGACAGAGAGAGTGAGGGATGCTAAGCTCCTTTTAGAGAACGAGAGAGAGATAGAAAGACTTGGAGACTCTAGGCTCCATTGAGAGAGAGAGATGCAAAGCTTTTTGAGAGAGAGAAAGAGAGAGAGAGAGAGGGAGAGAGATAAAGATTCTTGGCAAGGCTGAGAGAGATCCTAAGCTCCTTTGATGTAAAGAGAGAGAGAGAGATGCTAGTCTACTGAGAGAGCGAGAGAGAGAGAGAGAGATTTGGAACCTAGGCTCCTTTCAGAGAGAGAGAAATATGCTACGCTTCTTTGAGAGAGAGAGTGAGAGAGAGAAATTCTAGTCTCCTTTGAGAGAAAGAGAGATAGCCAGAGAGATGCTCGGATCCTTTGAAAGAGAGACAGTGTGATGCTAGAGGGATGCTGGGATCCTTTGAAAGAGATACAGTGTGATGCTAGGCTTCTTAGGAGAGAGAGATGCTAGAATAATTGGAGAGAGAGGGGTGGAGAGATTCTAGGCTTCTTTCAGAGAAAGAGAGATGTACAGAGACAGAGAGATGCTAGGCTCTTTCGAGAGGAGAGAGAGATGCTAGGCTACATAGAGACAGAGACAGAGAGAGATGCTATGAGCCTATTAGAGAGAGAGATGCTAGACTACTTTGAGACAGAGACAGAGTGATGCAAGCTTCCTTTTAGAGAGAGAGAGAGATGCTAGGATAATTTGAGAGAGGGAGATGGTAGTCTACTTTGAGAGAGAGATATAGAGAGATGCTAGGCTCTTTTGAGAGAGAGATAGACAGAAAGAGACAGAGATTTGATAGGCTCCTTTGAGAGGCAGATAAAAGACAGGGAGTTTCTGGGCTCCTTTGGGAGAGAGAGAGATCCTAGGCTACGTTGTGAGAGAGAGAGATTCTAGTCAATTTAGATAGAGAGAGATAGAGACAGAAAGAGAGATTCTTGTCTGCATAGAGGGAGATACAGGCTAGGCTCCTTTGAGAGAAGAGAGAGAGGGAGAGAGAAAAAAAGAGAGAGATGCTAGGCTTCTTTGAGAGGGAGAGATAGACAGAGATATGCTAGGCTCCTTTGAAAGAGAGAGAGTGTAATGCTACGCTTCTTAGGGAGAGAGAGAAAGTGAAACATGCTAGAATTTATTGTGAGACAGAGAAAAAGTTGAGAGATATGCTAGGCTTCTTTGAGAGAGAGAGAGACTGAGAGAGACAGAGGGAAAGAGATGCTAGGGTCCTTTGAGAGTGACAGAGAGGGAGAGAGATTGTAGGCTCCTTTGAGACAAAGAGAGATACACAGAGACAGTGAGACTCCAGGCTTCTTCTTCTTCTAGAGAGAAATGCTAGGGTACTTAGAAAGAGAGAGAGATACATACATGCTAGGCTCCTTTGAGAGAGAGTCAGAGAGAGAGATGATAGGCACCTTTGAGACAGAGACACAGAGAGAGTGAGGGATGCTAAGCTCCTTTTAGAGAACGAGAGAGAGATAGAAAGACTTGGAGACACTAGGCTCCATTGAGAGAGAGAGATGCAAAGCTTTTTGAGAGAGAGAGAAAGAGAGAGAGAGAGAGGGAGAGAGATAAAGATGCTAGGCTAGGCTGAGAGAGATCCTAAGCTCCTTTGATGTAAAGAGAGAGAGAGAGAGATGCTAGTCTACTGAGAGAGAGAGAGAGAGAGATGCTAGTCTACTGAGAGAAAGAGAGAGAGAGAGAGAGAGACGGAACCTAGGCACCTTTCAGAGAGAGCGAAATATGCTATGCTTCTTTGAGAGAGAGTGAGAGAGAGAAATTCTAGTCTCCTTTGAGAGAAAGAGAGATAGCCAGAGAGATGCTGGGATCCTTTGAAAGAGAGTGTGATGCTTGGCTTCTTAGGAGAGAGAGACGCTAGAATCCTTTGAGAGAGAGTGGTGGAGAGATTCTAGGCTTCTTTCAGAGAAAGAGAGATGTACAGAGACAGAGAGATGCTAGGCTCTTTCGAGAGGAGAGAGAGATGCTAGGCTACATAGAGTCAGAGAGAGACAGAGAGAGATGCTATGAGCCTATTAGAGAGAGAGATGCTAGACTACTTTGAGACAGAGACAGGGTGATGCAAGCTTCCTTTTAGAGAGAGAGAGAGATGCTAGGATCCTTTGAGAGAGGGAGATGCTAGTCTACTTTGAGAGAGAGATATAGAGAGATGCTATGCTCTTTTGAGAGAGAGATAGACAGAAAGAGACAGATATTTGATAGGCTCCTTTGAGAGGGAGATAAAAGACAGGGAGTTTCTGGGCTCCTTTGGGAGAGAGAGAGATCCTAGGCTACGTTGTGAGAGAGAGAGATTCTAGTCAATTTAGATAGAGAGAGATAGAGACAGAAAGAGAGATTCTTGTCTGCATAGAGGGAGATACAGGCTAGGCTCCTTTGAGAGAAGAGAGAGAGGGAGAGAGAAACAGAGAGAGAGATGCTAGGCTTCTTTGAGAGGGGGAGATAGGCAGAGATATGCTAGGCTCCTTTGAAAGAGAGAGATACATGCCAGGCTCCTTTGACAGAGAGAGACACAGAGAGAGACAGTGAGAGAGAGATGATATGCTCCTTTGAGGGAGGGAGAGAGAGAGAGTGAGTGATAACAGGCTCCTTTGAGAGAATGAGAGAGAGATAGAAAGACAGGGAGATTCTAGGCCCCTATGAGAGAGAGAGAGAGAGAGATGAAAAGATATTTTAGAGAGAGAGAGATGGATGGAGAGGGAGAAACTTGGCTCCATTGAGAGACAGAGAGAGTTGCTAAGCTCCTTTGATAGTAAGAGCGAGAGAGAGATGCTAGTCTACTTTGAGAGAGAGAGAGAGAATGATGCAAGATTCTTTTGAGAGAGAGAGAGAGAGAGAGAGAAATATGCTAGGCTTCGTAGAGAGAGAGAGGTTGAGAGAGAGAGATTCTTGTCTCCTTTGAAAGAAAGATAGAGATAGACAGATAGATGCTAAGCTCCTTTGAAAGAGAGAGAGTGTGATGCTAGCCTTCTTAGCGAGAGAGAAAGAGAGAGATGCTAGAATCCTTTTAGAGAGAGAGAGAGACATGCTAGTTTCCTGTGAGATGGAGAGGGAGAGACGATATGCACCTTGGAGAGAGAGAGAGAGAGATGGGTGGCTCCGTTGAGAGACAGAATGTGAGAGAGAGAGAGAGAGTGAAATGCTAAGCTCCTTCGAGATAAAGAGAGAGAGATATAGAGATATGCTAGGCTCCTTTGAGAGAGAGAGTAGGAGAGAAATGCGAGGCTTCTTTGAGAGAGAGAAAGACCGAGAGAGACAGAGAGAGAGAGATGCTAGGCTCTTTTGAGCGTGAGACTGAGGGAGAGAGATTCTACTGTCCTTTGAGAGAAAGAGAGATATACAGACACAGAGAGATGCAAGGCTCCATTGAGAGAGAGGGATGCAGGGTTCCTTTGAAAGCCAGAGAGAGATACATTCTAGGCTCCTTTGAGAGAGAGAGACAGTGATAGAGATGATATTGTCCTTTGAGAGAGAGAGAGTGAGAGAGTTACGCTAGGCTCCTTTGAGAGAAAGAAAGAGAGATAGAACGACAGGGAGATTCTAGGCTCCTTTGAGAGAGAGAGATGCAAATCTTTTTGTGAGAGAGAGAGACGGAGAGAGATAGTTGCTAAGCTCCTGTGAGAGAAAGAGAGAGAGAGAGATGCTAGTCTAGTTGGAGAGAGAGAGATAGAGAAATAGGGATGCTTGGCTCCTTTGAGAGATGAAGATATATATATGCTAGGCTTCCTTGAGAGAGAGAGAGAGTGGGAGGGGAGTGATTCTAGTATCCTTTGAGAGAAAGAGTGAGTGATAGAGAGATGCTAGGCTCCTTTGAAAGAGAGAGATTGTGATGCTAGGCTTCTTAGGGAGAGAGAGAAAAAGAGAGATGCCTGGCTCCTGATAGAGAGAGGGAGAGAGAGAGATTGAGGGATGCTAGGCTCCTTTGAGAGAGAGACAGAGATGATAGGCACCTTTGAGACAGAGAGACAGAGAGAGTGAGGGATGCTAAGCTACTTTTAGAGAACGAGAGATAGATAGAAAGACTTGGAGACTCTAGGATCCATTGAGAGAGAGAGATGCAAAGCTTTTTGAGAGAGAGAGAAAGAGAGAGAGAGAGAGGGAGAGAGATAAAGATGCTTGGCTAGGCTGAGAGAGATCCTAAGCTCCTTTGATGTAAAGAGAGAGAGAGAGATGCTAGTGTACTGAGAGAGAGAGAGAGAGAGACAGAGAGAGACGGAACCTAGGCTCCTTTCAGAGAGAGAGAAATATGCTACGCTTCTTTGAGAGAGAGTGAGAGAGAGAAATTCTAGTCTCCTTTGAGAGAAAGAGAGATAGCCAGAGAGATTCTGTGATCCTTTGAAAGAGATACAGTGTGATGCTAGAGAGATGCTGGGATCCTTTGAAAGAGATACAGTGTGGTGCTAGGCTTCTTAGGAAAGAGAGATGCTAGAATAATTGGAGAGAGAGGGGTGGAGAGATTCTAGGCTTCTTTCAGAGAAAGAGAGATGTACAGAGACAGAGAGATGCTAGGCTCTTTCGAGAGGAGAGAGGGATGGTAGGATACATAGAGTCAGAGAGAGATAGAGAGAGATGCTATGAGCCTGTTAGAGAGAGAGATGCTAGACTACTTTGAGACAGAAACAGGGTGATGCAAGCTTCCTTTTAGAGAGAGAGAGAAATGCTAGGATCCTTTGAGAGAGGGAGATGCTAGTCTACTTTGAGAGAGAGATATAGAGAGATGCTAGGCACTTTTGAGAGAGAGATAGACAGAAAGAGACAGAGATTTGTTAGGCTCCTTTGAGAGGGAGATAAAAGACAGGGAGTTTCTGGGCTCCTTTGGGAGAGAGAGAGATCCTAGGCTACGTTGTGAGAGAGAGAGATTCTAGTCAATTTAGATAGAGAGAGATAGAGACAGCAAGAGAGATTCTTGTCTGCATAGAGGGAGATACAGGCTAGGCTCCTTTGAGAGAAGAGAGAGAGGGAGAGAGAAAAAAAGAGAGAGATGCTAGGATTCTTTGAGAGGGAGAGATAGACAGAGATATGCTAGGCTCCTTTGAAAGAGAGAGAGTGTAATGCTACGCTTCTTAGGGAGAGAGAGAAAGTGAAACATGCTAGAATTTACTGTGAGACAGAGAAAAAAATTGAGAGATATCCTAGTCTTCTTTGAGAGAGAGAGAGACTGAGAGAGACAGAGATAAAGAGATGCTAGGGTCCTTTGAGAGTGACAGAGAGGGAGAGAGATTGTAGGCTCCTTTGAGACAATGAGAGATATACAGAGACAGTGAGACTCCAGGCTTCTTCTTCTTCTAGAGAGAAATGCTAGGGTACTTAGAAAGAGAGAGAGATACATACATGCTAGGCTCCTTTGAGAGAGAGTCAGAGAGAGAGATGATAGGCACCTTTGAGACAGAGACACAGAGAGAGTGAGGGATGCTAAGCTCCTTTTAGAGAACGAGAGAGAGATAGAAAGACTTGGAGACTCTAGGCTCCATTGAGAGAGAGAGATGCAAAGCTTTTTGAGAGAGAGAGAAAGAGAGAGAGATGGAGAGAGATAAAGATGCTAGGCTAGGCTGAGAGAGATTCTAAGCTCCTTTGATGTAAAGAGAGAGAGAGAGAGATGCTAGTCTACTGAGAGAAAGAGAGAGAAAGAGAAAGAGAGAGAGAGAGAGAGACGGAACCTAGGCTCCTTACAGAAAGAGAGAAATATGCTATGCTTCTTTGAGAGAGAGTGAGAGAGAGAAATTCTAGTCTCCTTTGAGAGAAAGAGAGATAGCCAGAGAGATGCTGGGATCCTTTGAAAGAGAGTGTGATGCTTGGCTTCTTAGGAGAGAGAGACGCTAGAATCCTTTGAGAGAGAGTGGTGGAGAGATTCTAGGCTTCTTTCAGAGAAAGAGAGATGTACAGAGACAGAGAGATGCTACGCTCTTTCGAGAGGAGAGAGAGATGCTAGGCTACATAGAGTCAGAGAGAGACAGAGAGAGATGCTATGAGCCTATTAGAGAGAGAGATGCTAGACTACTTTGAGACAGAGACAGAGTGATGCAAGCTTCCTTTTAGAGAGAGAGAGAGAGATGCTAGGATCCTTTGAGAGAGGGAGATGCTAGTCTACTTTGAGAGAGATATATAGAGAGATGCTAGGCTCTTTTGAGAGAGAGATAGACAGAAAGAGACAGAGATTTGATAGGCTCCTTTGAGACGGAGATAAAAGACAGGGAGTTTCTGGGCTCCTTTGGAGAGAGAGAGATCCTAGGCTACGTTGTGAGAGAGAGAGATTCTAGTCAATTTAGATAGAGAGAGATAGAGACAGAAAGAGAAATTCTTGTCTGCATAGAGGGAGATACAGGCTAGGCTCCTTTGAGAGAAGAGAGAGAGGGAGAGAGAAACAGAGAGAGAGATGCTAGGCTTCTTTGAGAGGGAGAGATAGACAGAGACATGCTAGGCTCCTTTGAAATAGAGAGATACATGCCAGGCTCCTTTGACAGAGAGAGACACAGAGAGAGACAGTGAGAGAGAGATGATATGCTCCTTTGAGGGAGGGAGAGAGAGAGGGAGTGATAACAGGCTCCTTTGAGAGAATGAGAGAGAGATAGAAAGACAGGGAGATTCTAGGCCCCTATGAGAGAGAGAGAGATATGAAAAGATTTTTTAGAGAGAGCGAGAGGGAGGGAGAGGGAGAAAATTGGCTCCTTTGAGAGACAGATAGAGTTGCTAAGCTACTTTGATAGTAAGAGAGAGAGAGAGATGCTAGTCTACTTTGAGAGAGAGAGAGAGAATGATGCAAGATTCTTTTGAGAGAGAGAGAGAGAGAGAGAAATATGCTAGGCTTCTTAGAGATAGAGAGGTTGAGAGAGAGAGATTCTTGTCTCCTTTGAAAGAAAGATAGAGATAGACAGATAGATGCTAAGCTCCTTTGAAAGAGAGAGAGTGTGATGCTAGCCTTCTTAGCGAGAGAGAAAGAGAGAGATGCTAGAATCCTTTTAGATAGAGAGAGAGACATGCTAGTTTCCTGTGAGATGGAGAGGGAGAGACGATATGCACCTTGGAGAGAGAGAGAGAGAGAGAGATGGGTGGCTCCGTTGAGAGAGACAGAGTGTGAGAGAGAGAGAGAGAGAGTGAAATGCTAAGCTCCTTCGAGATAAAGAGAGAGATATATAGAGATATGCTAGGCTCCTTTGAGAGAGAGAGTAGGAGAGAAATGCGAGGCTTCTTTGAGAGAGAGAAAGACCGAGAGAGACAGAGAGAGAGATGCTAGGCTCTTTTGAGCGTGAGACTGAGGGAGAGAGACTCTAGTGTCCTTTGAGAGAAAGAGAGATATACAGACACAGAGAGATGCAAGGCTCCATTGAGAGAGAGGGATGCAGGGTTCCTTTGAAAGCCAGAGAGAGATACATTCTAGGCTCCTTTGAGAGAGAGAGACAGTGATAGAGATGATATTGTCCTTTGAGAGAGAGAGAGTGAGAGAGTTACACTAGGCTCCTTTGAGAGAAAGAAAGAGAGACAGAACGACAGGGAGATTCTAGGCTCCTTTGAGAGAGAGAGATGCAAATCTTTTTGTGAGAGAGAGAGACGGAGAGAGATAGATGCTAAGCTCCTGTGAGAGAAAGAGAGAGAGAGAGATGCTAGTCTAGTTGGAGAGAGAGAGATAGAGAAATAGGGATGCTTGGCTCCTTTGAGAGATGAAGATATATATATGCTAGGCTTCTTTGAGAGAGAGAGAGAGTGGGAGGGGAGAGATTCTAGTATCTTTGAGAGAAAGAGTGAGTGATAGAGAGATGCTAGGCTCCTTTGAAAGAGAGAGATTGTGATGCTAGGCTTCTTAGGGAGAGAGAGAAAAAGAGAGATGCCTGGCTCCTGATAGAGAGAGGGAGAGAGAGAGATTGAGGGATGCTAGGCTCCTTTGAGAGAGAGACAGAGAGAGATGATAGGCACCTTTGAGACAGAGAGACAGAGAGAGTGAGGGATGCTAAGCTCCTTTTAGAGAACGAGAGAGAGATAGAAAGACTTGGAGACTCTAGGCTCCATTGAGAGAGAGAGATGCAAAGCTTTTTGAGAGAGAGAAAGAGAGAGAGAGAGAGGGAGAGAGATAAAGATGCTTGGCTAGGCTGAGAGAGATCCTAAGCTCCTTTGATGTAAAGAGAGAGAGAGAGATGCTAGTCTACTGAGAGAGAGAGAGAGAGAGAGAGAGATAGAGAGAGAGATTTGGAACCTAGGCTCCTTTCAGAGAGAGAGAAATATGCTACGCTTCTTTGAGAGAGAGAGTGAGAGAGAGAAATTCTAGTCTCCTTTGAGAGAAAGAGAGATAGCCAGAGAGATGCTCGGATCCTTTGAAAGAGAGACAGTGTGATGCTAGAGGGATGCTGGGATCCTTTGAAAGAGATACAGTGTGATGCTAGGCTTCTTAGGAGAGAGAGATGCTAGAATAATTGGAGAGAGAGGGGTGGAGAGATTCTAGGCTTCTTTCAGAGAAAGAGAGATGTACAGAGACAGAGAGATGCTAGGCTCTTTCGAGAGGAGAGAGAGATGCTAGGCTACATAGAGACAGAGACAGAGAGAGATGCTATGAGCCTATTAGAGAGAGAGATGCTAGACTACTTTGAGACAGAGACAGAGTGATGCAAGCTTCCTTTTAGAGAGAGAGAGAGATGCTAGAATAATTTGAGAGAGGGAGATGGTAGTCTACTTTGAGAGAGAGATATAGAGAGATGCTAGGCTCTTTTGAGAGAGAGATAGACAGAAAGAGACAGAGATTTGATAGGCTCCTTTGAGAGGCAGATAAAAGACAGGGAGTTTCTGGGCTCCTTTGGGAGAGAGAGAGATCCTAGGCTACGTTGTGAGAGAGAGAGATTCTAGTCAATTTAGATAGAGAGAGATAGAGACAGAAAGAGAGATTCTTGTCTGCATAGAGGGAGATACAGGCTAGGCTCCTTTGAGAGAAGAGAGAGAGGGAGAGAGAAAAAAAGAGAGAGATGCTAGGCTTCTTTGAGAGGGAGAGATAGACAGAGATATGCTAGGCTCCTTTGAAAGAGAGAGAGTGTAATGCTACGCTTCTTAGGGAGAGAGAGAAAGTGAAACATGCTAGAATTTATTGTGAGACAGAGAAAAAATTGAGAGATATGCTAGGCTTCTTTGAGAGAGAGAGAGACTGAGAGAGACAGAGGGAAAGAGATGCTAGGGTCCTTTGAGAGTGACAGAGAGGGAGAGAGATTGTAGGCTCCTTTGAGACAAAGAGAGATACACAGAGACAGTGAGACTCCAGGCTTCTTCTTCTTCTAGAGAGAAATGCTAGGGTACTTAGAAAGAGAGAGAGATACATACATGCTAGGCTCCTTTGAGAGAGAGTCAGAGAGAGAGATGATAGGCACCTTTGAGACAGAGACACAGAGAGAGTGAGGGATGCTAAGCTCCTTTTAGAGAACGAGAGAGAGATAGAAAGACTTGGAGACACTAGGCTCCATTGAGAGAGAGAGATGCAAAGCTTTTTGAGAGAGAGAGAAAGAGAGAGAGAGAGAGGGAGAGAGATAAAGATGCTAGGCTAGGCTGAGAGAGATCCTAAGCTCCTTTGATGTAAAGAGAGAGAGAGAGAGATGCTAGTCTACTGAGAGAGAGAGAGAGAGAGATGCTAGTCTACTGAGAGAAAGAGAGAGAGAGAGAGAGAGACGGAACCTAGGCACCTTTCAGAGAGAGCGAAATATGCTATGCTTCTTTGAGAGAGAGTGAGAGAGAGAAATTCTAGTCTCCTTTGAGAGAAAGAGAGATAGCTAGAGAGATGCTGGGATCCTTTGAAAGAGAGTGTGATGCTTGGCTTCTTAGGAGAGAGAGACGCTAGAATCCTTTGAGAGAGAGTGGTGGAGAGATTCTAGGCTTCTTTCAGAGAAAGAGAGATGTACAGAGACAGAGAGATGCTAGGCTCTTTCGAGAGGAGAGAGAGATGCTAGGCTACATAGAGTCAGAGAGAGACAGAGAGAGATGCTATGAGCCTATTAGAGAGAGAGATGCTAGACTACTTTGAGACAGAGACAGGGTGATGCAAGCTTCCTTTTAGAGAGAGAGAGAGATGCTAGGATCCTTTGAGAGAGGGAGATGCTAGTCTACTTTGAGAGAGAGATATAGAGAGATGCTATGCTCTTTTGAGAGAGAGATAGACAGAAAGAGACAGATATTTGATAGGCTCCTTTGAGAGGGAGATAAAAGACAGGGAGTTTCTGGGCTCCTTTGGGAGAGAGAGAGATCCTAGGCTACGTTGTGAGAGAGAGAGATTCTAGTCAATTTAGATAGAGAGAGATAGAGACAGCAAGAGAGATTCTTGTCTGCATAGAGGGAGATACAGGCTAGGCTCCTTTGAGAGAAGAGAGAGAGGGAGAGAGAAAAAAAGAGAGAGATGCTAGGCTTCTTTGAGAGGGAGAGATAGACAGAGATATGCTAGGCTCCTTTGAAAGAGAGAGAGTGTAATGCTACGCTTCTTAGGGAGAGAGAGAAAGTGAAACATGCTAGAATTTATTGTGAGACAGAGAAAAAATAGAGAGATATGCTAGGCTTCTTTGAGAGAGAGAGAGACTGAGAGAGACAGAGAGAAAGAGATGCTAGGGTCCTTTGAGAGTGACAGAGAGGGAGAGAGATTATAGGCTCCTTTGAGACAAAGAGAGATACACAGAGACAGTGAGACTCTAGGCTTCTTCTTCTTCTAGAGAGAAATGCTAGGGTACTTAGAAAGAGAGAGAGATACATACATGCTAGGCTCCTTTGAGAGAGAGTCAGAGAGAGAGATGAGAGGCACCTTTGAGACAGAGAGACAGAGAGAGTGAGGGATGCTAAGCTCCTTTTAGAGAACGAGAGAGAGATAGAAAGACTTGGAGACTCTAGGCTCCATTGAGAGAGAGAGATGCAAAGCTTTTTGAGAGAGAGAGAAAGAGAGAGAGAGGGAGAGAGATAAAGATGCTTATCTAGGCTGAGAGAGATCCTAAGCTCCTTTGATGTAAAGAGAGAGAGAGAGAGATGCTAGTCTACTGAGAGAAAGAGAGAGAAAGAGAGAGAGAGAGAGATGGAACCTAGGCTCCTTTCAGACAGAGAGAAATATGCTATGCTTCTTTGAGAGAGAGTGAGAGAGAAATATTCTAGTCTCCTTTGAGAGAAAGAGAGATAGCCAGAGAGATGCTGGGATCCTTTGAAAGAGAGACAGTGTGATGCTTGGCTTCTTAAGAGAGAGAGACACTAGAATACTTTGAGAGAGAGGGGTGGAGAGATTCTAGGCTTCTTTCAGAGAAAGAGAGATGTACAGAGACAGAGAGATGCTAGGCTCTTTCGAGAGGAGAGAGAGATGCTAGGATACATAGAGACAGAGAGAGACAGAGAGAGATGCTATGAGTCTATTAGAGAGAGAGATGCTAGACTACTTTGAGACAGAGACAGAGTGATGCAAGCTTCGTTTTAGACAGAGAGAGAGATGCTTGGATCCTTTGAGAGAGAGATGCTAGTCTACTTTGAGAGAGAGATATAGAGAGATACTAGGCTCTTTTGAGAGAGAGATAGACAGAAAGACACAGAGATTTGATAGGCTCCTTTGAGAGGGAGAGAGGGAGATAAAAGACAGGGAGTTTCTGTGCTCCTTTGGGAGAGAGAGAGATCCTAGGCTACGTTGTGAGAGAGAGAGATTCTAGTCAATTTAGATAGAGAGTGATAGATACAGAAAGAGAGATTCTTGTCTGCATAGAGGGAGATACAGGCTAGGCTCCTTTGAGAGAAGAGAGAGAGGGAGAGAGAAACAGAGAGAGAGATGCTAGGCTTCTTTGAGAGGGGGAGATAGACAGAGATATGCTAGGCTCCTTTGAAAGAGAGAGATACATGCCAGGCTCCTTTGACAGAGAGAGACACAGAGAGAGACAGTGAGAGAGAGATGATATGCTCCTTTGAGGGAGGGAGAGAGAGAGAGTGAGTGATAACAGGCTCCTTTGAGAGAATGAGAGAGAGATAGAAAGACAGGGAGATTCTAGGCCCCTATGAGAGAGAGAGAGAGAGAGAGATGAAAAGATATTTTAGAGAGAGAGAGAGGGATGGAGAGGGAGAAACTTGGCTCCATTGAGAGACAGAGAGAGTTGCTAAGCTCCTTTGATAGTAAGAGCGAGAGAGAGATGCTAGTCTACTTTGAGAGAGAGAGAGAGAGAATGATGCAAGATTCTTTTGAGAGAGAGAGAGAGAGAGAGAGAGAAATATGCTAGGCTTCGTAGAGAGAGAGAGGTTGAGAGAGAGAGATTCTTGTCTCCTTTGAAAGAAAGATAGAGATAGACAGATAGATGCTAAGCTCCTTTGAAAGAGAGAGAGTGTGATGCTAGCCTTCTTAGCGAGAGAGAAAGAGAGAGATGCTAGAATCCTTTTAGAGAGAGAGAGAGACATGCTAGTTTCCTGTGAGATGGAGAGGGAGAGACGATATGCACCTTGGAGAGAGAGAGAGAGAGATGGGTGGCTCCGTTGAGAGACAGAATGTGAGAGAGAGAGAGAGAGTGAAATGCTAAGCTCCTTCGAGATAAAGAGAGAGAGATATAGAGATATGCTAGGCTCCTTTGAGAGAGAGAGTAGGAGAGAAATGCGAGGCTTCTTTGAGAGAGAGAAAGACCGAGAGAGACAGAGAGAGAGAGATGCTAGGCTCTTTTGAGCGTGAGACTGAGGGAGAGAGATTCTACTGTCCTTTGAGAGAAAGAGAGATATACAGACACAGAGAGATGCAAGGCTCCATTGAGAGAGAGGGATGCAGGGTTCCTTTGAAAGCCAGAGAGAGATACATTCTAGGCTCCTTTGAGAGAGAGAGACAGTGATAGAGATGATATTGTCCTTTGAGAGAGAGAGAGTGAGAGAGATACGCTAGGCTCCTTTGAGAGAAAGAAAGAGAGATAGAACGACAGGGAGATTCTAGGCTCCTTTGAGAGAGAGAGATGCAAATCTTTTTGTGAGAGAGAGAGACGGAGAGAGATAGTTGCTAAGCTCCTGTGAGAGAAAGAGAGAGAGAGAGATGCTAGTCTAGTTGGAGAGAGAGAGATAGAGAAATAGGGATGCTTGGCTCCTTTGAGAGATGAAGATATATATATGCTAGGCTTCCTTGAGAGAGAGAGAGAGTGGGAGGGGAGTGATTCTAGTATCCTTTGAGAGAAAGAGTGAGTGATAGAGAGATGCTAGGCTCCTTTGAAAGAGAGAGATTGTGATGCTAGGCTTCTTAGGGAGAGAGAGAAAAAGAGAGATGCCTGGCTCCTGATAGAGAGAGGGAGAGAGAGAGATTGAGGGATGCTAGGCTCCTTTGAGAGAGAGACAGAGATGATAGGCACCTTTGAGACAGAGAGACAGAGAGAGTGAGGGATGCTAAGCTACTTTTAGAGAACGAGAGATAGATAGAAAGACTTGGAGACTCTAGGATCCATTGAGAGAGAGAGATGCAAAGCTTTTTGAGAGAGAGAGAAAGAGAGAGAGAGAGAGGGAGAGAGATAAAGATGCTTGGCTAGGCTGAGAGAGATCCTAAGCTCCTTTGATGTAAAGAGAGAGAGAGAGATGCTAGTGTACTGAGAGAGAGAGAGAGAGAGACAGAGAGAGACGGAACCTAGGCTCCTTTCAGAGAGAGAGAAATATGCTACGCTTCTTTGAGAGAGAGTGAGAGAGAGAAATTCTAGTCTCCTTTGAGAGAAAGAGAGATAGCCAGAGAGATTCTGTGATCCTTTGAAAGAGATACAGTGTGATGCTAGAGAGATGCTGGGATCCTTTGAAAGAGATACAGTGTGGTGCTAGGCTTCTTAGGAAAGAGAGATGCTAGAATAATTGGAGAGAGAGGGGTGGAGAGATTCTAGGCTTCTTTCAGAGAAAGAGAGATGTACAGAGACAGAGAGATGCTAGGCTCTTTCGAGAGGAGAGAGGGATGGTAGGATACATAGAGTCAGAGAGAGATAGAGAGAGATGCTATGAGCCTGTTAGAGAGAGAGATGCTAGACTACTTTGAGACAGAAACAGGGTGATGCAAGCTTCCTTTTAGAGAGAGAGAGAAATGCTAGGATCCTTTGAGAGAGGGAGATGCTAGTCTACTTTGAGAGAGAGATATAGAGAGATGCTAGGCTCTTTTGAGAGAGAGATAGACAGAAAGAGACAGAGATTTGTTAGGCTCCTTTGAGAGGGAGATAAAAGACAGGGAGTTTCTGGGCTCCTTTGGGAGAGAGAGATCCTAGGCTACGTTGTGAGAGAGAGAGATTCTAGTCAATTTAGATAGAGAGAGATAGAGACAGCAAGAGAGATTCTTGTCTGCATAGAGGGAGATACAGGCTAGGCTCCTTTGAGAGAAGAGAGAGAGGGAGAGAGAAAAAAAGAGAGAGATGCTAGGATTCTTTGAGAGGGAGAGATAGACAGAGATATGCTAGGCTCCTTTGAAAGAGAGAGAGTGTAATGCTACGCTTCTTAGGGAGAGAGAGAAAGTGAAACATGCTAGAATTTACTGTGAGACAGAGAAAAAAATTGAGAGATATCCTAGTCTTCTTTGAGAGAGAGAGAGACTGAGAGAGACAGAGATAAAGAGATGCTAGGGTCCTTTGAGAGTGACAGAGAGGGAGAGAGATTGTAGGCTCCTTTGAGACAATGAGAGATATACAGAGACAGTGAGACTCCAGGCTTCTTCTTCTTCTAGAGAGAAATGCTAGGGTACTTAGAAAGAGAGAGAGATACATACATGCTAGGCTCCTTTGAGAGAGAGTCAGAGAGAGAGATGATAGGCACCTTTGAGACAGAGACACAGAGAGAGTGAGGGATGCTAAGCTCCTTTTAGAGAACGAGAGAGAGATAGAAAGACTTGGAGACTCTAGGCTCCATTGAGAGAGAGAGATGCAAAGCTTTTTGAGAGAGAGAGAAAGAGAGAGAGATGGAGAGAGATAAAGATGCTAGGCTAGGCTGAGAGAGATTCTAAGCTCCTTTGATGTAAAGAGAGAGAGAGAGAGATGCTAGTCTACTGAGAGAAAGAGAGAGAAAGAGAAAGAGAGAGAGAGAGAGAGACGGAACCTAGGCTCCTTTCAGAAAGAGAGAAATATGCTATGCTTCTTTGAGAGAGAGTGAGAGAGAGAAATTCTAGTCTCCTTTGAGAGAAAGAGAGATAGCCAGAGAGATGCTGGGATCCTTTGAAAGAGAGTGTGATGCTTGGCTTCTTAGGAGAGAGAGACGCTAGAATCCTTTGAGAGAGAGTGGTGGAGAGATTCTAGGCTTCTTTCAGAGAAAGAGAGATGTACAGAGACAGAGAGATGCTACGCTCTTTCGAGAGGAGAGAGAGATGCTAGGCTACATAGAGTCAGAGAGAGACAGAGAGAGATGCTATGAGCCTATTAGAGAGAGAGATGCTAGACTACTTTGAGACAGAGACAGAGTGATGCAAGCTTCCTTTTAGAGAGAGAGAGAGAGATGCTAGGATCCTTTGAGAGAGGGAGATGCTAGTCTACTTTGAGAGAGATATATAGAGAGATGCTAGGCTCTTTTGAGAGAGAGATAGACAGAAAGAGACAGAGATTTGATAGGCTCCTTTGAGACGGAGATAAAAGACAGGGAGTTTCTGGGCTCCTTTGGAGAGAGAGAGATCCTAGGCTACGTTGTGAGAGAGAGAGATTCTAGTCAATTTAGATAGAGAGAGATAGAGACAGAAAGAGAAATTCTTGTCTGCATAGAGGGAGATACAGGCTAGGCTCCTTTGAGAGAAGAGAGAGAGGGAGAGAGAAACAGAGAGAGAGATGCTAGGCTTCTTTGAGAGGGAGAGATAGACAGAGACATGCTAGGCTCCTTTGAAATAGAGAGATACATGCCAGGCTCCTTTGACAGAGAGAGACACAGAGAGAGACAGTGAGAGAGAGATGATATGCTCCTTTGAGGGAGGGAGAGAGAGAGGGAGTGATAACAGGCTCCTTTGAGAGAATGAGAGAGAGATAGAAAGACAGGGAGATTCTAGGCCCCTATGAGAGAGAGAGAGATATGAAAAGATTTTTTAGAGAGAGCGAGAGGGAGGGAGAGGGAGAAAATTGGCTCCTTTGAGAGACAGATAGAGTTGCTAAGCTACTTTGATAGTAAGAGAGAGAGAGAGATGCTAGTCTACTTTGAGAGAGAGAGAGAGAATGATGCAAGATTCTTTTGAGAGAGAGAGAGAGAGAGAGAAATATGCTAGGCTTCTTAGAGATAGAGAGGTTGAGAGAGAGAGATTCTTGTCTCCTTTGAAAGAAAGATAGAGATAGACAGATAGATGCTAAGCTCCTTTGAAAGAGAGAGAGTGTGATGCTAGCCTTCTTAGCGAGAGAGAAAGAGAGAGATGCTAGAATCCTTTTAGATAGAGAGAGAGACATGCTAGTTTCCTGTGAGATGGAGAGGGAGAGACGATATGCACCTTGGAGAGAGAGAGAGAGAGAGAGAGATGGGTGGCTCCGTTGAGAGAGACAGAGTGTGAGAGAGAGAGAGAGAGAGTGAAATGCTAAGCTCCTTCGAGATAAAGAGAGAGATATATAGAGATATGCTAGGCTCCTTTGAGAGAGAGAGTAGGAGAGAAATGCGAGGCTTCTTTGAGAGAGAGAAAGACCGAGAGAGACAGAGAGAGAGATGCTAGGCTCTTTTGAGCGTGAGACTGAGGGAGAGAGACTCTAGTGTCCTTTGAGAGAAAGAGAGATATACAGACACAGAGAGATGCAAGGCTCCATTGAGAGAGAGGGATGCAGGGTTCCTTTGAAAGCCAGAGAGAGATACATTCTAGGCTCCTTTGAGAGAGAGAGACAGTGATAGAGATGATATTGTCCTTTGAGAGAGAGAGAGTGAGAGAGTTACACTAGGCTCCTTTGAGAGAAAGAAAGAGAGACAGAACGACAGGGAGATTCTAGGCTCCTTTGAGAGAGAGAGATGCAAATCTTTTTGTGAGAGAGAGAGACGGAGAGAGATAGATGCTAAGCTCCTGTGAGAGAAAGAGAGAGAGAGAGATGCTAGTCTAGTTTGAGAGAGAGAGATAGAGAAATAGGGATGCTTGGCTCCTTTGAGAGATGAAGATATATATATGCTAGGCTTCTTTGAGAGATAGAGAGAGTGGGAGGGGAGAGATTCTAGTATCTTTGAGAGAAAGAGTGAGTGATAGAGAGATGCTAGGTTCCTTTGAAAGAGAGAGATTGTGATGCTAGGCTTCTGAGGGAGAGAGAGAAAAAGAGAGATGCATGGCTCCTGATAGAGAGAGGGAGAGAGAGAGATTGAGGGATGCTAGGCTCCTTTGAGAGAGAGACAGAGAGAGATGATAGGCACCTTTGAGACAGAGAGACAGAGAGAGTGAGGGATGCTAAGCTCCTTTTAGAGAACGAGAGAGAGATAGAAAGACTTGGAGACTCTAGGCTCCATTGAGAGAGAGAGATGCAAAGCTTTTTGAGAGAGAGAAAGAGAGAGAGAGAGAGGGAGAGAGATAAAGATGCTTGGCTAGGCTGAGAGAGATCCTAAGCTCCTTTGATGTAAAGAGAGAGAGAGAGATGCTAGTCTACTGAGAGAGAGAGAGAGAGAGAGAGAGATTTGGAACCTAGGCTCCTTTCAGAGAGAGAGAAATATGCTACGCTTCTTTGAGAGAGAGAGTGAGAGAGAGAAATTCTAGTCTCCTTTGAGAGAAAGAGAGATAGCCAGAGAGATGCTCGGATCCTTTGAAAGAGAGACAGTGTGATGCTAGAGGGATGCTGGGATCCTTTGAAAGAGATACAGTGTGATGCTAGGCTTCTTAGGAGAGAGAGATGCTAGAATAATTGGAGAGAGAGGGGTGGAGAGATTCTAGGCTTCTTTCAGAGAAAGAGAGATGTACAGAGACAGAGAGATGCTAGGCTCTTTCGAGAGGAGAGAGAGATGCTAGGCTACATAGAGACAGAGACAGAGAGAGATGCTATGAGCCTATTAGAGAGAGAGATGCTAGACTACTTTGAGACAGAGACAGAGTGATGCAAGCTTCCTTTTAGAGAGAGAGAGAGATGCTAGGATCCTTTGAGAGAGGGAGATGGTAGTCTACTTTGAGAGAGAGATATAGAGAGATGCTAGGCTCTTTTGAGAGAGAGATAGACAGAAAGAGACAGAGATTTGATAGGCTCCTTTGAGAGGCAGATAAAAGACAGGGAGTTTCTGGGCTCCTTTGGGAGAGAGAGAGATCCTAGGCTACGTTGTGAGAGAGAGAGATTCTAGTCAATTTAGATAGAGAGAGATAGAGACAGAAAGAGAGATTCTTGTCTGCATAGAGGGAGATACAGGCTAGGCTCCTTTGAGAGAAGAGAGAGAGGGAGAGAGAAAAAAAGAGAGAGATGCTAGGATTCTTTGAGAGGGAGAGATAGACAGAGATATGCTAGGCTCCTTTGAAAGAGAGAGAGTGTAATGCTACGCTTCTTAGGGAGAGAGAGAAAGTGAAACATGCTAGAATTTATTGTGAGACAGAGAAACAATTGAGAGATATGCTAGGCTTCTTTGAGAGAGAGAGAGACTGAGAGAGACAGAGAGAAAGAGATGCTAGGGTCCTTTGAGAGTGACAGAGAGGGAGAGAGATTGTAGGCTCCTTTGAGACAAAGAGAGATACACAGAGACAGTGAGACTCTAGGCTTCTTCTTCTTCTAGAGAGAAATGCTAGGGTACTTAGAAAGAGAGAGAGATACATACATGCTAGGCTCTTTTGAGAGAGAGTCAGAGAGAGAGATGATAGGCACCTTTGAGACAGAGACACAGAGAGAGTGAGGGATGCTAAGCTCCTTTTAGAGAACGAGAGAGAGATAGAAAGACTTGGAGACTCTAGGCTCCATTGAGAGAGAGAGATGCAAAGCTTTTTGAGAGAGATAGAAAGAGAGAGAGAGGGAGAGAGATAAAGATGCTACGCTAGGCTGAGAGAGATTCTAAGCTCCTTTGATGTAAAGAGAGAGAGAGAGAGATGCTAGTCTACTGAGAGAAAGAGAGAGAAAGAGAAAGAGAGAGAGAGAGAGAGACGGAAACTTGGCTCCTTTCAGAAAGAGAGAAATATGCTATGCTTCTTTGAGAGAGAGTGAGAGAGAGAAATTCTAGTCTCCTTTGAGAGAAAGAGAGATAGCCAGAGAGATGCTGGGATCCTTTGAAAGAGAGTGTGATGCTTGGCTTCTTAGGAGAGAGAGACGCTAGAATCCTTTGAGAGAGAGTGGTGGAGAGATTCTAGGCTTCTTTCAGAGAAAGAGAGATGTACAGAGACAGAGAGATGCTAGGCTCTTTCGAGAGGAGAGAGAGATGCTAGGCTACATAGAGTCAGAGAGAGACAGAGAGAGATGCTATGAGCCTATTAGAGAGAGAGATGCTAGACTACTTTGAGACAGAGACAGAGTGATGCAAGCTTCCGTTTAGAGAGAGAGAGAGAGATGCTAGGATCCTTTGAGAGAGGGAGATGCTAGTCTACTTTGAGAGAGATATATAGAGAGATGCTAGGCTCTTTTGAGAGAGAGATAGACAGAAAGAGACAGAGATTTGATAGGCTCCTTTGAGACGGAGATAAATGACAGGGAGTTTCTGTGCTCCTTTGGAGAGATAGAGATCCTAGGCTACGTTGTGAGAGAGAGAGATTCTAGTCAATTTAGATAGAGAGAGATAGAGACAGAAAGAGAAATTCTTGTCTGCATAGAGGGAGATACAGGCTAGGCTCCTTTGAGAGAAGAGAGAGAGGGAGAGAGAAACAGAGAGAGAGATGCTAGGCTTCTTTGAGAGGGAGAGATAGACAGAGACATGCTAGGCTCCTTTGAAATAGAGAGATACATGCCAGGCTCCTTTGACAGAGAGAGACACAGAGAGAGACAGTGAGAGAGAGATGATATGCTCCTTTGAGGGAGGGAGAGAGAGAGGGAGTGATAACAGGCTCCTTTGAGAGAATGAGAGAGAGATAGAAAGACAGGGAGATTCTAGGCCCCTATGAGAGAGAGAGAGATATGAAAAGATTTTTTAGAGAGAGCGAGAGGGAGGGAGAGGGAGAAAATTGGCTCCATTGAGAGACAGAGAGAGTTGCTAAGCTACTTTGATAGTAAGAGAGAGAGAGAGATGCTAGTCTACTTTGAGAGAGAGAGAGAGAATGATGCAAGATTCTTTTGAGAGAGAGAGAGAGAGAGAAATATGCTAGGCTTCTTAGAGATAGAGAGGTTGAGAGAGAGAGATTCTTGTCTCCTTTGAAAGAAAGATAGAGATAGACAGATAGATGCTAAGCTCCTTTGAAAGAGAGAGAGTGTGATGCTAGCCTTCTTAGCGAGAGAGAAAGAGAGAGATGCTAGAATCCTTTTAGATAGAGAGAGAGACATGCTAGTTTCCTGTGAGATGGAGAGGGAGAGACGATATGCACCTTGGAGAGAGAGAGAGAGAGAGAGATGGGTGGCTCCATTGAGAGAGACAGAGTGTGAGAGAGAGAGAGAGAGAGTGAAATGCTAAGCTCCTTCGAGATAAAGAGAGAGATATATAGAGATATGCTAGGCTCCTTTGAGAGAGAGAGTAGGAGAGAAATGCGAGGCTTCTTTGAGAGAGAGAAAGACCGAGAGAGACAGAGAGAGAGATGCTAGGCTCTTTTGAGCGTGAGACTGAGGGAGAGAGACTCTAGTGTCCTTTGAGAGAAAGAGAGATATACAGACACAGAGAGATGCAAGGCTCCATTGAGAGAGAGGGATGCAGGGTTCCTTTGAAAGCCAGAGAGAGATACATTCTAGGCTCCTTTGAGAGAGAGAGACAGTGATAGAGATGATATTGTCCTTTGAGAGAGAGAGTGAGAGAGTTATGATAGGCTCCTTTGAGAGAAAGAAAGAGAGATAGAACGACAGGGAGATTCTAGGCTCCTTTGAGAGAGAGAGATGCAAATCTTTTTGTGAGAGAGAGAGACGGAGAGAGATAGTTGCTAAGCTCCTGTGAGAGAAAGAGAGAGAGAGAGATGCTAGTCTAGTTTGAGAGAGAGAGATAGAGAAATAGGGATGCTTGGCTCCTTTGAGAGATGAAGATATATATATGCTAGGCTTCTTTGAGAGATAGAGAGAGTGGGAGGGGAGAGATTCTAGTATCTTTGAGAGAAAGAGTGAGTGATAGAGAGATGCTAGGCTCCTTTGAAAGAGAGAGATTGTGATGCTAGGCTTCTTAGGGAGAGAGAGAAAAAGAGAGATGCCTGGCTCCTGATAGAGAGAGGGAGAGAGAGAGATTGAGGGATGCTATGCTCCTTTGAGAGAGAGACAGAGAGAGATGATAGGCACCTTTGAGACAGAGAGACAGAGAGAGTGAGGGATGCTAAGCTCCTTTTAGAGAACGAGAGAGAGATAGAAAGACTTGGAGACTCTAGGCTCCATTGAGAGAGAGAGATGCAAAGCTTTTTGAGAGAGAGAAAGAGAGAGAGAGAGAGGGAGAGAGATAAAGATGCTTGGCTAGGCTGAGAGAGATCCTAAGCTCCTTTGATGTAAAGAGAGAGAGAGAGATGCTAGTCTACTGAGAGAGAGAGAGAGAGAGAGAGAGATAGAGAGAGAGATTTGGAACCTAGGCTCCTTTCAGAGAGAGAGAAATATGCTACGCTTCTTTGAGAGAGAGAGTGAGAGAGAGAAATTCTAGTCTCCTTTGAGAGAAAGAGAGATAGCCAGAGAGATGCTCGGAACCTTTGAATGAGAGACAGTGTGATGCTAGAGGGATGCTGGGATCCTTTGAAAGAGATACAGTGTGATGCTAGGCTTCTTAGGAGAGAGAGATGCTAGAATAATTGGAGAGAGAGGGGTGGAGAGATTCTAGGCTTCTTTCAGAGAAAGAGAGATGTACAGAGACAGAGAGATGCTAGGCTCTTTCGAGAGGAGAGAGAGATGCTAGGCTACATAGAGACAGAGACAGAGAGAGATGCTATGAGCCTATTAGAGAGAGAGATGCTAGACTACTTTGAGACAGAGACAGAGTGATGCAAGCTTCCTTTTAGAGAGAGAGAGAGATGCTAGGATCCTTTGAGAGAGGGAGATGGTAGTCTACTTTGAGAGAGAGATATAGAGAGATGCTAGGCTCTTTTGAGAGAGAGATAGACAGAAAGAGACAGAGATTTGATAGGCTCCTTTGAGAGGCAGATAAAAGACAGGGAGTTTCTGGGCTCCTTTGGGAGAGAGAGAGATCCTAGGCTACGTTGTGAGAGAGAGAGATTCTAGTCAATTTAGATAGAGAGAGATAGAGACAGAAAGAGAGATTCTTGTCTGCATAGAGGGAGATACAGGCTAGGCTCCTTTGAGAGAAGAGAGAGAGGGAGAGAGAAAAAAAGAGAGAGATGCTAGGATTCTTTGAGAGGGAGAGATAGACAGAGATATGCTAGGCTCCTTTGAAATAGAGAGAGTGTAATGCTACGCTTCTTAGGGAGAGAGAGAAAGTGAAACATGCTAGAATTTATTGTGAGACAGAGAAAAAATTGAGAGATATGCTAGGCTTCTTTGAGAGAGAGAGAGACTGAGAGAGACAGAGAGAAAGAGATGCTAGGGTCCTTTGAGAGTGACAGAGAGGGAGAGAGATTGTAGGCTCCTTTGAGACAAAGAGAGATACACAGAGACAGTGAGACTCTAGGCTTCTTCTTCTTCTAGAGAGAAATGCTAGGGTACTTAGAAAGAGAGAGAGATACATACATGCTAGGCTCCTTTGAGAGAGAGACAGAGAGAGATAAGAGGCACCTTTGAGACAGAGAGACAGAGAGAGTGAGGGATGCTAAGCTCCTTTTAGAGAACGAGAGAGAGATAGAAAGACTTGGAGACTCTAGGCTCCATAGAGAGAGAGAGATGCAAAGCTTTTTGAGAGAGAGAGAAAGAGAGAGAGAGGGAGAGAGATAAAGATGCTTATCTAGGCTGAGAGAGATCCTAAGCTCCTTTGATGTAAAGAGAGAGAGAGAGAGATGCTAGTCTACTGAGAGAAAGAGAGAGAAAGAGAGAGAGAGAGAGAGATGGAACCTAGGCTCCTTTCAGACAGAGAGAAATATGCTATGCTTCTTTGAGAGAGAGTGAGAGAGAGAAATTCTAGTCTCCTTTGAGAGAAAGAGAGATAGCCAGAGAGATGCTGGGATCCTTTGAAAGAGAGACAGTGTGATGCTTGGCTTCTTAAGAGAGAGAGACACTAGAATACTTTGAGAGAGAGGGGTGGAGAGATTCTAGGCTTCTTTCAGAGAAAGAGAGATGTACAGAGACAGAGAGATGCTAGGCTCTTTCGAGAGGAGAGAGAGATGCTAGGCTACATAGAGACAGAGAGAGACAGAGAGAGATGCTATGAGCCTCTTAGAGAGAGATGCTAGACTACTTTGAGACAGAGACAGAGTGATGCAAGCTTCGTTTTAGACAGAGAGAGAGATGCTTGGATCCTTTGAGAGAGAGATGCTAGTCTACTTTGAGAGAGAGATATAGAGAGATACTAGGCTCTTTTGAGAGAGAGATAGACAGAAAGACACAGAGATTTGATAGGCTCCTTTGAGAGGGAGAGAGGGAGATAAAAGACAGGGAGTTTCTGTGCTCCTTTGGGAGAGAGAGAGATCCTAGGCTACGTTGTGAGAGAGAGAGATTCTAGTCAATTTAGATAGAGAGTGATAGATACAGAAAGAGAGATTCTTGTCTGCATAGAGGGAGATACAGGCTAGGCTCCTTTGAGAGAAGAGAGAGAGGGAGAGAGAAACAGAGAGAGAGATGCTAAGCTTCTTTGAGAGGGGGAGATAGACAGAGATATGCTAGGCTCCTTTGAAAGAGAGAGATACATGCCAGGCTCCTTTGACAGAGAGAGACACAGAGAGAGACAGTGAGAGAGAGATGATATGCTCCTTTGAGGGAGGGAGAGAGAGAGAGTGAGTGATAACAGGCTCCTTTGAGAGAATGAGAGAGAGATAGAAAGACAGGGAGATTCTAGGCCCCTATGAGAGAGAGAGAGAGAGAGAGATGAAAAGATATTTTAGAGAGAGAGAGAGGGATGGAGAGGGAGAAACTTGGCTCCATTGAGAGACAGAGAGAGTTGCTAAGCTCCTTTGATAGTAAGAGCGAGAGAGAGATGCTAGTCTACTTTGAGTGAGAGAGAGAGAGAATGATGCAAGATTCTTTTGAGAGAGAGAGAGAGAGAGAGAGAGAAATATGCTAGGCTTCGTAGAGAGAGAGAGGTTGAGAGAGAGAGATTCTTGTCTCCTTTGAAAGAAAGATAGAGATAGACAGATAGATGCTAAGCTCCTTTGAAAGAGAGAGAGTGTGATGCTAGCCTTCTTAGCGAGAGAGAAAGAGAGAGATGCTAGAATCCTTTTAGATAGAGAGAGAGACATGCTAGTTTCCTGTGAGATGGAGAGGGAGAGACGATATGCACCTTGGAGAGAGAGAGAGAGAGATGGGTGGCTCCGTTGAGAGAGACAGAATGTGAGAGAGAGAGAGAGAGTGAAATGCTAAGCTCCTTCGAGATAAAGAGAGAGATATATAGAGATATGCTAGGCTCCTTTGAGAGAGAGAGTAGGAGAGAAATGCGAGGCTTCTTTGAGAGAGAGAAAGACCGAGAGAGACAGAGAGAGAGATGCTAGGCTCTTTTGAGCGTGAGACTGAGGGAGAGAGATTCTACTGTCCTTTGAGAGAAAGAGAGATATACAGACACAGAGAGATGCAAGGCTCCATTGAGAGAGAGGGATGCAGGGTTCCTTTGAAAGCCAGAGAGAGATACATTCTAGGCTCCTTTGAGAGAGAGAGACAGTGATAGAGATGATATTGTCCTTTGAGAGAGAGAGAGTGAGAGAGTTACGCTAGGCTCCTTTGAGAGAAAGAAAGAGAGATAGAACGACAGGGAGATTCTAGGCTCCTTTGAGAGAGAGAGATGCAAATCTTTTTGTGAGAGAGAGAGACGGAGAGAGATAGTTGCTAAGCTCCTGTGAGAGAAAGAGAGAGAGAGAGATGCTAGTCTAGTTTGAGAGAGAGAGATAGAGAAATAGGGATGCTTGGCTCCTTTGAGAGATGAAGATATATATATGCTAGGCTTCTTTGAGAGAGAGAGAGAGTGGGAGGGGAGAGATTCTAGTATCCTCTGAGGGAAAGATTGAGTGATAGAGAGATGCTAGGCTCCTTTAAAAGAGAGAGATTGTGATGCTAGGCTTCTTAGGGAGAGAGAGAAAAAGAGAGATGCCTGGCTCCTGATAGAGAGAGGGAGAGAGAGAGATTGAGGGATGCTAGGCTCCTTTGAGAGAGAGACAGAGAGAGATGATAGGCACCTTTGAGACAGAGAGACAGAGAGAGTGAGGGATGCTAAGCTACTTTTAGAGAACGAGATATAGATAGAAAGACTTGGAGACTCTAGGCTCCATTGAGAGAGAGAGATGCAAAGCTTTTTGAGAGAGAGAGAAAGAGAGAGAGAGAGAGGGAGAGAGATAAAGATGCTTGGCTAGGCTGAGAGAGATCCTAAGCTCCTTTGATGTAAAGAGAGAGAGAGATGCTAGTCTACTGAGAGAGAGAGAGAGAGAGAGAGAGAGAGAGAGAGAGATTTGGAACCTAGGCTCCTTTCAGAGAGAGAGAAATATGCTACGCTTCTTTGAGAGAGAGAGTGAGAGAGAGAAATTCTAGTCTCCTTTGAGAGAAAGAGAGATAGCCAGAGAGATGCTCGGATCCTTTGAACGAGAGACAGTGTGATGCTAGAGGGATGCTGGGATCCTTTGAAAGAGATACGGTGTGATGCTAGGCTTCTTAGGAGAGGAGATGCTAGAATCCTTGGAGAGAGAGGGGTGGAGAGATTCTAGGCTTCTTTCAGAGAAAGAGAGATGTACAGAGACAGAGAGATGCTAGGCTCTTTCGAGAGGAGAGAGAGATGCTAGGCTACATAGAGACAGAGAGAGACAGAGAGAGATGCTATGAGCCTATTAGAGAGAGAGATGCTAGACTACTTTGAGACAGAGACAGAGTGATGCAAGCTTCCTTTTAGAGGGAGAGAGAGAGATGCTAGGATCCTTTGAGAGAGAGAGATGCTAGTCTACTTCGAGAGAGAGATATAGAGAGATGCTAGGCTCTTTTGAGAGAGAGATAGGCAGAAAGAGACAGAGATTTGATAGGCTCTTTTGAGAGGGAGAGAGGGAGATAAGAGACAGGGAGTTTCTGGGCTCCTTTGGGAGAGAGAGAGATCCTAGGCTACGTTGTGAGAGAGAGAGATTCTAGTCAATTTAGATAGAGAGAGATAGAGACAGTAAGAGAGATTCTTGTCTGCATAGAGGGAGATACAGCCTAGGCTCCTTTGAGAGAAGAGAGAGAGGGAGAGAGAAAAGAAGAGAGAGATGCTAGGCTTCTTTGAGAGGGAGAGATAGACAGAGATATGCTAGGCTCCTTTGAAAGAGGGAGATACATGCCAGGCTCCTTTCACAGAGAGAGACACTGAGAGAGACAGTGAGAGAGAGATGATATGCTCCTGTGAGGGAGGGAGAGAGAGAGAGTGAGTGATAACAGGCTCCTTTGGGAGAAATAGATAGAGATAGAAAGACAGGGAGATTCTAGGCACCTATGAGAGAGAGAGAGATATGAAAATATTTTTTAGAGAGAGAGAGAGGGAGGGAGAGGGAGAAACTTGGCTCCATTGAGAGACAGAGAGAGTTGCTATGCTCCTTTGATAGTAAGAGAGAGAGAGATGCTAGTCTACTTTGAGAGAGAGAGAGGGAGAATGATGCAAGATTCTTCTGAGAGAGAGAGAGAGAGAGAAATATGCTAGGCTTCTTAGAGAGAGAGAGGTTGAGAGAGAGAGATTCTTGTCTCCTTTGAAAGAAAGATAGAGATAGACAGATAGATGCTAAGCTCCTTTGAAAGAGAGAGAGTGTGATGCTAGCCTTCTTAGCGAGAGAGAAAGAGAGAGATGCTAGAATCCTTTTAGATGGAGAGAGAGACATGCTAGTTTCCTGTGAGATGGAGAGGGAGAGACGATATGCACCTTGGAGAGAGAGAGAGAGAGAGAGATGGGTGGCTCCGTTGAGAGAGACAGAGTGAGAGAGAGAGAGAGTGAAATGCTAAGCTCCTTCGAGATAAAGAGAGAGATATATAGAGATATGCTAGGCTCCTTTGAGAGAGAGAGTAGGAGAGAAATGCGAGGCTTCTTTGAGAGAGAGAAAGACCGAGAGAGACAGAGAGAGAGAGATGCTAGGCTCTTTTGAGCGTGAGACTGAGGGAGAGAGATTCTACTATCCTTTGAGAGAAAGAGAGATATACAGACACAGAGAGATGCAAGGCTCCATTGAGAGAGAGGGATGCAGGGTTCCTTTGAATGCCAGAGAGAGATACATTCTAGGCTCCTTTGAGAGAGAGAGACAGTGATAGAGATGATATTGTCCTTTGAGAGAGAGAGAGTGAGAGAGTTACTCTAGGCTCCTTAGAGAGAAAGAAAGAGAGATAGAACGACAGGGAGATTCTAGGCTCCTTTGAGAGAGAGAGATGCAAATCTTTTTGTGAGAGAGAGAGACGGAGAGAGATAGTTGCTAAGCTCCTGTGAGAGAAAGAGAGAGAGAGAGATGCTAGTCTAGTTTGAGAGAGAGATAGATAGAGAAATAGGGATGCTTGGCTCCTTTGAGAGATGAAGATATATATATGCTAGGCTTCTTTGAGAGAGAGAGAGAGTGGGAGGGGAGAGATTCTAGTATCCTTTGAGAGAAAGAGTGAGTGATAGAGAGATGCTAGGCTCCTTTGAAAGAGAGAGATTGTGATGCTAGGCTTCTTAGGGAGAGAGAGAAAAAGAGAGATGCCTGGCTCCTGATAGAGAGAGGGAGAGAGAGAGATTGAGGGATGCTATGCTCCTTTGAGAGAGAGACAGAGAGAGATGATAGGCACCTTTGAGACAGAGAGACAGAGAGAGTGAGGGATGCTAAGCTCCTTTTAGAGAACGAGAGAGAGATAGAAAGACTTGGAGACTCTAGGCTCCATTGAGAGAGAGAGATGCAAAGCTTTTTGAGAGAGAGAAAGAGAGAGAAAGAGAGGGAGAGAGATAAAGATGCTTGGCTAGGCTGAGAGAGATCCTAAGCCCCTTTGATGTAAAGAGAGAGAGAGGGATGCTAGTCTACTGAGAGAGAGAGAGAGAGAGAGAGAGAGAGAGAGAGAGATTTGGAACCTAGGCTCCTTTCAGAGAGAGAGAAATATGCTAGCTTCTTTGAGAGAGAGTGAGAGAGAGAAATTCTAGTCTCCTTTGAGAGAAAGAGAGATAGCCAGAGAGATGCTGGGATCCTTTGAAAGAGATACAGTGTGATGCTAGAGAGATGCTGGGATCCTTTGAAAGAGATAAAGTGTGATGCTAGGCTTCTTAGGAAAGAGAGATGCTAGAATCCTTGGAGAGAGAGGGGTGGAGAGATTCTAGGCTTCTTTCAGAGAAAGAGAGATGTACAGAGACAGAGAGATGCTAGGCTCTTTCGAGAGGAGAGAGAGATGCTAGGGTACATAGAGACAGAGAGAGACAGAGAGAGATGCTATGAACCTATTAGAGAGAGAGATGCTAGACTACTTTGAGACAGAGACAGAGTGATGCAAGCTTCCTTTTAGAGAGAGAGGGAGAGATGCTAGGATCCTTTGAGAGAGAGATGCTAGTCTACTTTGAGAGAGAGATATAGAGAGATGCTAGGCACTTTTGAGAGAGAGATAGACAGAAAGAGACAGAGATTTGATAGGCTCCTTTGAGAGGGAGAGAGGGAGATAAAAGACAGGGAGTTTCTGGGCTCCTTTGGGAGAGAGAGAGATCCTAGGCTACGTTGTGAGAGAGAGAGATTCTAGTCAATTTAGATAGAGAGAGATAGAGACAGAAAGAGAGATTCTTGTCTGCATAGAGGGAGATACAGGCTAGGCTCCTTTGAGAGAAGAGAGAGAGGGAGAGAGAAAAAATGAGAGAGATGCTAGGCTTCTTTGAGAGGGAGAGATAGACAGAGATATGCTAGGCTCCTTTGAAAGAGAGAGAGTGTAATGCTACGCTTCTTAGGGAGAGAGAGAAAGTGAAACATGCTAGAATTTATTGTGAGACAGAGAAAAAATTGAGAGATATGCTAGTCTTCTTTGAGAGAGAGAGAGACTGAGAGAGACAGAGAGAAAGAGATGCTAGTGTCCTTTGAGAGTGACAGAGAGGGAGAGAGATTGTAGGCTCCTTTGAGACAAAGAGAGATATACAGAGACAGTGAGACTCTAGGCTTCTTCTTCTTCTAGAGAGAAATGCTAGGGTACTTAGAAAGAGAGAGAAATACATACATGCTAGGCTCCTTTGAGAGAGAGACAGAGAGAGATGAGAGGCACCTTTGAGACAGAGAGACAGAGAGAGTGAGGGATGCTAAGCTCCTTTTAGAGAACGAGAGAGAGATAGAAAAACTTGGAGACTCTAGGATCCATTGAGAGAGAGAGATGCAAAGCGTTTTGAGAGAGAGAGAAAGAGAGAGATAGAGAGGGAGAGAGATAAAGATGCAAGGCTAGGCTGAGAGAGATCCTATGCTCCTTTGATGTAAAGAGAGAGAGAGAGAGATGCTAGTCTACTGAGAGAAAGAGAGAGAGAGAGAGAGAGACGGAACCTAGGCTCCTTTCAGAGAGAGCGAAATATGCTATGCTTCTTTGAGAGAGAGTGAGAGAGAGAAATTCTAGTCTCCTTTGAGAGAAAGAGAGATAGCCAGAGAGATGCTGGGATCCTTTGAAAGAGAGTGTGATGCTTGGCTTCTTAGGAGAGAGAGACGCTAGAATCCTTTGAGAGAGAGTGGTGGAGAGATTCTAGGCTTCTTTCAGAGAAAGAGAGATGTACAGAGACAGAGAGATGCTAGGCTCTTTCGAGAGGAGAGAGAGATGCTAGGCTACATAGAGTCAGAGAGAGACAGAGAGAGATGCTATGAGCCTATTAGAGAGAGAGATGCTAGACTACTTTGAGACAGAGACAGGGTGATGCAAGCTTCCTTTTAGAGAGAGAGAGAGATGCTAGGATCCTTTGAGAGAGGGAGATGCTAGTCTACTTTGAGAGAGAGATATAGAGAGATGCTAGGCTCTTTTGAGAGAGAGATAGACAGAAAGTGACAGAGAATTGATAGGCTCCTTTGAGAGGGAGATAAAGGACAGGGAGTTTCTGGGCTCCTTTGGGAGAGAGAGAGATCCTAGGCTACGTTGTGAGAGAGAGAGATTCTAGTCAATTTAGATAGAGAGAGATAGAGACAGAAAGAGAGATTCTTGTCTGCATAGAGGGAGATACAGGCTAGGCTCCTTTGAGAGAAGGGAGAGAGGGAGAGAGAAACAGAGAGAGAGATGCTAGGCTTCTTTGAGAGGGAGAGATAGACAGAGATATGCTATGCTCCTTTGAAAGAGAGAGATACATGCCAGGCTCCTTTGACAGAGAGAGACACAGAGAGAGACAGTGAGAGGGAGATGGTATGCTCCTTTGAGGAAGGGAAAGAGAGAGTGAGTGATAACAGGCTCCTTTGGGAGAATGAGAGAGAGATAGAAAGACAGGGAGATTCAAGGCCCCTATGAGAGAGAGAGAGATATGAAAATATTTTTTAGAGAGAGAGAGAGGGAGGGAGAGGGAGAAACTTGGCTCCATTGAGAGACAGAGAGAGGTGCTATGCTCCTTTGATAGTAAGAGAGAGAGAGATGCTAGTCTACTTTGATAGAGAGAGAGAGAGAATGATGCAAGATTCTTCTGAGAGTGAGAGAGAAATATGCTAGGCTTCTTAGAGAGAGAGAGGTTGAGAGAGAGAGATTCTTGTCTCCTTTGAAAGAAAGATAGAGATAGACAGATAGATGCTAAGCTCCTTTGAAGGAGAGAGAGTGTGATGCTAGCCTTCTTTGCGAGAGAGAAAGAGAGAGATGCTAGAATCCTTTTAGATAGAGAGAGAGACATGCTAGTTTCCTGTGAGATGGAGAGGGAGAGACGATATGCACCTTGGAGAGAGAGATAGAGAGATGGGTGGCTCCGTTGAGAGAGACAGAGTGTGAGAGAGAGAGAGAGTGAAATGCTAAGCTCCTTTGAGATAAAGAGAGAGATATATAGAGATATGCTAGGCTCCTTTGAGAGAGAGAGTAGGAGAGAAATGCGAGGCTTCTTTGAGAGAGAGAAAGACCGAGAGAGACAGAGAGAGAGATGCTAGGCTCTTTTGAGCGTGAGACTGAGGGAGAGAGATTCTAGTGTCCTTTGAGACAAAGAGAGATATACAGACACAGAGAGATGCAAGGCTCCATTGAGAGAGAGGGATGCAGGGTTCCTTTGAAAGCCAGAGAGAGATACATTCTAGGCTCCTTTGAGAGAGAGAGACAGTGATAGAGATGATATTGTCCTTTGAGAGAGAGAGAGTTCCGCTAGGCTCCTTTGAGAGAAAGAAGGAGAGATAGAACGACAGGGAGATTCTAGGCTCCTTTGAGAGAGAGAGATAAAAATCTTTTTGTGAGAGAGAGAGACGGAGAGAGATAGATGCTAAGCTCCTGTGAGAGAAAGTGAGAGAGAGAGATGCTAGTCTACTGAGAGAGAGAGAGAGAGAGACGGAACCTAATCTCCTTTCAGAGAGAGAGAAATATGCTACGCTTCTTTGAGAGAGAGTGAGAGAGAGAAATTCTAGTCTCCTTTGAGAGAAAGAGAGATAGCCAGAGAGATGCTGGGATCCTTTGAAAGAGATACAGTGTGATGCTAGGCTTCTTAGGAGAGGAGATGCTAGAATCCTTGGAGAGAGAGGGGTGGAGAGATTCTAGGCTTCTTTCAGAGAAAGAGAGATGTACAGAGACAGAGAGATGCTAGGCACTTTCGAGAGGAGAGAGAGATGCTAGGCTACATAGAGACAGAGAGAGACAGAGAGAGATGCTATGAGCCTATTAGAGAGAGAGATGCTAGACTACTTTGAGACAGAGACAGAATGATGCAAGCTTCCTTTTAGAGAGAGAGAGAGAGAGATGCTAGGATACTTTGAGAGAGAGAGATGCTAGTCTACTTTGAGAGAGAGATATAGAGAGATGCTAGGCTCTTTTGAGAGAGAGATAGGCAGAAAGAGACAGAGATTTGTTAGGCTCCTTTGAGAGGGAGATAAAAGACAGGGAGTTTCTGGGCTCCTTTGGGAGAGAGAGAGATCCTAGGCTACGTTGTGAGAGAGAGAGATTCTAGTCAATTTAGATAGAGAGAGATAGAGACAGAAAGAGAGATTCTTGTCTGCATAGAGGGAGATACAGGCTAGGCTCCTTTGAGAGAAGAGAGAGAGGGAGAGAGAGAAAAAGAGAGAGATGCTAGGCTTCTTTGAGAGGGAGAGATAGGCAGAGATATGCTAGGCTCCTTTGAAAGAGAGAGATACATGCCAGGCTCCTTTGACAGAGAGAGACACACAGAGAGACAGTGAGAGAGAGATGATATGCTCCTTTGAGGGAGGGAGAGAGAGAGAGTGAGTGATAACAGGCTCCTTTGAGAGAATGAGAGAGAGATAGAAAGACAGGGAGATTCTAGGCCCCTATGAGAGAGAGAGATATGAAAATATTTTTTAGAGAGAGAGAGAGGGAGGGAGAGGGAGAAACTTGGCTCCATTGAGAGACAGAGAGAGTAGCTAAGCTCCTTTGATAGTAAGAGAGAGAGAGAGATGCTAGTCTACTTCGAGAGAGAGAGAGAGAGAATGATGCAAGATTCTTCTGAGAGAGAGAGAGAGAGAAATATGCTAGGCTTCTTAGAGAGAGAGAGGTTGAGAGAGAGAGATTCTTGTCTCCTTTGAAATAAAAATAGAGATAGACAGATAGATGCTAAGCTCCTTTGAAAGAGATAGAGTGTGATGCTAGCCTTCTTAGCGAGAGAGAAAGAGAGAGATGCTAGAATCCTTTTAGATAGAGAGAGAGACATGCTAGTTTCCTGTGAGATGGAGAGGTAGAGACGATATGCACTTTGGAGAGAGAGAGAGAGAGATGGGTGGCTCCGTTTAGAGAGACAGAGTGTGTGAGACAGAGAGAGAGAGTGAAATGCTAAGCTCCTTCGAGATAAAGAGAGAGAAATATAGAGATATTCTAGGCTCCTTTGAGAGAGAGAGTAGGAGAGAAATTCGAGGCTTCTTTGAGAGAGAGAGAAAGACCGAGAGAAACAGAGAGAGAGATGCTAGGCTCTTTTGAGCGAGAGACTGAGAGAGAGAGATTCTACTGTCCTTTGAGAGAAAGAGAGATATACAGACACAGAGAGATGCAAGGCTCCATTGAGAGAGAGGGATGCAGGGTTCCTTTGAAAGCCAGAGAGAGATACATTCTAGGCTCCTTTGAGAGAGAGAGACAGTGATAGAGATGATATTGTCCTTTGAGAGAGAGGAGAGTGAGAGAGTTACGCTAGGCTCCTTTGAGAGAAAGAAAGAGAGATAGAACGACAGGGAGATTCTAGGCTCCTTTGAGAGAGAGAGATGCAAATCTTTTTGTGAGAGAGAGAGAGACGGAGAGAGATAGTTGCTAAGCTCCTGTGAGAGAAAGAGAGAGAGAGAGACGCTAGTCTAGTTTGAGAGAGAGAGATAGAGAAATAGGGATTCTTGGCTCCTTTGAGAGATGAAGATATATATATGCTAGGCTTCTTTGAGAGAGAGAGAGTGGGAGGGGAGAGATTCTAGTATCCTTTGAGAGAAAGAGTGAGTGTTAGAGAGATGCTAGGCTCCTTTGAAAGAGAGAGATTGTGATGCTAGGTTTCTTAAGGAGAGAGAAAAAGAGAGATGTCTGGCTCCTGATAGAGAGAGGGAGAGAGAGAGATTGAGGGATGCTAGGCTCCATTGAGAGAGAGACAGAGAGAGATGATAGCCACCTTTGAGACAGAGAGACAGAGAGAGTGAGGGATGCTAAGCTCCTTTTAGAGAACGAGAGAGAGATAGAAAGACTTGGAGACTCTAGGCTCCATTGAGAGAGAGAGATGCAAAGCTTTTAGAGAGAGAGAGAAAGAGAGAGAGAGAGAGGGAAAGAGATAAAGATGCTTGGCTAGGCTGAGAGAGATCCTAAGCTCCTTTGATGTAAAGAGAGAGAGAGAGATGCTAGTCTACTGAGAGAGAGAGAGAGAGAGAGAGAGAGAGAGAGAGAGAGAGATGGAACCTAGGCTCCTTTCAGAGAGAGAGAAATATGCTACGCTTCTTTGAGAGAGAGTGAGAGAGAGAAATTCTAGTCTCCTTTGAGAGAAAGAGAGATAGCCAGAGAGATGCTGGGATCCTTTGAAAGAGAGACAGTGTGATGCTAGGCTTCTTAGGAGAGAGAGACGCTAGAATCCTTTGAGAGAGAGGGGTGGAGAGATTCTAGGCTTCTTTCAGAGAAAGAGGGATGTACAGAGACAGAGAGATGCTAGGCTCTTTCGAGAGGAGAGAGAGATGCTAGGTTACATAGAGACAGAGAGAAACAGAGAGAGATGCTATGAGCCTATTAGAGAGAGATGCTAGACTACTTTGAGACAGAAACAGAGTGATGCAATCTTCCTTTTAGAGAGAGAGAGAGAGATGCTAGGATCCTTTGAGAGAGAGATGCTAGTCTACTTTGAGAGAGAGATATAGAGAGATGCTAGGCTCTTTTGAGAGAGAGATAGACAGAAAGAGACAGGGATTTGATAGGCTCCTTTGAGAGGGAGAGAGGGAGATAAAAGACAGGGAGTTTCTGGGCTCCTTTGGGAGAGAGAGAGATCCTAGGCTACGTTGTGAGAGAGAGAGATTCTAGTCAATTTAGATAGAGAGAGATAGAGACAGAAAGAGAGATTCTTGTCTACATAGAGGGAGATACAGGCTAGGCTCCTTTGAGAGAAGGGAGAGAGGGAGAGAGAAACAGAGAGAGAGAGATGCTAGGCTTCTTTGAGAGAGAGAGAGATGCCAAGATTTTTAGAGAGAGACAAAGACAGGGTGAGAGAGAGATGCTTCACTCTGTTGAGAGAGAGAGATGCTAAGCACCTTTGAGAGAAAGAGAGAGTGAGAGATTCTAGTGTACTTTGAGAGAGAGTGACAGAGAGAGATATGAATGCAACGCTCCTTTGAGAGAGAGAGATATGCTAGGCTTCTTTGAGACAGAGAGTGTGAAAGAGAGATATTCTAGTGTCCTCAGAGAGGAAGGGACAGAGATAGAGAGAGATTGGCTAGGCTGCTTGGAAAGAAAGAGAGTGTGATGTTAGGCTTCTTCAGGAGAGAAAGAAAGAGAGAGATGCTAGAATCCACTGAGAGAGAGAGGAGAGATAGAAAGACAGGGAGATTCTAGGCTCCTTTGAGAGAGAGATATGCAAACCTGTTTGTGAGACAGAGAGAGATGGAGAGAGAGAGATGCTTGGCTCTATTGAGGTAGAGAGAGAGACAGTGAGCGATGCTAGTCTCCTTTGAGAGAAAGAGAGAGAGATAGAAAGACTGGGAGTTTGTAGGCTCCTTTGAGAGAGAGAGATGGACAGAAAATCTAAGCTACTTTGAGGGAAGGAGAGGTATACAGAGACAGAGAGATGCTAGGCAAATTCGAGAGAGAGAGAGAAGGAGATGTTAAGATGCTTTGAAGAATAGAGATTGAGGTACGTGACTGGCTCTGATGAGAGGGAGAGAGAAAGAGAGAGACAGAGATAGAGAGATGATAGGCTCCTTTGAGAGAGAAAGAGAGACAGTGAGGGATGCTAGGCGACTTTGAGAGAAAGAGAGAGAGATAGAAAGACAGGGAGATTCTGGGCTCCTCTGAGAGAAAGAGATGCAAAGATTTTTGAGAGAGAGAGAGGGATAGAGAGATGCTTGGCTCCGTTGAGAGAGAGATGCTAAGCTCCTTTGAAAGAAAGAGAGTGAGAGAGATTCTAGGCTCCTTTGTGTAGAAGACAGATATACAGTGACAGAGAAATGGTAGTCTACTTCGAGAGAGAGAGATATGCTAGGATACTTTGAATGAGAGAGAGGGAGCTATACAAGCTAGGCTCCTTTGAGAGAGAGAGAGAGAGAGAGAGAGAGAGAGAGAGAGAGATATGCTACGCTCCTTTGAGAGAAAGATAGAGTGGCAGAAAGACAGGGAGATTCTAGGCTCCTTTGAGAGAGAGAGAGATGCAAGGATTTTTGTGAGAGAGATGGAGGGAGAGGGAGAAAGATAGAGAGATGCTTGGCTAAGTTGAGAGAGAGAGAGATGCTAAGCTCCTTCTAGAAAAAGAGATAGAGATGCAGGGCTACTTTTTGAGAAAGAGAGAGAGACAGCCGGAGAGATGCTATGCTTCTTTGAACGACAGAGAGTGTGATGCTTGGCAGCTAAGGGAGAGAAAGAGATAGATGCTAGAATCCTTAGTGAGAGAGAGATAGTGAGGGATGCAAGGCCCCAATGAGAGAGAGAGAGAGTGATGCTAGGCTTCTTTGAGAGAGGGAGAGAGTGATTCTTGTCTCATTTGAGAGAAAGAGAGAGAAATATTCAGAGAGATGCTAGGAATCTTGAAAGAGAGGGAGTGTAATGCTCTGCTACTTAGGGAGATAGAGAAAGAGAGACGCTAGAAAACTTTGAGAGAAAAAGAGAGAGATAGAAAGACGGAGATTCTATGGTGTTTGTGATCCTATGATCCCTCTCTCTCTGTCCTCTCTCTCTTAAAGTAGAATAGCATACATCTCTCGTTGTATCTATCCGCTTTCTATCAAAGGATCCCAGCATCTCTCTCTCTCTCTCCCTGTCCATCTCTCTCTCTCAAAGGAGCCTAGCATCTCTCTCTCTCTCTCACTCTCTCTCTCTCTCACTCTCTCTCCAAGGAGCACATTTTCTATATTTCTGTCTCTCTCAATGGAGCCTATGATCCCTCCCTCTCTGTGTCCTCTCTCTCTTAAAGTAGAATAGCATACATCTCTCTTTGTATCTCTCCACTTTCTATCAAAGGATTACAGCATCTCTCTCTCACTCGTTCTCTCCCTCTCCCTTTCTCTCTCTCTCTCTCAAAGGAGCGTAGCATATCTCTCTCTCCAAGTATTCTAGCACATCTCTCTTTTTCTCTCTGTCTAAGAAGTCTAGCATCTCTCTCTCTCTCAAAGGGGAATAGCAACTCTCTGCCTCTCTATATCTTCACTTTCTCTCAAAGGAGCCTAGAATCTCTCTCTCTCTCTTTCTCAAAGGAGACTAGAATCCCTCTTTATATCTTTCTCTATCTCTCTCTAAGGAGCCTATCATTTATCTCTCCCACTCTTGTTCACAGGAGCCTAGCATCTCTCTCTCTCTCTCTCTTCTCTCCACCAGTCTCTCTCAAAGGAGCCTTGTATATCTCTATCTGTCTCTTTTTTTCTCTTTCTCTCAAATAGCTTAGGATATCTCTCTCTCTCTAAAAGGACAAAAGAATCTCTCTCTCACTCTCTCTCTGTCTCTGTCACTATCTTTCTCTCTTTCTCTCTCTCTCTATCTCTCTCCAAGGAGCATTTGTGCTCTCCCTCACTCTCTCTCTCCCTCAAAGAGCCTAGGACCACTCTGTCTCTCTGTCTGTCTCTCTTTCCCTCAAAGGAGCCTTGCATCTTCATGTCTCTGTATATCGCTCTTTCGCTCAAAGCTGCCTAGAATCTCTCTCTCTCCCTCCATCTCTCTGTCTCAAATGTGCCTAGCAACTCTCTCTATATCTGTCTCTCGCAGACTCTTTCTCTCTTTCAAAGAATCCTAGAATATATCTCTCTGTCTTACTCATAGGATTCTAGCATCGCTGTCTTTCTCTCTCTAAGAATCCTAGCATCACTCACTCTCTCTTCAAAGGAACCTATCATCCCTCACTCTCTGACAAAATAGCCGAGCAACACTCTCTCACTTTCTCTCAAAGGAGACTACCATCTCTCTTTCTCAAAGGAGCTAAGCATCTCTCTCTGTCTCTCTCTCTCATACCTAGGAGCATATATACTCTCTCTCTCCCTCTCTCTCTCAAAGGAGCCTCTGTTCCCTCTCTCACTGTCTCTCTTTCTCTAAAAGGAACCCAGCATCTATCTGTCTCTCTAGCTCTCCTCTTTCTCTCAAAGGAGCCTAGCATATCTCTTTCTCTCTCAAAGGAGCCTAGTATCTCTCTCTCTCTCAGAAAGGAGCCTCAGAGCTCTCTCGCTGTCTCTCTCAAATGAGACAAGCATCTATCTATCTCTCTCTCTCAAAGGAATCTAGCACTTCTCTCTATCTCTGTCTCTCTCTAAGAAGCTTAGAAACACTCTCTCTCACTCAAATGAGCCCAGCATATCTTTGTCTCTCTATCTATCTCTATTTCTCTCATAGGAGTCTAGAATCTTTACGTCTCCGTCTCTCTCTCTCAACGGAGCCTCGCGGCACTCTCTCTCTCTCCCTCTCTCTCTCTCTCTCTCCCTCTCTCTCCGAGGAGAAAATCGTCTATATTTCTCTCTCTCTCAATCGAACCTAGGTTCCCTATTTCTCTGTCCTCTCTCTCTTAAAGTAGAATAGCATACAAATCTCTGTGTGTCTCTCCGCTTTCTATCAAAGGATCCCAGCATCTCTCTCTCTCTCTCTCTCTGTCCCTCATTCTCTCTCAAAGGAGCATAGCATCTCTCTCTCTATCCAAGAATTCTAGCATATCTCTCTTGCTCTCTCTCTCTGTTTAAGATGTCTAGTTTCTCTCTCTCTCAAAGGAGAATAGCAACTCTCTGTCTCTCTATCTCTCCACTTTCTCTCAAAGGAGCCCAGAATCTCTCTCTCATTCTCAAAGGAGACTAGAATTCCTCTCTCTCTCTATCTCTCTCTCTAAGGAGCCTAGCATGTACCTCTCTCACTCTCTCGTTCACAGGAGCCTAGCATTTCTCTCTTTCCTCTCTCCCTCAGTCTCCCTCAAATGAGACTAGCATCTCTCTCTGTCTCCTTCTTTCTCTTTCTCTCAAAAAGCTTATCATGTCTCTCTCTCTAAAAGGACCCAAACAACTCTCTCTCCCTCTCTCTCTCTGCCTATCTCTCTCTCTCTCTCTCTCTCTCTCTCTCACTCTCTCTCTCTCTCTCTCTCTCTCTCTCTCTCTCTAAGGAGCCTAGCATGTATCTCCCTCACGCTCTCTTTCACAGGAGACTAGAATCCCTCTCTTTCCTCTCTCCCTCAGTATCTCTCAATGGAACCTAGCATCTCTCTCTCTGTCTATTTCTTTCTCTTTCTCTCAAAAGGCTTAGCATATCTCTCTCTAAAAGGACCCAAACATCTCTCTCCATCTCTCTCTCTTTCTCTCTCACATTCTCTCCCTCTCTCTCGCTAAGGAGAATATATTCTCTCCCTCACTCTCTCTCTCTCTCAAAGGGCCTAGGATCCCTCTCTCTCTCTGTCTGTCTCTCTCTCCGTCGAAGGAGCCTACCATCGCTATCTCTCTGTATATCTCTCTTTCGCTCAAAGGAGCCTAGAATCTCTCACTCTCCATCCCTCTCTCTGTCTCAAATGAGCATAGCATATCTCTCTATCTCTGTCTCTCTCAGTCTCTTTCCCTCTCTCAAAGAATCCTAGAATATATCTCTCTGTCTCATTCAAAGGATTCTAGCATCTCTCTCTTTCTCTCTCTAAGAATCCTAGCATCACTCACTCTCTCTTCAAAGGAGCCTATCATCCCTCCCTCTCTGACAAAATAACCGAGCAACTCTCTCTCTCTTTCTCTCAAAGGAGACTACCATCTCTCTTTCTCAAAGGAGCTAAGCATCTCTCTCTCTGTCTCTCTCTCTCATACCTAGGAGCATATATTCCCTCTCTCTCCCTCCCTCTCTCAAAGGAGCCTCTGATCCCTCTCTCACTGTCTCTCTTTCTCTAAAAGGAACCCAGCATCTTCCTGTCTCTCTAGCTCTCCTCTTTCTCTCAAAGGAGCCTAGCATATCTCTTTCTCTCTCAAAGGAGCCTAGTATCTCTCTATCTCTCAGAAAGGAGCCTCAGAGCTCTCTCGCTGTCTCTCTCAAAGGAGACAAGCATCTATCTATCTATCTCTCTCTCAAAGGAATCTAGCATCTCTCTCTATCTCTGTCTCTCTCTAAGAACCTTAGATACTCTCTCTCTCACTCAAAGGAGCCCAGCATATCTTTGTCTCTCTATCTATCTCTATTTCTCTCATAGGAGTCTAGAATCTTTACGTCTCCGTCTCTCTCTCTCAAAGGAGCCTCGCAGCACTCTTTCTCTCTCCCTCTCTCTCTCTCTCTCTCCCTCCCTCTCCGAGGAGAATATCGTCTATATTTCTCTCTCTCTCAATCGAACCTAGGTTCCCTATCTCTCTGTCCTCTCTCTCTTAAAGTAGAATAGCATACAACTCTCTTTGTGTCTCTCCGCTTTCTATCAAAGGATCCCAGCATCTCTCTCTCTCTCTCTGTGTCCCTCTTTCTCTCTCAAAGGAGCATAGCATCTCACTCTCTTCAAGAATTCTAGCATATTTCTCTTGCACTCTCTCTCTGTTTAAGAAGTCTAGTTTATCTCTCTCTCAAAGGAGGATAGCAACTCTCTGTCTATCTATCTCTCCACTTTCTCTCAAAGGAGCCTAGAATCTCTCACTCATTCTCAAAGGAGACTAGAATCCCTCTCTCTATCTATCTCTCTCTCTAAGGAGCCTAGCATGTATCTCTCTCACTCTCTCGTTCACAGGAGCCTAGCATTTCTCTCTTTTCTCTCTCCCTCAGTCTCCCTCAAAGGAGCCTAGCATCTCTCTCTGGGTCTCCTTCTTTCTCTTTCTCTCAAAATGCTTATCATATCTCTCTCTCTAAAAGGACCCAAACAACTCTTTCTCCCTCTCTCTCTCTGCCTCTCTCTCTCTCTCTCTCTCTATCTCTCTCTCTCTGTCTCTCTCTCTCTCTGTCTCTCTCTCTCTCTCTCTCTCTATGGAGCCTAGCATGTATCTCCCTCACTCTCTCTTTCACAGGAGCCTAGCATCTCTCTCTTTCCTCTCTCCCTCAGTCTCTCTCAATGGAACCTAGCATCTCTCTCTCTGTCTATTTCTTTCTCTTTCTCTCAAAAGGCTTAGCATATCTCTCTCTCTAAAAGGACCCAAACATCTCTCTCCATCTCTCTCTCTTTCTCTCTCTCACTCTCTCCCTCTCTCTCTCCAAGGAGAATATATTCTCTCCCTCACTCTCTCTCTCTCTCAAAGGGCCTAGGATCCCTCTCTCTCTCTGTCTGTCTCTCTCTCCGTCGAAGGAGCCTACCATCTCCATCTCTCTGTATATCTCTCTTTCGCTCAAAGGAGCCTAGAATCTCTCACTCTCCCTCCCTCTCTCTGTCTCAAATGAGCCAAGCATCTCTCTCTATATCTGTCTCTCTCAGTCTCTTTCTCTCTCTCAAAGAATCCTAGAATATATCTCTCTGTCTCATTCAAGGCATTCTAGCATCTCTCTCTTTCTCTCTCTAAGAATCCTAGAATCACTCACTCTCTCTTCAAAGGAGCCTATCATCCCTCCCTCTCTGACAAAATAGCCGAGCAACTCTCTCTCTCTTTCTCTCAAAGGAGACTACCATCTCTCTTTCTCAAAGGAGCTAAGCATCTCTCTCTCTGTCTCTCTCTCTCATACCTAGGAGCATATATTCCCTCTCTCTCCCTCTCTCTCTCAAAGGAGCCTCTGATCCCTTTCTCACTGTCTCTCTTTCTCTAAAAGGAACCCAGCATCTCTCTGTCTCTCTAGCTCTCCTCTTTCTCTCAAAGGAGCCTAGCATATCTCTTTCTCTCTCAAAGGAGCCTAGTATCTCTCTCTCTCTCAGAAATGAGCCTCAGAGCTCTCTCGCTGTCTCTCTCAAAGGAGACAAACATCTATCTATCTCTCTCTCTCAAAGGAATCTAGCATCTCTCTCTATCTCTGTCTCTCTCTAAGAAGCTTAGAAACTCTCTCTCTCACTCAAAGGAGCCCAGCATATCTTTGTCTCTCTATCTATCTCCATTTCTCTCATAGGAGTCTAGAATCTTTACGTCTCCGTCTCTCTCTATCAAAGGAGCCTCGCGGCACTCTCTCTCTCTCCCTCTCTCTCTCTCTCCCTCTCTCTCCGAGGAGAAAATCGTCTATATTTCTCTCTCTCTCAATCGAACCTAGGTTCCCTATCTCTCTGTCCTCTCTCTCTTAAAGTAGAATAGCATACAACTCTCTTTGTGTCTCTCCGCTTTCTATCAAAGGATCCCAGCATCTCTCTCTCTCTCTCTCTGTCCCTCTTTCTCTCTCAAAGGAGCATAGCATCTCTCTCTCTCTCCAAGAATTCTAGAATATCTCTCTTGTGCTCTCTCTCTGTTTAAGAAGTCTAGTTTCTCTCTCTCTCAAAGGAGCATAGCAACTCTCTGTCTCTCTATCTCTCCACTTTCTCTCAAAGGAGCCTAGAATCACTCACTCATTCTCAAAGGAGACTAGAATCCCTCTCTCTATCTATCTCTCTCTCTAAGGAGCCTAGCATGTATCTCTCTCACTCTCTCGTTTACAGGAGCCTAGCATTTCTCTCTTTTCTCTCTCCCTCAGTCTCCCTCAAAGGAGCCTAGCATCTCTCTCTGGGTCTCCTTCTTTCTCTTTCTCTCAAAATGCTTATCATATCTCTCTCTCTAAAAGGACCCAAACAACTCTTTCTCCCTCTCTCTCTCTCTCTCTCTCTCTCTCTCTCTGTCCCTCTCTCTCTCTCTCTCTCTCTCTCTCTCTCTCTATGGAGCCTAGCATGTATCTCCCTCACTCTCTCTTTCACAGGAGCCTAGCATCTCTCTCTTTCCTCTTTCCCTCAGTCTCTCTCAATGGAACCTAGCATCTCTCTCTCTATTTCTTTCTCTTTCTCTCAAAAGGCTTAGCATATCTCTCTCTCTAAAAGGACCCAAACATCTCTCTCCATCTCTCTCTCTTTCTCTCTCTCACTCTCTCCCTCTCTCTCTCCAAGGAGAATATATTCTCTCCCTCACTCTCTCTCTCTCTCTCTCAAAGGGCCTAGGATCCCTCTCTCTCTCTGTCTGTCTCTCTCTCCGTCGAAGGAGCCTACCATCTCCATCTCTCTGTATATCTCTCTTTCGCTCAAAGGAGCCTAGAATCTCTCACTCTCCCTCACTCTCTCTGTCTCAAATGAGCCAAGCATCTCTCTCTATATCTGTCTCTCTCAGTCTCTTTCTCTCTCTCAAAGAATCCTAGAATATATCTCTCTGTCTTATTCAAGGCATTCTAGCATCTCTCTCTTTCTCTCTCTAAGAATCCTAGCATCACTCACTCTCTCTTCAAAGGAGCCTATCATCCCTCCCTCTCTGACAAAATAGCCGAGCAACTCTCTCTCTCTTTCTCTCAAAGGAGACTACCATCTCTCTTTCTCAAAGGAGCTAAGCATCTCTCTCTCTGTCTCTCTCTCTCATACCAAGAGCATATATTCTCTCTCTCTCCCTCTCTCTATCAAAGGAGCCTCTGATCCCTCTCTCAATGTCTCTCTTTCTCTAAAAGGAATCCAGCATCTCTCTGTCTCTCTAGCTCTCCTCTTTCTCTCAAAGGAGCCTAGCATATCTCTTTCTCTCTCAAAGGAGCCTAGTATCTCTCTCTCTCTCAGAAAGGAGCCTCAGAGCTCTCTCGCTGTCTCTCTCAAAGGAGACAAACATTTATCTATCTATCTCTCTCAAAGGAATCTAGCATCTCTCTCTATCTCTGTCTCTCTCGAAGAAGCTTAGAAACTCTCTCTCTCACTCAAAGGAGCCCAGCATATCTTTGTCTCTCTATCTATCTCTATTTCTCTCATAGGAGTCTAGAATCTTTACGTCTCCGTCTCTCTCTATCAAAGGAGCCTCGCGGCACTCTCTCTCTCTCCCTCTCTCTCTCTCTCCCTCTCTCTCCGCGGAGAAAATCGTCTATATTTCTCTCTCTCTCAATCGAACCTAGGTTCCCTATCTCTCTGTCCTCTCTCTCTTAAAGTAGAATAGCATACAACTCTCTTTGTGTCTCTCCGCTTTCTATCAAAGAATCCCAGCATCTCTCTCTCTCTCTCTCTCTGTCCCTCTTTCTCTCTCAAAGGAGCATAGCATCTCTCTCTCTCTCCAAGAATTCTAGAATATCTCTCTTGTGCTCTCTCTCTGTTTAAGAAGTCTAGTTTCTCTCTCTCTCAAAGGAGCATAGCAACTCTCTGTCTCTCTATCTCTCCACTTTCTCTCAAAGGAGCCTAGAATCTCTCTCTCATTCTCAAAGGAGACTAGAATCCCTCTCTCTATCTATCTCTCTCTCTAAGGAGCCTAGCATGTACCTCTCTCACTCTCTCGTTCACAGGAGCCTAGCATTTCTCTCTTTCCTCTCTCCCTCAGTCTCCCTCAAAGGAGAATAGCATCTCTCTCTCTGTCTCCTTCTTTCTCTTTCTCTCAAAAAGCTTATCATGTCTCTCTCTCTAAAAGGATCCAAACAACTCTCTCTCCCTCTCTCTCTCTGCCTCTCTCTCTCTCTCTCCCTCTAAGGAGCCTACCATGTATCTCCCTCACTCTCTCTTTCACAGGAGCCTAGCATCTCTCTCTTTCCTCTCTCCCTCAGTCTCTATCAATGGAACCTAGCATCTCTCTCTCTGTCTATTTCTTTCTCTTTCTCTCAAAAGGCTTAGCATATCTCTCTCTCTAAAAGGACCCAAACATCTCTCTCCATCTCTCTCTCTTTCTCTCTCTCACTCTCTCCCTCTCTCTCTCCAAGGAGAATATATTCTCTCCCTCACTCTCTCTCTCTCTCAAAGGGCCTAGGATCCCTCTCTCTCTCTGTCTGTCTCTCTCTCCGTCGAAGGAGCCTACCATCTCCATCTCTCTGTATATCTCTCTTTCGCTCAAAGGAGCCTAGAATCTCTCACTCTCCCTCCCTCTCTCTGTCTCAAATGAGCCAAGCATCTCTCTCTATATCTGTCTCTCTCAGTCTCTTTCTCTCTCTCAAAGAATCCTAGAATATATCTCTCTGTCTCATTCAAAGGATTCTAGCATCTCTCTCTTTCTCTCTCTAAGAATCCTAGCATCACTCACTCTCTCTTCAAAGGAGCCTATCATCCCTCCCTCTCTGACAAAATAACCGAGCAACTCTCTCTCTCTTTCTCTCAAAGGAGACTACCATCTCTCTTTCTCAAAGGAGCTAAGCATCTCTCTCTCTGTCTCTCTCTCTCATACCTAGGAGCATATATTCTCTCTCTCTCCCTCTCTCTCTCAAAGGAGCCTCTGATCCCTCTCTCACTGTCTCTCTTTCTCTAAAAGGAACCCAGCATCTCTCTGTCTCTCTAGCTCTCCTCTTTCTCTCAAAGGAGCCTAGCATATCTCTTTCTCTCTCAAAGGAGCCTAGTATCTCTCTCTCTCTCAGAAAGGAGCCTCAGAGCTCTCTCGCTGTCTCTCTCAAATGAGACAAGCATCTATCTATCTCTCTCTCTCAAAGGAATCTAGCATCTCTCTCTATCTCTTTCTCTCTCTAAGAACCTTAGAAACTCTCTCTCTCACTCAAATTAGCCCAGCATATCTTTGTCTCTCTATCTATCTCTATTTCTCTCATAGGAGTCTAGAATCTTTACGTCTCCGTCTCTCTCTCTCTCAAAGGTGCCTCGAGGCACTCTCTCTCTCTCCCTCTCTCTCTCTCTCTCTCCCTCCCTCTCCGAGGAGAAAATCGTCTATATTTCTCTCTCTCTCAATCGAACCTAGGATCCCTATCTCTCTGTCCTCTCTCTCTTAAAGTAGAATAGCATACAACTCTCTTTGTGTCTCTCCGCTTTCTATCAAAGGATCCCAGCATCTCTCTCTCTCTCTCTGTGTCCCTCTTTCTCTCTCAAAGGAGCATAGCATCTCTCTCTCTCCAAGAATTCTAGCATATCTCTCTTGAACTCTCTCTCTGTTTAAGAAGTCTAGTTTATCTCTCTCTCAAAGGAGCATAGCAACTCTCTGTCTCTCTATCTCTCCACTTTCTCTCAAAGGAGCCTAGAATCTCTCACTCATTCTCAAAGGAGACTAGAATCCCTCTCTCTATCTATCTCTCTCTCTAAGGAGCCTAGCATGTATCTCTCTCACTCTCTCGTTCACAGGAGCCTAGCATTTCTCTCTTTTCTCTCTCCCTCAGTCTCCCTCAAAGGAGCCTAGCATCTCTCTCTGGGTCTCCTTCTTTCTCTTTCTCTCAAAATGCTTATCATATCTATCTCTCTAAAAGGACCCAAACAACTCTTTCTCCCTCTCTCTCTCTGCCTCTCTCTCTCTCTCTCTCTCTATCTCTCTCTCTCTGTCTCTCTCTCTCTGTCTCTCTCTCTCTCTCTCTCTCTATGGAGCCTAGCATGTATCTCCCTCACTCTCTCTTTCACAGGAGCCTAGCATCTCTCTCTTTCCTCTTTCCCTCAGTCTCTCTCAATGGAACCTAGCATCTCTCTCTCTGTCTATTTCTTTCTCTTTCTCTCAAAAGGCTTAGCATATCTCTCTCTCTAAAAGGACCCAAACATCTCTCTCCATCTCTCTCTCTTTCTCTCTCTCACTCTCTCCCTCTGTCTCTCCAAGGAGAATATATTCTCTCCCTCACTCTCTCTCTCTCTCTCTCAAAGGGCCTAGGATCCCTCTCTCTCTCTGTCTCTCTCTCCGTCGAAGGAGCCTACCATCTCCATCTCTCTGTATATCTCTCTTTCGCTCAAAGGAGCCTAGAATCTCTCACTCTCCCTCCCTCTCTCTGTCTCAAATGAGCCAAGCATCTCTCTCTATATCTGTCTCTCTCAGTCTCTTTCTCTCTCTCAAAGAATCCTAGAATATATCTCTCTGTCTTATTCAAGGCATTCTAGCATCTCTCTCTTTCTCTCTCTAAGAATCCTAGCATCACTCACTCTCTCTTCAAAGGAGCCTATCATCCCTCCCTCTCTGACAAAATAGCCGAGCAACTCTCTCTCTCTTTCTCTCAAAGGAGACTACCATCTCTCTTTCTCAAAGGAGCTAAGCATCTCTCTCTCTGTCTCTCTCTCTCATACCTAGGAGCATATATTCTCTCTCTCTCCCTCTCTCTATCAAAGGAACCTCTGATCCCTCTCTCAATGTCTCTCTTTCTCTAAAAGGAATCCAGCATCTCTCTGTCTCTCTAGCTCTCCTCTTTCTCTCAAAGGAGCCTAGCATATCTCTTTCTCTCTCAAAGGAGCCTAGTATCTCTCTCTCTCTCAGAAAGGAGCCTCAGAGCTCTCTCGCTGTCTCTCTCAAAGGAGACAAACATCTATCTATCTCTCTCTCTCAAAGGAATCTAGCATCTCTCTCTACCTCTGTCACTCTCTAAGAACCTTAGAAACTCTCTCTCTCACTCAAAGGAGCCCAGCATATCTTTGTCTCTCTATCTATCTCTATTTCTCTCATAGGAGTCTAGAATCTTTACGTCTCCGTCTCTCTCTATCAAAGGAGCCTCGCGGCACTCTCTCTCTCTCCCTCTCTCTCTCTCTCCCACTCTCTCCGAGGAGAAAATCGTCTATATTTCTCTCTCTCAATCGAACCTAGGTTCCCTATCACTCTGTCCTCTCTCTCTTAAAGTAGAATAGCATACAACTCTCTTTGTGTCTCTCCGCTTTCTATCAAAGGATCCCAGCATCTCTCTCTCTCTCTCTCTGTCCCTCTTTCTCTCTCAAAGGAGCATAGCATCTCTCTCTCTCTCCAAGAATTCTAGAATATCTCTCTTGTGCTCTCTCTCTGTTTAAGAAGTCTAGTTTCTCTCTCTCTCAAAGGAGCATAGCAACTCTCTGTCTCTCTATCTCTCCACTTTCTCTCAAAGGAGCCTAGAATCTCTCTCTCATTCTCAAAGGAGACTAGAATCCCTCTCTCTATCTATCTCTCTCTCTAAGGAGCCTAGCATGTACCTCTCTCACTCTCTCGTTCACAGGAGCCTAGCATTTCTCTCTTTCCTCTCTCCCTCAGTCTCCCTCAGAGGAGAAGAGCATCTCTCTCTCTGTCTCCTTCTTTCTCTTTCTCTCAAAAAGCTTATCATGTCTTTCTCTCTAAAAGGATCCAAACAACTCTCTCTCCCTCTCTCTCTCTGCCTCTCTCTCTCTCTCTCCCTCTAAGGAGCCTAGCATGTATCTCCCTCACTCTCTCTTTCACAGGAGCCTAGCATCTCTCTCTTTCCTCTATCCCTCAGTCTCTATCAATGGAACCTAGCATCTCTCTCTCTGTCTATTTCTTTCTCTTTCTCTCAAAAGGCTTAGCATATCTCTCTCTCTAAAAGGACCCAAACATCTCTCTCCATCTCTCTCTCTTTCTCTCTCTCACTCTCTCCCTCTCTCTCTCCAAGGAGAATATATTCTCTCCCTCACTCTCTCTCTCTCTCAAAGGGCCTAGGATCCCTCTCTCTCTCTGTCTGTCTCTCTCTCCGTCGAAGGAGCCTACCATCTCCATCTCTCTGTATATCTCTCTTTCGCTCAAAGGAGCCTAGAATCTCTCACTCTCCCTCCCTCTCTCTGTCTCAAATGAGCCTAGCATCTCTCTCTATCTCTGTCTCTCTCAGTCTCTTTCTCTCTCTCAAAGAATCCTAGAATATATCTCTCTGTCTCATTCAAAGGATTCTAGCATCTCTCTCTTTCTCTCTCTAAGAATCCTAGCATCACTCACTCTCTCTTCAAAGGAGCCTATCATCCCTCCCTCTCTGACAAAATAGCCGAGCAACTCTCTCTCTCTTTCTCTCAAAGGAGACTACCATCTCTCTTTCTCAAAGGAGCTAAGCATCTCTCTCTCTGTCTCTCTCTCTCATACCTAGGAGCATATATTCTCTCTCTCTCCCTCTCTCTATCAAAGGAGCCTCTGATCCCTCTCTCAATGTCTCTCTTTCTCTAAAAGGAATCCAGCATCTCTCTGTCTCTCTAGCTCTCCTCTTTCTCTCAAAGGAGCCTAGCATATCTCTTTCTCTCTCAAAGGAGCCTAGTATCTCTCTCTCTCTCAGAAAGGAGCCTCAGAGCTCTCTCGCTGTCTCTCTCAAAGGAGACAAACATCTATCTATCTCTCTCTCTCAAAGGAATCTAGCATCTCTCTCTATCTCTGTCACTCTCTAAGAACCTTAGAAACTCTCTCTCTCACTCAAAGGAGCCCAGCATATCTTTGTCTCTCTATCTATCTCTATTTCTCTCATAGGAGTCTAGAATCTTTACGTCTCCGTCTCTCTCTATCAAAGGAGCCTCGCGGCACTCTCTCTCTCTCCCTCTCTCTCTCTCTCCCTCTCTCTCCGAGGAGAAAATCGTCTATATTTCTCTCTCTCAATCGAACCTAGGTTCCCTATCACTCTGTCCTCTCTCTCTTAAAGTAGAATAGCATACAACTCTCTTTGTGTATCTCCGCTTTCTATCAAAGGATCCCAGCATCTCTCTCTCTCTCTCTCTGTCCCTCTTTCTCTCTCAAAGGAGCATAGCATCTCTCTCTCTCTCCAAGAATTCTAGAATATCTCTCTTGTGCTCTCTCTCTGTTTAAGAAGTCTAGTTTCTCTCTCTCTCAAAGGAGCATAGCAACTCTCTGTCTCTCTATCTCTCCACTTTCTCTCAAAGGAGCCTAGAATCTCTCTCTCATTCTCAAAGGAGACTAGAATCCCTCTCTCTATCTATCTCTCTCTCTAAGGAGCCTAGCATGTACCTCTCTCACTCTCTCGTTCACAGGAGCCTAGCATTTCTCTCTTTCCTCTCTCCCTCAGTCTCCCTCAAAGGAGAATAGCATCTCTCTCTCTGTCTCCTTCTTTCTCTTTCTCTCAAAAAGCTTATCATGTCTCTCTCTCTAAAAGGATCCAAACAACTCTCTCTCCCTCTCTCTCTCTGCCTCTCTCTCTCTCTCTCCCTCTAAGGAGCCTACCATGTATCTCCCTCACTCTCTCTTTCACAGGAGCCTAGCATCTCTCTCTTTCCTCTATCCCTCAGTCTCTATCAATGGAACCTAGCATCTCTCTCTCTGTCTATTTCTTTCTCTTTCTCTCAAAAGGCTTAGCATATCTCTCTCTCTAAAAGGACCCAAACATCTCTCTCCATCTCTCTCTCTTTCTCTCTCTCACTCTCTCCCTCTCTCTCTCCAAGGAGAATATATTCTCTCCCTCACTCTATCTCTCTCACAAAGGGCCTAGGATCCCTCTCTCTCTCTGTCTGTCTCTCTCTCTGTCGAAGGAGCCTACCATCTCCATCTCTCTGTATATCTCTCTTTCGCTCAAAGGAGCCTAGAATCTCTCACTCTCCCTCCCTCTCTCTGTCTCAAATGAGCCTAGCATCTCCCTCTATCTCTGTCTCTCTCAGTCTCTTTCTCTCTCTCAAAGAATCCTAGAATATATCTCTCTGTCTCATTCAAAGGATTCTAGCATCTCTCTCTTTCTCTCTCTAAGAATCCTAGCATCACTCACTCTCTCTTCAAAGGAGCCTATCATCCCTCCCTCTCTGACAAAATAACCGAGCAACTCTCTCTCTCTTTCTCTCAAAGGAGACTACCATCTCTCTTTCTCAAAGGAGCTAAGCATCTCTCTCTCTGTCTCTCTCTCTCATACCTAGGAGCATATATTCTCTCTCTCTCCCTCTCTCTCTCAAAGGAGCCTCTGATCCCTCTCTCACTGTCTCTCTTTCTCTAAAAGGAACCCAGCATCTCTCTGTCTCTCTAGCTCTCCTCTTTCTCTCAAAGGAGCCTAGCATATCTCTTTCTCTCTCAAAGGAGCCTAGTATCTCTCTCTCTCTCAGAAAGGAGCCTCAGAGCTCTCTCGCTGTCTCTCTCAAATGAGACAAGCATCTATCTATCTCTCTCTCTCAAAGGAATCTAGCATCTCTCTCTATCTCTTTCTCTCTCTAAGAACCTTAGAAACTCTCTCTCTCACTCAAATTAGCCCAGCATATCTTTGTCTCTCTATCTATCTCTATTTCTCTCATAGGAGTCTAGAATCTTTACGTCTCCGTCTCTCTCTCTCTCAAAGGTGCCTCGAGGCACTCTCTCTCTCTCCCTCTCTCTCTCTCTCTCTCCCTCCCTCTCCGAGGAGAAAATCGTCTATATTTCTCTCTCTCTCAATCGAACCTAGGATCCCTATCTCTCTGTCCTCTCTCTCTTAAAGTAGAATAGCATACAACTCTCTTTGTGTCTCTCCGCTTTCTATCAAAGGATCCCAGCATCTCTCTCTCTCTCTCTGTGTCCCTCTTTCTCTCTCAAAGGAGCATAGCATCTCTCTCTCTCCAAGAATTCTAGCATATCTCTCTTGAACTCTCTCTCTGTTTAAGAAGTCTAGTTTATCTCTCTCTCAAAGGAGCATAGCAACTCTCTGTCTCTCTATCTCTCCACTTTCTCTCAAAGGAGCCTAGAATCTCTCACTCATTCTCAAAGGAGACTAGAATCCCTCTCTCTATCTATCTCTCTCTCTAAGGAGCCTAGCATGTATCTCTCTCACTCTCTCGTTCACAGGAGCCTAGCATTTCTCTCTTTTCTCTCTCCCTCAGTCTCCCTCAAAGGAGCCTAGCATCTCTCTCTGGGTCTCCTTCTTTCTCTTTCTCTCAAAATGCTTATCATATCTCTCTCTCTAAAAGGACCCAAACAACTCTTTCTCCCTCTCTCTCTCTGCCTCTCTCTCTCTCTCTCTCTCTGTCTCTCTCACCCTCTCTCTCTCTCTCTCTCTCTCTCTCTCTATGGAGCCTAGCATGTATCTCCCTCACTCTCTCTTTCACAGGAGCCTAGCATCTCTCTCTTTCCTCTTTCCCTCAGTCTCTCTCAATGGAACCTAGCATCTCTCTCTCTGTCTATTTCTTTCTCTTTCTCTCAAAAGGCTTAGCATATCTCTCTCTCTAAAAGGACCCAAACATCTCTCTCCATCTCTCTCTCTTTCTCTCTCTCACTCTCTCCCTCTCTCTCTCCAAGGAGAATATATTCTCTCCCTCACTCTCTCTCTCTCTCTCTCAAAGGGCCTAGGATCCCTCTCTCTCTCTGTCTGTCTCTCTCTCCGTCGAAGGAGCCTACCATCTCCATCTCTCTGTATATCTCTCTTTCGCTCAAAGGAGCCTAGAATCTCTCACTCTCCCTCCCTCTCTCTGTCTCAAATGAGCCAAGCATCTCTCTCTATATCTGTCTCTCTCAGTCTCTTTCTCTCTCTCAAAGAATCCTAGAATATATCTCTCTGTCTTATTCAAGGCATTCTAGCATCTCTCTCTTTCTCTCTCTAAGAATCCTAGCATCACTCACTCTCTCTTCAAAGGAGCCTATCATCCCTCCCTCTCTGACAAAATAGCCGAGCAACTCTCTCTCTCTTTCTCTCAAAGGAGACTACCATCTCTCTTTCTCAAAGGAGCTAAGCATCTCTCTCTCTGTCTCTCTCTCTCATACCTAGGAGCATATATTCTCTCTCTCTCCCTCTCTCTATCAAAGGAACCTCTGATCCCTCTCTCAATGTCTCTCTTTCTCTAAAAGGAATCCAGCATCTCTCTGTCTCTCTAGCTCTCCTCTTTCTCTCAAAGGAGCCTAGCATATCTCTTTCTCTCTCAAAGGAGCCTAGTATCTCTCTCTCTCTCAGAAAGGAGCCTCAGAGCTCTCTCGCTGTCTCTCTCAAAGGAGACAAACATCTATCTATCTCTCTCTCTCAAAGGAATCTAGCATCTCTCTCTATCTCTGTCACTCTCTAAGAACCTTAGAAACTCTCTCTCTCACTCAAAGGAGCCCAGCATATCTTTGTCTCTCTATCTATCTCTATTTCTCTCATAGGAGTCTAGAATCTTTACGTCTCCGTCTCTCTCTATCAAAGGAGCCTCGCGGCACTCTCTCTCTCTCCCTCTCTCTCTCTCTCCCTCTCTCTCCGAGGAGAAAATCGTCTATATTTCTCTCTCTCAATCGAACCTAGGTTCCCTATCACTCTGTCCTCTCTCTCTTAAAGTAGAATAGCATACAACTCTCTTTGTGTCTCTCCGCTTTCTATCAAAGGATCCCAGCATCTCTCTCTCTCTCTCTCTGTCCCTCTTTCTCTCTCAAAGGAGCATAGCATCTCTCTCTCTCTCCAAGAATTCTAGAATATCTCTCTTGTGCTCTCTCTCTGTTTAAGAAGTCTAGTTTCTCTCTCTCTCAAAGGAGCATAGCAACTCTCTGTCTCTCTATCTCTCCACTTTCTCTCAAAGGAGCCTAGAATCTCTCTCTCATTCTCAAAGGAGACTAGAATCCCTCTCTCTATCTATCTCTCTCTCTAAGGAGCCTAGCATGTACCTCTCTCACTCTCTCGTTCACAGGAGCCTAGCATTTCTCTCTTTCCTCTCTCCCTCAGTCTCCCTCAAAGGAGAATAGCATCTCTCTCTCTGTCTCCTTCTTTCTCTTTCTCTCAAAAAGCTTATCATGTCTCTCTCTCTAAAAGGATCCAAACAACTCTCTCTCCCTCTCTCTCTCTGCCTCTCTCTCTCTCTCTCCCTCTAAGGAGCCTACCATGTATCTCCCTCACTCTCTCTTTCACAGGAGCCTAGCATCTCTCTCTTTCCTCTATCCCTCAGTCTCTATCAATGGAACCTAGCATCTCTCTCTCTGTCTATTTCTTTCTCTTTCTCTCAAAAGGCTTAGCATATCTCTCTCTCTAAAAGGACCCAAACATCTCTCTCCATCTCTCTCTCTTTCTCTCTCTCACTCTCTCCCTCTCTCTCTCCAAGGAGAATATATTCTCTCCCTCACTCTCTCTCTCTCTCAAAGGGCCTAGGATCCCTCTCTCTCTCTGTCTGTCTCTCTCTCCGTCGAAGGAGCCTACCATCTCCATCTCTCTGTATATCTCTCTTTCGCTCAAAGGAGCCTAGAATCTCTCACTCTCCCTCCCTCTCTCTGTCTCAAATGAGCCTAGCATCTCTCTCTATCTCTGTCTCTCTCAGTCTCTTTCTCTCTCTCAAAGAATCCTAGAATATATCTCTCTGTCTCATTCAAAGGATTCTAGCATCTCTCTCTTTCTCTCTCTAAGAATCCAAGCATCACTCACTCTCTCTTCAAAGGAGCCTATCATCCCTCCCTCTCTGACAAAATAGCCGAGCAACTCTCTCTCTCTTTCTCTCAAAGGAGACTACCATCTCTCTTTCTCAAAGGAGCTAAGCATCTCTCTCTCTGTCTCTCTCTCTCATACCTAGGAGCATATATTCTCTCTCTCTCCCTCTCTCTATCAAAGGAGCCTCTGATCCCTCTCTCAATGTCTCTCTTTCTCTAAAAGGAATCCAGCATCTCTCTGTCTCTCTAGCTCTCCTCTTTCTCTCAAAGGAGCCTAGCATATCTCTTTCTCTCTCAAAGGAGCCTAGTATCTCTCTCTCTCTCAGAAAGGAGCCTCAGAGCTCTCTCGCTGTCTCTCTCAAAGGAGACAAACATCTATCTATCTCTCTCTCTCAAAGGAATCTAGCATCTCTCTCTATCTCTGTCACTCTCTAAGAACCTTAGAAACTCTCTCTCTCACTCAAAGGAGCCCAGCATATCTTTGTCTCTCTATCTATCTCTATTTCTCTCATAGGAGTCTAGAATCTTTACGTCTCCGTCTCTCTCTATCAAAGGAGCCTCGCGGCACTCTCTCTCTCTCCCTCTCTCTCTCTCTCCCACTCTCTCCGAGGAGAAAATCGTCTATATTTCTCTCTCTCAATCGAACCTAGGTTCCCTATCACTCTGTCCTCTCTCTCTTAAAGTAGAATAGCATACAACTCTCTTTGTGTCTCTCCGCTTTCTATCAAAGGATCCCAGCATCTCTCTCTCTCTCTCTCTGTCCCTCTTTCTCTCTCAAAGGAGCATAGCATCTCTCTCTCTCTCCAAGAATTCTAGAATATCTCTCTTGTGCTCTCTCTCTGTTTAAGAAGTCTAGTTTCTCTCTCTCTCAAAGGAGCATAGCAACTCTCTGTCTCTCTATCTCTCCACTTTCTCTCAAAGGAGCCTAGAATCTCTCTCTCATTCTCAAAGGAGACTAGAATCCCTCTCTCTATCTATCTCTCTCTCTAAGGAGCCTAGCATGTACCTCTCTCACTCTCTCGTTCACAGGAGCCTAGCATTTCTCTCTTTCCTCTCTCCCTCAGTCTCCCTCAAAGGAGAAGAGCATCTCTCTCTCTGTCTCCTTCTTTCTCTTTCTCTCAAAAAGCTTATCATGTCTCTCTCTCTAAAAGGATCCAAACAACTCTCTCTCCCTCTCTCTCTCTGCCTCTCTCTCTCTCTCTCCCTCTAAGGAGCCTACCATGTATCTCCCTCACTCTCTCTTTCACAGGAGCCTAGCATCTCTCTCTTTCCTCTCTCCCTCAGTCTCTATCAATGGAACCTAGCATCTCTCTCTCTGTCTATTTCTTTCTCTTTCTCTCAAAAGGCTTAGCATATCTCTCTCTCTAAAAGGACCCAAACATCTCTCTCCATCTCTCTCTCTTTCTCTCTCTCACTCTCTCCCTCTCTCTCTCCAAGGAGAATATATTCTCTCCCTCACTCTATCTCTCTCACAAAGGGCCTAGGATCCCTCTCTCTCTCTGTCTGTCTCTCTCTCTGTCGAAGGAGCCTACCATCTCCATCTCTCTGTATATCTCTCTTTCGCTCAAAGGAGCCTAGAATCTCTCACTCTCCCTCCCTCTCTCTGTCTCAAATGAGCCTAGCATCTCCCTCTATCTCTGTCTCTCTCAGTCTCTTTCTCTCTCTCAAAGAATCCTAGAATATATCTCTCTGTCTCATTCAAAGGATTCTAGCATCTCTCTCTTTCTCTCTCTAAGAATCCTAGCATCACTCACTCTCTCTTCAAAGGAGCCTATCATCCCTCCCTCTCTGACAAAATAACCGAGCAACTCTCTCTCTCTTTCTCTCAAAGGAGACTACCATCTCTCTTTCTCAAAGGAGCTAAGCATCTCTCTCTCTGTCTCTCTCTCTCATACCTAGGAGCATATATTCTCTCTCTCTCCCTCTCTCTCTCAAAGGAGCCTCTGATCCCTCTCTCACTGTCTCTCTTTCTCTAAAAGGAACCCAGCATCTCTCTGTCTCTCTAGCTCTCCTCTTTCTCTCAAAGGAGCCTAGCATATCTCTTTCTCTCTCAAAGGAGCCTAGTATCTCTCTCTCTCTCAGAAAGGAGCCTCAGAGCTCTCTCGCTGTCTCTCTCAAATGAGACAAGCATCTATCTATCTCTCTCTCTCAAAGGAATCTAGCATCTCTCTCTATCTCTTTCTCTCTCTAAGAACCTTAGAAACTCTCTCTCTCACTCAAATTAGCCCAGCATATCTTTGTCTCTCTATCTATCTCTATTTCTCTCATAGGAGTCTAGAATCTTTACGTCTCCGTCTCTCTCTCTCTCAAAGGTGCCTCGAGGCACTCTCTCTCTCTCCCTCTCTCTCTCTCTCTCTCCCTCCCTCTCCGAGGAGAAAATCGTCTATATTTCTCTCTCTCTCAATCGAACCTAGGATCCCTATCTCTCTGTCCTCTCTCTCTTAAAGTAGAATAGCATACAACTCTCTTTGTGTCTCTCCGCTTTCTATCAAAGGATCCCAGCATCTCTCTCTCTCTCTCTGTGTCCCTCTTTCTCTCTCAAAGGAGCATAGCATCTCTCTCTCTCCAAGAATTCTAGCATATCTCTCTTGAACTCTCTCTCTGTTTAAGAAGTCTAGTTTATCTCTCTCTCAAAGGAGCATAGCAACTCTCTGTCTCTCTATCTCTCCACTTTCTCTCAAAGGAGCCTAGAATCTCTCACTCATTCTCAAAGGAGACTAGAATCCCTCTCTCTATCTATCTCTCTCTCTAAGGAGCCTAGCATGTATCTCTCTCACTCTCTCGTTCACAGGAGCCTAGCATTTCTCTCTTTTCTCTCTCCCTCAGTCTCCCTCAAAGGAGCCTAGCATCTCTCTCTGGGTCTCCTTCTTTCTCTTTCTCTCAAAATGCTTATCATATCTCTCTCTCTAAAAGGACCCAAACAACTCTTTCTCCCTCTCTCTCTCTGCCTCTCTCTCTCTCTCTCTCTCTGTCTCTCTCACCCTCTCTCTCTCTCTCTCTCTCTCTCTCTCTCTATGGAGCCTAGCATGTATCTCCCTCACTCTCTCTTTCACAGGAGCCTAGCATCTCTCTCTTTCCTCTTTCCCTCAGTCTCTCTCAATGGAACCTAGCATCTCTCTCTCTGTCTATTTCTTTCTCTTTCTCTCAAAAGGCTTAGCATATCTCTCTCTCTAAAAGGACCCAAACATCTCTCTCCATCTCTCTCTCTTTCTCTCTCTCACTCTCTCCCTCTCTCTCTCCAAGGAGAATATATTCTCTCCCTCACTCTCTCTCTCTCTCTCTCAAAGGGCCTAGGATCCCTCTCTCTCTCTGTCTGTCTCTCTCTCCGTCGAAGGAGCCTACCATCTCCATCTCTCTGTATATCTCTCTTTCGCTCAAAGGAGCCTAGAATCTCTCACTCTCCCTCCCTCTCTCTGTCTCAAATGAGCCAAGCATCTCTCTCTATATCTGTCTCTCTCAGTCTCTTTCTCTCTCTCAAAGAATCCTAGAATATATCTCTCTGTCTTATTCAAGGCATTCTAGCATCTCTCTCTTTCTCTCTCTAAGAATCCTAGCATCACTCACTCTCTCTTCAAAGGAGCCTATCATCCCTCCCTCTCTGACAAAATAGCCGAGCAACTCTCTCTCTCTTTCTCTCAAAGGAGACTACCATCTCTCTTTCTCAAAGGAGCTAAGCATCTCTCTCTCTGTCTCTCTCTCTCATACCTAGGAGCATATATTCTCTCTCTCTCCCTCTCTCTATCAAAGGAACCTCTGATCCCTCTCTCAATGTCTCTCTTTCTCTAAAAGGAATCTAGCATCTCTCTGTCTCTCTAGCTCTCCTCTTTCTCTCAAAGGAGCCTAGCATATCTCTTTCTCTCTCAAAGGAGCCTAGTATCTCTCTCTCTCTCAGAAAGGAGCCTCAGAGCTCTCTCGCTGTCTCTCTCAAAGGAGACAAACATCTATCTATCTCTCTCTCTCAAAGGAATCTAGCATCTCTCTCTACCTCTGTCACTCTCTAAGAACCTTAGAAACTCTCTCTCTCACTCAAAGGAGCCCAGCATATCTTTGTCTCTCTATCTATCTCTATTTCTCTCATAGGAGTCTAGAATCTTTACGTCTCCGTCTCTCTCTATCAAAGGAGCCTCGCGGCACTCTCTCTCTCTCCCTCTCTCTCTCTCTCCCACTCTCTCCGAGGAGAAAATCGTCTATATTTCTCTCTCTCAATCGAACCTAGGTTCCCTATCACTCTGTCCTCTCTCTCTTAAAGTAGAATAGCATACAACTCTCTTTGTGTATCTCCGCTTTCTATCAAAGGATCCCAGCATCTCTCTCTCTCTCTCTCTCTGTCCCTCTTTCTCTCTCAAAGGAGCATAGCATCTCTCTCTCTCTCCAAGAATTCTAGAATATCTCTCTTGTGCTCTCTCTCTGTTTAAGAAGTCTAGTTTCTCTCTCTCTCAAAGGAGCATAGCAACTCTCTGTCTCTCTATCTCTCCACTTTCTCTCAAAGGAGCCTAGAATCTCTCTCTCATTCTCAAAGGAGACTAGAATCCCTCTCTCTATCTATCTCTCTCTCTAAGGAGCCTAGCATGTACCTCTCTCACTCTCTCGTTCACAGGAGCCTAGCATTTCTCTCTTTCCTCTCTCCCTCAGTCTCCCTCAAAGGAGAATAGCATCTCTCTCTCTGTCTCCTTCTTTCTCTTTCTCTCAAAAAGCTTATCATGTCTCTCTCTCTAAAAGGATCCAAACAACTCTCTCTCCCTCTCTCTCTCTGCCTCTCTCTCTCTCTCTCCCTCTAAGGAGCCTAGCATGTATCTCCCTCACTCTCTCTTTCACAGGAGCCTAGCATCTCTCTCTTTACTCTATCCCTCAGTCTCTATCAATGGAACCTAGCATCTCTCTCTCTGTCTATTTCTTTCTCTTTCTCTCAAAAGGCTTAGCATATCTCTCTCTCTAAAAGGACCCAAACATCTCTCTCCATCTCTCTCTCTTTCTCTCTCTCACTCTCTCCCTCTCTCTCTCCAAGGAGAATATATTCTCTCCCTCACTCTATCTCTCTCACAAAGGGCCTAGGATCCCTCTCTCTCTCTGTCTGTCTCTCTCTCTGTCGAAGGAGCCTACCATCTCCATCTCTCTGTATATCTCTCTTTCGCTCAAAGGAGCCTAGAATCTCTCACTCTCCCTCCCTCTCTCTGTCTCAAATGAGCCTAGCATCTCCCTCTATCTCTGTCTCTCTCAGTCTCTTTCTCTCTCTCAAAGAATCCTAGAATATATCTCTCTGTCTCATTCAAAGGATTCTAGCATCTCTCTCTTTCTCTCTCTAAGAATCCTAGCATCACTCACTCTCTCTTCAAAGGAGCCTATCATCCCTCCCTCTCTGACAAAATAACCGAGCAACTCTCTCTCTCTTTCTCTCAAAGGAGACTACCATCTCTCTTTCTCAAAGGAGCTAAGCATCTCTCTCTCTGTCTCTCTCTCTCATACCTAGGAGCATATATTCTCTCTCTCTCCCTCTCTCTCTCAAAGGAGCCTCTGATCCCTCTCTCACTGTCTCTCTTTCTCTAAAAGGAACCCAGCATCTCTCTGTCTCTCTAGCTCTCCTCTTTCTCTCAAAGGAGCCTAGCATATCTCTTTCTCTCTCAAAGGAGCCTAGTATCTCTCTCTCTCTCAGAAAGGAGCCTCAGAGCTCTCTCGCTGTCTCTCTCAAATGAGACAAGCATCTATCTATCTCTCTCTCTCAAAGGAATCTAGCATCTCTCTCTATCTCTTTCTCTCTCTAAGAACCTTAGAAACTCTCTCTCTCACTCAAATTAGCCCAGCATATCTTTGTCTCTCTATCTATCTCTATTTCTCTCATAGGAGTCTAGAATCTTTACGTCTCCGTCTCTCTCTCTCTCAAAGGTGCCTCGAGGCACTCTCTCTCTCTCCCTCTCTCTCTCTCTCTCTCCCTCCCTCTCCGAGGAGAAAATCGTCTATATTTCTCTCTCTCTCAATCGAACCTAGGATCCCTATCTCTCTGTCCTCTCTCTCTTAAAGTAGAATAGCATACAACTCTCTTTGTGTCTCTCCGCTTTCTATCAAAGGATCCCAGCATCTCTCTCTCTCTCTGTGTCCCTCTTTCTCTCTCAAAGGAGCATAGCATCTCTCTCTCTCCAAGAATTCTAGCATATCTCTCTTGAACTCTCTCTGTGTTTAAGAAGTCTAGTTTATCTCTCTCTCAAAGGAGCATAGCAACTCTCTGTCTCTCTATCTCTCCACTTTCTCTCAAAGGAGCCTAGAATCTCTCACTCATTCTCAAAGGAGACTAGAATCCCTCTCTCTATCTATCTCTCTCTCTAAGGAGCCTAGCATGTATCTCTCTCACTCTCTCGTTCACAGGAGCCTAGCATTTCTCTCTTTTCTCTCTCCCTCAGTCTCCCTCAAAGGAGCCTAGCATCTCTCTCTGGGTCTCCTTCTTTCTCTTTCTCTCAAAATGCTTATCATATCTCTCTCTCTAAAAGGACCCAAACAACTCTTTCTCCCTCTCTCTCTCTGCCTCTCTCTCTCTCTCTCTCTCTGTCTCTCTCACCCTCTCTCTCTCTCTCTCTCTCTCTCTCTCTCTCTATGGAGCCTAGCATGTATCTCCCTCACTCTCTCTTTCACAGGAGCCTAGCATCTCTCTCTTTCCTCTTTCCCTCAGTCTCTCTCAATGGAACCTAGCATCTCTCTCTCTGTCTATTTCTTTCTCTTTCTCTCAAAAGGCTTAGCATATCTCTCTCTCTAAAAGGACCCAAACATCTCTCTCCATCTCTCTCTCTTTCTCTCTCTCACTCTCTCCCTCTCTCTCTCCAAGGAGAATATATTCTCTCCCTCACTCTCTCTCTCTCTCTCTCAAAGGGCCTAGGATCCCTCTCTCTCTCTGTCTGTCTCTCTCTCCGTCGAAGGAGCCTACCATCTCCATCTCTCTGTATATCTCTCTTTCGCTCAAAGGAGCCTAGAATCTCTCACTCTCCCTCCCTCTCTCTGTCTCAAATGAGCCAAGCATCTCTCTCTATATCTGTCTCTCTCAGTCTCTTTCTCTCTCTCAAAGAATCCTAGAATATATCTCTCTGTCTTATTCAAGGCATTCTAGCATCTCTCTCTTTCTCTCTCTAAGAATCCTAGCATCACTCACTCTCTCTTCAAAGGAGCCTATCATCCCTCCCTCTCTGACAAAATAGCCGAGCAACTCTCTCTCTCTTTCTCTCAAAGGAGACTACCATCTCTCTTTCTCAAAGGAGCTAAGCATCTCTCTCTCTGTCTCTCTCTCTCATACCTAGGAGCATATATTCTCTCTCTCTCCCTCTCTCTATCAAAGGAACCTCTGATCCCTCTCTCAATGTCTCTCTTTCTCTAAAAGGAATCCAGCATCTCTCTGTCTCTCTAGCTCTCCTCTTTCTCTCAAAGGAGCCTAGCATATCTCTTTCTCTCTCAAAGGAGCCTAGTATCTCTCTCTCTCTCAGAAAGGAGCCTCAGAGCTCTCTCGCTGTCTCTCTCAAAGGAGACAAACATCTATCTATCTCTCTCTCTCAAAGGAATCTAGCATCTCTCTCTACCTCTGTCACACTCTAAGAACCTTAGAAACTCTCTCTCTCACTCAAAGGAGCCCAGCATATCTTTGTCTCTCTATCTATCTCTATTTCTCTCATAGGAGTCTAGAATCTTTACGTCTCCGTCTCTCTCTATCAAAGGAGCCTCGCGGCACTCTCTCTCTCTCCCTCTCTCTCTCTCTCCCTCTCTCTCCGAGGAGAAAATTGTCTATATTTCTCTCTCTCAATCGAACCTAGGTTCCCTATCACTCTGTCCTCTCTCTCTTAAAGTAGAATAGCATACAACTCTCTTTGTGTCTCTCCGCTTTCTATCAAAGGATCCCAGCATCTCTCTCTCTCTCTCTCTGTCCCTCTTTCTCTCTCAAAGGAGCATAGCATCTCTCTCTCTCTCCAAGAATTCTAGAATATCTCTCTTGTGCTCTCTCTCTGTTTAAGAAGTCTAGTTTCTCTCTCTCTCAAAGGAGCATAGCAACTCTCTGTCTCTCTATCTCTCCACTTTCTCTCAAAGGAGCCTAGAATCTCTCTCTCATTCTCAAAGGAGACTAGAATCCCTCTCTCTATCTATCTCTCTCTCTAAGGAGCCTAGCATGTACCTCTCTCACTCTCTCGTTCACAGGAGCCTAGCATTTCTCTCTTTCCTCTCTCCCTCAGTCTCCCTCAAAGGAGAAGAGCATCTCTCTCTCTGTCTCCTTCTTTCTCTTTCTCTCAAAAAGCTTATCATGTCTCTCTCTCTAAAAGGATCCAAACAACTCTCTCTCCCTCTCTCTCTCTGCCTCTCTCTCTCTCTCTCCCTCTAAGGAGCCTACCATGTATCTCCCTCACTCTCTCTTTCACAGGAGCCTAGCATCTCTCTCTTTCCTCTATCCCTCAGTCTCTATCAATGGAACCTAGCATCTCTCTCTCTGTCTATTTCTTTCTCTTTCTCTCAAAAGGCTTAGCATATCTCTCTCTCTAAAAGGACCCAAACATCTCTCTCCATCTCTCTCTCTTTCTCTCTCTCACTCTCTCCCTCTCTCTCTCCAAGGAGAATATATTCTCTCCCTCACTCTCTCTCTCTCTCAAAGGGCCTAGGATCCCTCTCTCTCTCTGTCTGTCTCTCTCTCCGTCGAAGGAGCCTACCATCTCCATCTCTCTGTATATCTCTCTTTCGCTCAAAGGAGCCTAGAATCTCTCACTCTCCCTCCCTCTCTCTGTCTCAAATGAGCCTAGCATCTCTCTCTATCTCTGTCTCTCTCAGTCTCTTTCTCTCTCTCAAAGAATCCTAGAATATATCTCTCTGTCTCATTCAAAGGATTCTAGCATCTCTCTCTTTCTCTCTCTAAGAATCCTAGCATCACTCACTCTCTCTTCAAAGGAGCCTATCATCCCTCCCTCTCTGACAAAATAGCCGAGCAACTCTCTCTCTCTTTCTCTCAAAGGAGACTACCATCTCTCTTTCTCAAAGGAGCTAAGCATCTCTCTCTCTGTCTCTCTCTCTCATACCTAGGAGCATATATTCTCTCTCTCTCCCTCTCTCTATCAAAGGAGCCTCTGATCCCTCTCTCAATGTCTCTCTTTCTCTAAAAGGAATCCAGCATCTCTCTGTCTCTCTAGCTCTCCTCTTTCTCTCAAAGGAGCCTAGCATATCTCTTTCTCTCTCAAAGGAGCCTAGTATCTCTCTCTCTCTCAGAAAGGAGCCTCAGAGCTCTCTCGCTGTCTCTCTCAAAGGAGACAAACATCTATCTATCTCTCTCTCTCAAAGGAATCTAGCATCTCTCTCTATCTCTGTCACTCTCTAAGAACCTTAGAAACTCTCTCTCTCACTCAAAGGAGCCCAGCATATCTTTGTCTCTCTATCTATCTCTATTTCTCTCATAGGAGTCTAGAATCTTTACGTCTCCGTCTCTCTCTATCAAAGGAGCCTCGCGGCACTCTCTCTCTCTCCCTCTCTCTCTCTCTCCCTCTCTCTCCGAGGAGAAAATCGTCTATATTTCTCTCTCTCAATCGAACCTAGGTTCCCTATCACTCTGTCCTCTCTCTCTTAAAGTAGAATAGCATACAACTCTCTTTGTGTCTCTCCGCTTTCTATCAAAGGATCCCAGCATCTCTCTCTCTCTCTCTCTGTCCCTCTTTCTCTCTCAAAGGAGCATAGCATCTCTCTCTCTCTCCAAGAATTCTAGAATATCTCTCTTGTGCTCTCTCTCTGTTTAAGAAGTCTAGTTTCTCTCTCTCTCAAAGGAGCATAGCAACTCTCTGTCTCTCTATCTCTCCACTTTCTCTCAAAGGAGCCTAGAATCTCTCTCTCATTCTCAAAGGAGACTAGAATCCCTCTCTCTATCTATCTCTCTCTCTAAGGAGCCTAGCATGTACCTCTCTCACTCTCTCGTTCACAGGAGCCTAGCATTTCTCTCTTTCCTCTCTCCCTCAGTCTCCCTCAAAGGAGAATAGCATCTCTCTCTCTGTCTCCTTCTTTCTCTTTCTCTCAAAAAGCTTATCATGTCTCTCTCTCTAAAAGGATCCAAACAACTCTCTCTCCCTCTCTCTCTCTGCCTCTCTCTCTCTCTCTCCCTCTAAGGAGCCTAGCATGTATCTCCCTCACTCTCTCTTTCACAGGAGCCTAGCATCTCTCTCTTTCCTCTATCCCTCAGTCTCTATCAATGGAACCTAGCATCTCTCTCTCTGTCTATTTCTTTCTCTTTCTCTCAAAAGGCTTAGCATATCTCTCTCTCTAAAAGGACCCAAACATCTCTCTCCATCTCTCTCTCTTTCTCTCTCTCACTCTCTCCCTCTCTCTCTCCAAGGAGAATATATTCTCTCCCTCACTCTATCTCTCTCACAAAGGGCCTAGGATCCCTCTCTCTCTCTGTCTGTCTCTCTCTCTGTCGAAGGAGCCTACCATCTCCATCTCTCTGTATATCTCTCTTTCGCACAAAGGAGCCTAGAATCTCTCACTCTCCCTCCCTCTCTCTGTCTCAAATGAGCCTAGCATCTCCCTCTATCTCTGTCTCTCTCAGTCTCTTTCTCTCTCTCAAAGAATCCTAGAATATATCTCTCTGTCTCATTCAAAGGATTCTAGCATCTCTCTCTTTCTCTCTCTAAGAATCCTAGCATCACTCACTCTCTCTTCAAAGGAGCCTATCATCCCTCCCTCTCTGACAAAATAACCGAGCAACTCTCTCTCTCTTTCTCTCAAAGGAGACTACCATCTCTCTTTCTCAAAGGAGCTAAGCATCTCTCTCTCTGTCTCTCTCTCTCATACCTAGGAGCATATATTCTCTCTCTCTCCCTCTCTCTCTCAAAGGAGCCTCTGATCCCTCTCTCACTGTCTCTCTTTCTCTAAAAGGAACCCAGCATCTCTCTGTCTCTCTAGCTCTCCTCTTTCTCTCAAAGGAGCCTAGCATATCTCTTTCTCTCTCAAAGGAGCCTAGTATCTCTCTCTCTCTCAGAAAGGAGCCTCAGAGCTCTCTCGCTGTCTCTCTCAAATGAGACAAGCATCTATCTATCTCTCTCTCTCAAAGGAATCTAGCATCTCTCTCTATCTCTTTCTCTCTCTAAGAACCTTAGAAACTCTCTCTCTCACTCAAATTAGCCCAGCATATCTTTGTCTCTCTATCTATCTCTATTTCTCTCATAGGAGTCTAGAATCTTTACGTCTCCGTCTCTCTCTCTCTCAAAGGTGCCTCGAGGCACTCTCTCTCTCTCCCTCTCTCTCTCTCTCTCTCCCTCCCTCTCCGAGGAGAAAATCGTCTATATTTCTCTCTCTCTCAATCGAACCTAGGATCCCTATCTCTCTGTCCTCTCTCTCTTAAAGTAGAATAGCATACAACTCTCTTTGTGTCTCTCCGCTTTCTATCAAAGGATCCCAGCATCTCTCTCTCTCTCTCTCTGTGTCCCTCTTTCTCTCTCAAAGGAGCATAGCATCTCTCTCTCTCCAAGAATTCTAGCATATCTCTCTTGAACTCTCTCTCTGTTTAAGAAGTCTAGTTTATCTCTCTCTCAAAGGAGCATAGCAACTCTCTGTCTCTCTATCTCTCCACTTTCTCTCAAAGGAGCCTAGAATCTCTCACTCATTCTCAAAGGAGACTAGAATCCCTCTCTCTATCTATCTCTCTCTCTAAGGAGCCTAGCATGTATCTCTCTCACTCTCTCGTTAACAGGAGCCTAGCATTTCTCTCTTTTCTCTCTCCCTCAGTCTCCCTCAAAGGAGCCTAGCATCTCTCTCTGGGTCTCCTTCTTTCTCATTCTCTCAAAATGCTTATCATATCTCTCTCTCTAAAAGGACCCAAACAACTCTTTCTCCCTCTCTCTCTCTGCCTCTCTCTCTCTCTCTCTCTCTGTCTCTCTCACCCTCTCTCTCTCTCTCTCTCTCTCTCTCTCTCTATGGAGCCTAGCATGTATCTCCCTCACTCTCTCTTTCACAGGAGCCTAGCATCTCTCTCTTTCCTCTTTCCCTCAGTCTCTCTCAATGGAACCTAGCATCTCTCTCTCTGTCTATTTCTTTCTCTTTCTCTCAAAAGGCTTAGCATATCTCTCTCTCTAAAAGGACCCAAACATCTCTCTCCATCTCTCTCTCTTTCTCTCTCTCACTCTCTCCCTCTCTCTCTCCAAGGAGAATATATTCCCTCCCTCACTCTCTCTCTCTCTCTCTCTCAAAGGGCCTAGGATCCCTCTCTCTCTCTGTCTGTCTCTCTCTCCGTCGAAGGAGCCTACCATCTCCATCTCTCTGTATATCTCTCTTTCGCTCAAAGGAGCCTAGAATCTCTCACTCTCCCTCCCTCTCTCTGTCTCAAATGAGCCTAGCATCTCTCTCTATCTCTGTCTCTCTCAGTCTCTTTCTCTCTCTCAAAGAATCCTAGAATATATCTCTCTGTCTCATTCAAAGGATTCTAGCATCTCTCTCTTTCTCTCTCTAAGAATCCTAGCATCACTCACTCTCTCTTCAAAGGAGCCTATCATCCCTCCCTCTCTGACAAAATAGCCGAGCAACTCTCTCTCTCTTTCTCTCAAAGGAGACTACCATCTCTCTTTCTCAAAGGAGCTAAGCATATCTCTCTCTGTCTCTCTCTCTCATACCTAGGAGCATATATTCTCTCTCTCTCCCTCTCTCTATCAAAGGAGCCTCTGATCCCTCTCTCAATGTCTCTCTTTCTCTAAAAGGAATCCAGCATCTCTCTGTCTCTCTAGCTCTCCTCTTTCTCTCAAAGGAGCCTAGCATATCTCTTTCTCTCTCAAAGGAGCCTAGTATCTCTCTCTCTCTCAGAAAGGAGCCTCAGAGCTCTCTCGCTGTCTCTCTCAAAGGAGACAAACATCTATCTATCTCTCTCTCTCAAAGGAATCTAGCATCTCTCTCTATCTCTGTCTCTCTCTAAGAACCTTAGAAACTCTCTCTCTCACTCAAAGGAGCCCAGCATATCTTTGTCTCTCTATCTATCTCTATTTCTCTCATAGGAGTCTAGAATCTTTACGTCTCCGTCTCTCTCTATCAAAGGAGCCTCGCGGCACTCTCTCTCTCTCCCTCTCTCTCTCTCTCCCTCTCTCTCCGAGGAGAAAATCGTCTATATTTCTCTCTCTCAATCGAACCTAGGTTCCCTATCACTCTGTCCTCTCTCTCTTAAAGTAGAATAGCATACAACTCTCTTTGTGTCTCTCCGCTTTCTATCAAAGGATCCCAGCATCTCTCTCTCTCTCTCTCTGTCCCTCTTTCTCTCTCAAAAGAGCATAGCATCTCTCTCTCTCTCCAAGAATTCTAGAATATCTCTCTTGTGCTCTCTCTCTGTTTAAGAAGTCTAGTTTCTCTCTCTCTCAAAGGAGCATAGCAACTCTCTGTCTCTCTATCTCTCCACTTTCTCTCAAAGGAGCCTAGAATCTCTCTCTCATTCTCAAAGGAGACTAGAATCCCTCTCTCTATCTATCTCTCTCTCTAAGGAGCCTAGCATGTACCTCTCTCACTCTCTCGTTCACAGGAGCCTAGCATTTCTCTCTTTCCTCTCTCCCTCAGTCTCCCTCAAAGGAGAATAGCATCTCTCTCTCTGTCTCCTTCTTTCTCTTTCTCTCAAAAAGCTTATCATGTCTCTCTCTCTAAAAGGATCCAAACAACTCTCTCTCCCTCTCTCTCTCTGCCTCTCTCTCTCTCTCTCCCTCTAAGGAGCCTAGCATGTATCTCCCTCACTCTCTCTTTCACAGGAGCCTAGCATCTCTCTCTTTCCTCTATCCCTCAGTCTCTATCAATGGAACCTAGCATCTCTCTCTCTGTCTATTTCTTTCTCTTTCTCTCAAAAGGCTTAGCATATCTCTCTCTCTAAAAGGACCCAAACATCTCTCTCCATCTCTCTCTCTTTCTCTCTCTCACTCTCTCCCTCTCTCTCTCCAAGGAGAATATATTCTCTCCCTCACTCTATCTCTCTCACAAAGGGCCTAGGATCCCTCTCTCTCTCTGTCTGTCTCTCTCTCTGTCGAAGGAGCCTACCATCTCCATCTCTCTGTATATCTCTCTTTCGCTCAAAGGAGCCTAGAATCTCTCACTCTCCCTCCCTCTCTCTGTCTCAAATGAGCCTAGCATCTCCCTCTATCTCTGTCTCTCTCAGTCTCTTTCTCTCTCTCAAAGAATCCTAGAATATATCTCTCTGTCTCATTCAAAGGATTCTAGCATCTCTCTCTTTCTCTCTCTAAGAATCCTAGCATCACTCACTCTCTCTTCAAAGGAGCCTATCATCCCTCCCTCTCTGACAAAATAACCGAGCAACTCTCTCTCTCTTTCTCTCAAAGGAGACTACCATCTCTCTTTCTCAAAGGAGCTAAGCATCTCTCTCTCTGTCTCTCTCTCTCATACCTAGGAGCATATATTCTCTCTCTCTCCCTCTCTCTCTCAAAGGAGCCTCTGATACCTCTCTCACTGTCTCTCTTTCTCTAAAAGGAACCCAGCATCTCTCTGTCTCTCTAGCTCTCCTCTTTCTCTCAAAGGAGCCTAGCATATCTCTTTCTCTCTCAAAGGAGCCTAGTATATCTCTCTCTCTCAGAAAGGAGCCTCAGAGCTCTCTCGCTGTCTCTCTCAAAGGAGACAAACATCTATCTATCTCTCTCTCTCAAAGGAATCTAGCATCTCTCTCTATCTCTGTCACTCTCTAAGAACCTTAGAAACTCTCTCTCTCACTCAAAGGAGCCCAGCATATCTTTGTCTCTCTATCTATCTCTATTTCTCTCATAGGAGTCTAGAATCTTTACGTCTCCGTCTCTCTCTATCAAAGGAGCCTCGCGGCACTCTCTCTCTCTCCCTCTCTCTCTCTCTCCCTCTCTCTCCGAGGAGAAAATCGTCTATATTTCTCTCTCTCAATCGAACCTAGGTTCCCTATCACTCTGTCCTCTCTCTCTTAAAGTAGAATAGCATACAACTCTCTTTGTGTCTCTCCGCTTTCTATCAAAGGATCCCAGCATCTCTCTCTCTCTCTCTCTGTCCCTCTTTCTCTCTCAAAGGAGCATAGCATCTCTCTCTCTCTCCAAGAATTCTAGAATATCTCTCTTGTGCTCTCTCTCTGTTTAAGAAGTCTAGTTTCTCTCTCTCTCAAAGGAGCATAGCAACTCTCTGTCTCTCTATCTCTCCACTTTCTCTCAAAGGAGCCTAGAATCTCTCTCTCATTCTCAAAGGAGACTAGAATCCCTCTCTCTATCTATCTCTCTCTCTAAGGAGCCTAGCATGTACCTCTCTCACTCTCTCGTTCACAGGAGCCTAGCATTTCTCTCTTTCCTCTCTCCCTCAGTCTCCCTCAAAGGAGAATAGCATCTCTCTCTCTGTCTCCTTCTTTCTCTTTCTCTCAAAAAGCTTATCATGTCTCTCTCTCTAAAAGGATCCAAACAACTCTCTCTCCCTCTCTCTCTCTGCCTCTCTCTCTCTCTCTCCCTCTAAGGAGCCTAGCATGTATCTCCCTCACTCTCTCTTTCACAGGAGCCTAGCATCTCTCTCTTTCCTCTATCCCTCAGTCTCTATCAATGGAACCTAGCATCTCTCTCTCTGTCTATTTCTTTCTCTTTCTCTCAAAAGGCTTAGCATATCTCTCTCTCTAAAAGGACCCAAACATCTCTCTCCATCTCTCTCTCTTTCTCTCTCTCACTCTCTCCCTCTCTCTCTCCAAGGAGAATATATTCTCTCCCTCACTCTATCTCTCTCACAAAGGGCCTAGGATCCCTCTCTCTCTCTGTCTGTCTCTCTCTCTGTCGAAGGAGCCTACCATCTCCATCTCTCTGTATATCTCTCTTTCGCACAAAGGAGCCTAGAATCTCTCACTCTCCCTCCCTCTCTCTGTCTCAAATGAGCCTAGCATCTCCCTCTATCTCTGTCTCTCTCAGTCTCTTTCTCTCTCTCAAAGAATCCTAGAATATATCTCTCTGTCTCATTCAAAGGATTCTAGCATCTCTCTCTTTCTCTCTCTAAGAATCCTAGCATCACTCACTCTCTCTTCAAAGGAGCCTATCATCCCTCCCTCTCTGACAAAATAACCGAGCAACTCTCTCTCTCTTTCTCTCAAAGGAGACTACCATCTCTCTTTCTCAAAGGAGCTAAGCATCTCTCTCTCTGTCTCTCTCTCTCATACCTAGGAGCATATATTCTCTCTCTCTCCCTCTCTCTCTCAAAGGAGCCTCTGATCCCTCTCTCACTGTCTCTCTTTCTCTAAAAGGAACCCAGCATCTCTCTGTCTCTCTAGCTCTCCTCTTTCTCTCAAAGGAGCCTAGCATATCTCTTTCTCTCTCAAAGGAGCCTAGTATCTCTCTCTCTCTCAGAAAGGAGCCTCAGAGCTCTCTCGCTGTCTCTCTCAAATGAGACAAGCATCTATCTATCTCTCTCTCTCAAAGGAATCTAGCATCTCTCTCTATCTCTTTCTCTCTCTAAGAACCTTAGAAACTCTCTCTCTCACTCAAATTAGCCCAGCATATCTTTGTCTCTCTATCTATCTCTATTTCTCTCATAGGAGTCTAGAATCTTTACGTCTCCGTCTCTCTCTCTCTCAAAGGTGCCTCGAGGCACTCTCTCTCTCTCCCTCTCTCTCTCTCTCTCTCCCTCCCTCTCCGAGGAGAAAATCGTCTATATTTCTCTCTCTCTCAATCGAACCTAGGATCCCTATCTCTCTGTCCTCTCTCTCTTAAAGTAGAATAGCATACAACTCTCTTTGTGTCTCTCCGCTTTCTATCAAAGGATCCCAGCATCTCTCTCTCTCTCTCTCTGTGTCCCTCTTTCTCTCTCAAAGGAGCATAGCATCTCTCTCTCTCTCCAAGAATTCTAGCATATCTCTCTTGAACTCTCTCTCTGTTTAAGAAGTCTAGTTTATCTCTCTCTCAAAGGAGCATAGCAACTCTCTGTCTCTCTATCTCTCCACTTTCTCTCAAAGGAGCCTAGAATCTCTCACTCATTCTCAAAGGAGACTAGAATCCCTCTCTCTATCTATCTCTCTCTCTAAGGAGCCTAGCATGTATCTCTCTCACTCTCTCGTTAACAGGAGCCTAGCATTTCTCTCTTTTCTCTCTCCCTCAGTCTCCCTCAAAGGAGCCTAGCATCTCTCTCTGGGTCTCCTTCTTTCTCATTCTCTCAAAATGCTTATCATATCTCTCTCTCTAAAAGGACCCAAACAACTCTTTCTCCCTCTCTCTCTCTGCCTCTCTCTCTCTCTCTCTCTCTGTCTCTCTCACCCTCTCTCTCTCTCTCTCTCTCTCTCTCTCTCTCTATGGAGCCTAGCATGTATCTCCCTCACTCTCTCTTTCACAGGAGCCTAGCATCTCTCTCTTTCCTCTTTCCCTCAGTCTCTCTCAATGGAACCTAGCATCTCTCTCTCTGTCTATTTCTTTCTCTTTCTCTCAAAAGGCTTAGCATATCTCTCTCTCTAAAAGGACCCAAACATCTCTCTCCATCTCTCTCTCTTTCTCTCTCTCACTCTCTCCCTCTCTCTCTCCAAGGAGAATATATTCCCTCCCTCACTCTCTCTCTCTCTCTCTCTCAAAGGGCCTAGGATCCCTCTCTCTCTCTGTCTGTCTCTCTCTCCGTCGAAGGAGCCTACCATCTCCATCTCTCTGTATATCTCTCTTTCGCTCAAAGGAGCCTAGAATCTCTCACTCTCCCTCCCTCTCTCTGTCTCAAATGAGCCTAGCATCTCTCTCTATCTCTGTCTCTCTCAGTCTCTTTCTCTCTCTCAAAGAATCCTAGAATATATCTCTCTGTCTCATTCAAAGGATTCTAGCATCTCTCTCTTTCTCTCTCTAAGAATCCTAGCATCACTCACTCTCTCTTCAAAGGAGCCTATCATCCCTCCCTCTCTGACAAAATAGCCGAGCAACTCTCTCTCTCTTTCTCTCAAAGGAGACTACCATCTCTCTTTCTCAAAGGAGCTAAGCATCTCTCTCTCTGTCTCTCTCTCTCATACCTAGGAGCATATATTCTCTCTCTCTCCCTCTCTCTATCAAAGGAGCCTCTGATCCCTCTCTCAATGTCTCTCTTTCTCTAAAAGGAATCCAGCATCTCTCTGTCTCTCTAGCTCTCCTCTTTCTCTCAAAGGAGCCTAGCATATCTCTTTCTCTCTCAAAGGAGCCTAGTATCTCTCTCTCTCTCAGAAAGGAGCCTCAGAGCTCTCTCGCTGTCTCTCTCAAAGGAGACAAACATCTATCTATCTCTCTCTCTCAAAGGAATCTAGCATCTCTCTCTATCTCTGTCTCTCTCTAAGAACCTTAGAAACTCTCTCTCTCACTCAAAGGAGCCCAGCATATCTTTGTCTCTCTATCTATCTCTATTTCTCTCATAGGAGTCTAGAATCTTTACGTCTCCGTCTCTCTCTATCAAAGGAGCCTCGCGGCACTCTCTCTCTCTCCCTCTCTCTCTCTCTCCCTCTCTCTCCGAGGAGAAAATCGTCTATATTTCTCTCTCTCAATCGAACCTAGGTTCCCTATCACTCTGTCCTCTCTCTCTTAAAGTAGAATAGCATACAACTCTCTTTGTGTCTCTCCGCTTTCTATCAAAGGATCCCAGCATCTCTCTCTCTCTCTCTCTGTCCCTCTTTCTCTCTCAAAAGAGCATAGCATCTCTCTCTCTCTCCAAGAATTCTAGAATATCTCTCTTGTGCTCTCTCTCTGTTTAAGAAGTCTAGTTTCTCTCTCTCTCAAAGGAGCATAGCAACTCTCTGTCTCTCTATCTCTCCACTTTCTCTCAAAGGAGCCTAGAATCTCTCTCTCATTCTCAAAGGAGACTAGAATCCCTCTCTCTATCTATCTCTCTCTCTAAGGAGCCTAGCATGTACCTCTCTCACTCTCTCGTTCACAGGAGCCTAGCATTTCTCTCTTTCCTCTCTCCCTCAGTCTCCCTCAAAGGAGAATAGCATCTCTCTCTCTGTCTCCTTCTTTCTCTTTCTCTCAAAAAGCTTATCATGTCTCTCTCTCTAAAAGGATCCAAACAACTCTCTCTCCCTCTCTCTCTCTGCCTCTCTCTCTCTCTCTCCCTCTAAGGAGCCTAGCATGTATCTCCCTCACTCTCTCTTTCACAGGAGCCTAGCATCTCTCTCTTTCCTCTATCCCTCAGTCTCTATCAATGGAACCTAGCATCTCTCTCTCTGTCTATTTCTTTCTCTTTCTCTCAAAAGGCTTAGCATATCTCTCTCTCTAAAAGGACCCAAACATCTCTCTCCATCTCTCTCTCTTTCTCTCTCTCACTCTCTCCCTCTCTCTCTCCAAGGAGAATATATTCTCTCCCTCACTCTATCTCTCTCACAAAGGGCCTAGGATCCCTCTCTCTCTCTGTCTGTCTCTCTCTCTGTCGAAGGAGCCTACCATCTCCATCTCTCTGTATATCTCTCTTTCGCTCAAAGGAGCCTAGAATCTCTCACTCTCCCTCCCTCTCTCTGTCTCAAATGAGCCTAGCATCTCCCTCTATCTCTGTCTCTCTCAGTCTCTTTCTCTCTCTCAAAGAATCCTAGAATATATCTCTCTGTCTCATTCAAAGGATTCTAGCATCTCTCTCTTTCTCTCTCTAAGAATCCTAGCATCACTCACTCTCTCTTCAAAGGAGCCTATCATCCCTCCCTCTCTGACAAAATAACCGAGCAACTCTCTCTCTCTTTCTCTCAAAGGAGACTACCATCTCTCTTTCTCAAAGGAGCTAAGCATCTCTCTCTCTGTCTCTCTCTCTCATACCTAGGAGCATATATTCTCTCTCTCTCCCTCTCTCTCTCAAAGGAGCCTCTGATACCTCTCTCACTGTCTCTCTTTCTCTAAAAGGAACCCAGCATCTCTCTGTCTCTCTAGCTCTCCTCTTTCTCTCAAAGGAGCCTAGCATATCTCTTTCTCTCTCAAAGGAGCCTAGTATCTCTCTCTCTCTCAGAAAGGAGCCTCAGAGCTCTCTCGCTGTCTCTCTCAAATGAGACAAGCATCTATCTATCTCTCTCTCTCAAAGGAATCTAGCATCTCTCTCTATCTCTTTCTCTCTCTAAGAACCTTAGAAACTCTCTCTCTCACTCAAATTAGCCCAGCATATCTTTGTCTCTCTATCTATCTCTATTTCTCTCATAGGAGTCTAGAATCTTTACGTCTCCGTCTCTCTCTCTCTCAAAGTTGCCTCGAGGCACTCTCTCTCTCTCCCTCTCTCTCTCTCTCTCTCCCTCCCTCTCCGAGGAGAAAATCGTCTATATTTCTCTCTCTCTCAATCGAACCTAGGATCCCTATCTCTCTGTCCTCTCTCTCTTAAAGTAGAATAGCATACAACTCTCTTTGTGTCTCTCCGCTTTCTATCAAAGGATCCCAGCATCTCTCTCTCTCTCTCTGTGTCCCTCTTTCTCTCTCAAAGGAGCATAGCATCTCTCTCTCTCCAAGAATTCTAGCATATCTCTCTTGAACTCTCTCTCTGTTTAAGAAGTCTAGTTTATCTCTCTCTCAAAGGAGCATAGCAACTCTCTGTCTCTCTATCTCTCCACTTTCTCTCAAAGGAGCCTAGAATCTCTCACTCATTCTCAAAGGAGACTAGAATCCCTCTCTCTATCGATCTCTCTCTCTAAGGAGCCTAGCATGTATCTCTCTCACTCTCTCGTTCACAGGAGCCTAGCATTTCTCTCTTTTCTCTCTCCCTCAGTCTCCCTCATAGGAGCCTAGCATCTCTCTCTGGGTCTCCTTCTTTCTCTTTCTCTCAAAATGCTTATCATATGTCTCTCTCTAAAAGGACCCAAACAACTCTTTCTCCCTCTCTCTCTCTGTCCCTCTCTCTCTCTCTCTCTCTCTCTCTCTCTCTATGGAGCCTAGCATGTATCTCCCTCACTCTCTCTTTCACAGGAGCCTAGCATCTCTCTCTTTCCTCTCTCCCTCAGTCTCTCTCAATGGAACCTAGCATCTCTCTCTCTGTCTATTTCTTTCTCTTTCTCTCAAAAGGCTTAGCATATCTCTCTCTCTAAAAGGACCCAAACATCTATCTCCATCTCTCTCTCTTTCTCTCTCTCACTCTCTCCCTCTCTCTCTCCAAGGAGAATACTTTCTCTCCCTCACTCTCTCTCTCTCAAAGGGCCTAGGATCCCTCTCTCTCTCTCTGTCTGTCTCTCTCTCCGTCGAAGGAGCCTACCATCTCCATCTCTCTGTATATCCCTCTTTCGCTCAAAGGAGCCTAGAATCTCTCACTCTCCCTCCCTCTCTCTGTCTCAAATGAGCCTAGCATCTCTCTCTATCTCTGTCTCTCTCAGTCTCTTTCTCTCTCTCAAAGAATCCTAGAATATATCTCTCTGTCTCATTCAAAGGATCCTAGCATCTCTCTCTTTCTCTCTCTAAGAATCCTAGCATCACTCACTCTCTCTTCAAAGGAGCCTATCATCCCTCCCTCTCTGACAAAATAGCCGAGCAACTCTCTCTCTCTTTCTCTCAAAGGAGACTACCATCTCTCTTTCTCAAAGGAGCTAAGCATCTCTCTCTCTGTCTCTCTCTCTCATACCTAGGAGCATATATTCTCTCTCTCTCCCTCTCTCTATCAAAGGAGCCTCTGATCCCTCTCTCAATGTCTCTCTTTCTCTAAAAGGAATCCAGCATCTCTCTGTCTCTCTAGCTCTCCTCTTTCTCTCAAAGGAGCCTAGCATATCTCTTTCTCTCTCAAAGGAGCCTAGTATCTCTCTCTCTCTCAGAAAGGAGCCTCAGAGCTCTCTCGCTGTCTCTCTCAAAGGAGACAAACATCTATCTATCTCTCTCTCTCAATGGAATCTAGCATCTCTCTCTATCTCTGTCACTCTCTAAGAACCTTAGAAACTCTCTCTCTCACTCAAAGGAGCCCAGCATATCTTTGTCTCTCTATCTATCTCTATTTCTCTCATAGGAGTCTAGAATCTTTACGTCTCCGTCTCTCTCTATCAAAGGAGCCTCGCGGCACTCTCTCTCTCTCCCTCTCTCTCTCTCTCCCTCTCTCTCCGAGGAGAAAATCGTCTATATTTCTCTCTCTCAATCGAACCTAGGTTCCCTATCACTCTGTCCTCTCTCTCTTAAAGTAGAATAGCATACAACTCTCTTTGTGTCTCTCCGCTTTCTATCAAAGGATCCCAGCATCTCTCTCTCTCTCTCTCTGTCCCTCTTTCTCTCTCAAAGGAGCATAGCATCTCTCTCTCTCTCCAAGAATTCTAGAATATCTCTCTTGTGCTCTCTCTCTGTTTAAGAAGTCTAGTTTCTCTCTCTCTCAAAGGAGCATAGCAACTCTCTGTCTCTCTATCTCTCCACTTTCTCTCAAAGGAGCCTAGAATCTCTCTCTCATTCTCAAAGGAGACTAGAATCCCTCTCTCTATCTATCTCTCTCTCTAAGGAGCCTAGCATGTACCTCTCTCACTCTCTCGTTCACAGGAGCCTAGCATTTCTCTCTTTCCTCTCTCCCTCAGTCTCCCTCAAAGGAGAATAGCATCTCTCTCTCTGTCTCCTTCTTTCTCTTTCTCTCAAAAAGCTTATCATGTCTCTCTCTCTAAAAGGATCCAAACAACTCTCTCTCCCTCTCTCTCTCTGCCTCTCTCTCTCTCTCTCCCTCTAAGGAGCCTAGCATGTATCTCCCTCACTCTCTCTTTCACAGGAGCCTAGCATCTCTCTCTTTCCTCTATCCCTCAGTCTCTATCAATGGAACCTAGCATCTCTCTCTCTGTCTATTTCTTTCTCTTTCTCTCAAAAGGCTTAGCATATCTCTCTCTCTAAAAGGACCCAAACATCTCTCTCCATCTCTCTCTCTTTCTCTCTCTCACTCTCTCCCTCTCTCTCTCCAAGGAGAATATATTCTCTCCCTCACTCTATCTCTCTCACAAAGGGCCTAGGATCCCTCTCTCTCTCTGTCTGTCTCTCTCTCTGTCGAAGGAGCCTACCATCTCCATCTCTCTGTATATCTCTCTTTCGCTCAAAGGAGCCTAGAATCTCTCACTCTCCCTCCCTCTCTCTGTCTCAAATGAGCCTAGCATCTCCCTCTATCTCTGTCTCTCTCAGTCTCTTTCTCTCTCTCAAAGAATCCTAGAATATATCTCTCTGTCTCATTCAAAGGATTCTAGCATCACTCTCTTTCTCTCTCTAAGAATCCTAGCATCACTCACTCTCTCTTCAAAGGAGCCTATCATCCCTCCCTCTCTGACAAAATAGCCGAGCAACTCTCTCTCTCTTTCTCTCAAAGGAGACTACCATCTCTCTTTCTCAAAGGAGCTAAGCATCTCTCTCTCTGTCTCTCTCTCTCATACCTAGGAGCATATATTCTCTCTCTCTCCCTCTCTCTCTCAAAGGAGCCTCTGATACCTCTCTCACTGTCTCTCTTTCTCTAAAAGGAACCCAGCATCTCTCTGTCTCTCTAGCTCTCCTCTTTCTCTCAAAGGAGCCTAGCATATCTCTTTCTCTCTCAAAGGAGCCTAGTATCTCTCTCTCTCTCAGAAAGGAGCCTCAGAGCTCTCTCGCTGTCTCTCTCAAATGAGACAAGCATCTATCTATCTCTCTCTCTCAAAGGAATCTAGCATCTCTCTCTATCTCTTTCTCTCTCTAAGAACCTTAGAAACTCTCTCTCTCACTCAAATTAGCCCAGCATATCTTTGTCTCTCTATCTATCTCTATTTCTCTCATAGGAGTCTAGAATCTTTACGTCTCCGTCTCTCTCTCTCTCAAAGGTGCCTCGAGGCACTCTCTCTCTCTCCCTCTCTCTCTCTCTCTCTCCCTCCCTCTCCGAGGAGAAAATCGTCTATATTTCTCTCTCTCTCAATCGAACCTAGGATCCCTATCTCTCTGTCCTCTCTCTCTTAAAGTAGAATAGCATACAACTCTCTTTGTGTCTCTCCGCTTTCTATCAAAGGATCCCAGCATCTCTCTCTCTCTCTCTGTGTCCCTCTTTCTCTCTCAAAGGAGCATAGCATCTCTCTCTCTCCAAGAATTCTAGCATATCTCTCTTGAACTCTCTCTCTGTTTAAGAAGTCTAGTTTATCTCTCTCTCAAAGGAGCATAGCAACTCTCTGTCTCTCTATCTCTCCACTTTCTCTCAAAGGAGCCTAGAATCTCTCACTCATTCTCAAAGGAGACTAGAATCCCTCTCTCTATCGATCTCTCTCTCTAAGGAGCCTAGCATGTATCTCTCTCACTCTCTCGTTCACAGGAGCCTAGCATTTCTCTCTTTTCTCTCTCCCTCAGTCTCCCTCATAGGAGCCTAGCATCTCTCTCTGGGTCTCCTTCTTTCTCTTTCTCTCAAAATGCTTATCATATGTCTCTCTCTAAAAGGACCCAAACAACTCTTTCTCCCTCTCTCTCTCTGTCCCTCTCTCTCTCTCTCTCTCTCTCTCTCTCTCTATGGAGCCTAGCATGTATCTCCCTCACTCTCTCTTTCACAGGAGCCTAGCATCTCTCTCTTTCCTCTCTCCCTCAGTCTCTCTCAATGGAACCTAGCATCTCTCTCTCTGTCTATTTCTTTCTCTTTCTCTCAAAAGGCTTAGCATATCTCTCTCTCTAAAAGGACCCAAACATCTATCTCCATCTCTCTCTCTTTCTCTCTCTCACTCTCTCCCTCTCTCTCTCCAAGGAGAATACTTTCTCTCCCTCACTCTCTCTCTCTCAAAGGGCCTAGGATCCCTCTCTCTCTCTCTGTCTGTCTCTCTCTCCGTCGAAGGAGCCTACCATCTCCATCTCTCTGTATATCCCTCTTTCGCTCAAAGGAGCCTAGAATCTCTCACTCTCCCTCCCTCTCTCTGTCTCAAATGAGCCTAGCATCTCTCTCTATCTCTGTCTCTCTCAGTCTCTTTCTCTCTCTCAAAGAATCCTAGAATATATCTCTCTGTCTCATTCAAAGGATCCTAGCATCTCTCTCTTTCTCTCTCTAAGAATCCTAGCATCACTCACTCTCTCTTCAAAGGAGCCTATCATCCCTCCCTCTCTGACAAAATAGCCGAGCAACTCTCTCTCTCTTTCTCTCAAAGGAGACTACCATCTCTCTTTCTCAAAGGAGCTAAGCATCTCTCTCTCTGTCTCTCTCTCTCATACCTAGGAGCATATATTCTCTCTCTCTCCCTCTCTCTATCAAAGGAGCCTCTGATCCCTCTCTCAATGTCTCTCTTTCTCTAAAAGGAATCCAGCATCTCTCTGTCTCTCTAGCTCTCCTCTTTCTCTCAAAGGAGCCTAGCATATCTCTTTCTCTCTCAAAGGAGCCTAGTATCTCTCTCTCTCTCAGAAAGGAGCCTCAGAGCTCTCTCGCTGTCTCTCTCAAAGGAGACAAACATCTATCTATCTCTCTCTCTCAATGGAATCTAGCATCTCTCTCTATCTCTGTCACTCTCTAAGAACCTTAGAAACTCTCTCTCTCACTCAAAGGAGCCCAGCATATCTTTGTCTCTCTATCTATCTCTATTTCTCTCATAGGAGTCTAGAATCTTTACGTCTCCGTCTCTCTCTATCAAAGGAGCCTCGCGGCACTCTCTCTCTCTCCCTCTCTCTCTCTCTCCCTCTCTCTCCGAGGAGAAAATCGTCTATATTTCTCTCTCTCAATCGAACCTAGGTTCCCTATCACTCTGTCCTCTCTCTCTTAAAGTAGAATAGCATACAACTCTCTTTGTGTCTCTCCGCTTTCTATCAAAGGATCCCAGCATCTCTCTCTCTCTCTCTCTGTCCCTCTTTCTCTCTCAAAGGAGCATAGCATCTCTCTCTCTCTCCAAGAATTCTAGAATATCTCTCTTGTGCTCTCTCTCTGTTTAAGAAGTCTAGTTTCTCTCTCTCTCAAAGGAGCATAGCAACTCTCTGTCTCTCTATCTCTCCACTTTCTCTCAAAGGAGCCTAGAATCTCTCTCTCATTCTCAAAGGAGACTAGAATCCCTCTCTCTATCTATCTCTCTCTCTAAGGAGCCTAGCATGTACCTCTCTCACTCTCTCGTTCACAGGAGCCTAGCATTTCTCTCTTTCCTCTCTCCCTCAGTCTCCCTCAAAGGAGAATAGCATCTCTCTCTCTGTCTCCTTCTTTCTCTTTCTCTCAAAAAGCTTATCATGTCTCTCTCTCTAAAAGGATCCAAACAACTCTCTCTCCCTCTCTCTCTCTGCCTCTCTCTCTCTCTCTCCCTCTAAGGAGCCTAGCATGTATCTCCCTCACTCTCTCTTTCACAGGAGCCTAGCATCTCTCTCTTTCCTCTATCCCTCAGTCTCTATCAATGGAACCTAGCATCTCTCTCTCTGTCTATTTCTTTCTCTTTCTCTCAAAAGGCTTAGCATATCTCTCTCTCTAAAAGGACCCAAACATCTCTCTCCATCTCTCTCTCTTTCTCTCTCTCACTCTCTCCCTCTCTCTCTCCAAGGAGAATATATTCTCTCCCTCACTCTATCTCTCTCACAAAGGGCCTAGGATCCCTCTCTCTCTCTGTCTGTCTCTCTCTCTGTCGAAGGAGCCTACCATCTCCATCTCTCTGTATATCTCTCTTTCGCTCAAAGGAGCCTAGAATCTCTCACTCTCCCTCCCTCTCTCTGTCTCAAATGAGCCTAGCATCTCCCTCTATCTCTGTCTCTCTCAGTCTCTTTCTCTCTCTCAAAGAATCCTAGAATATATCTCTCTGTCTCATTCAAAGGATTCTAGCATCACTCTCTTTCTCTCTCTAAGAATCCTAGCATCACTCACTCTCTCTTCAAAGGAGCCTATCATCCCTCCCTCTCTGACAAAATAGCCGAGCAACTCTCTCTCTCTTTCTCTCAAAGGAGACTACCATCTCTCTTTCTCAAAGGAGCTAAGCATCTCTCTCTCTGTCTCTCTCTCTCATACCTAGGAGCATATATTCTCTCTCTCTCCCTCTCTCTCTCAAAGGAGCCTCTGATACCTCTCTCACTGTCTCTCTTTCTCTAAAAGGAACCCAGCATCTCTCTGTCTCTCTAGCTCTCCTCTTTCTCTCAAAGGAGCCTAGCATATCTCTTTCTCTCTCAAAGGAGCCTAGTATCTCTCTCTCTCTCAGAAAGGAGCCTCAGAGCTCTCTCGCTGTCTCTCTCAAATGAGACAAGCATCTATCTATCTCTCTCTCTCAAAGGAATCTAGCATCTCTCTCTATCTCTTTCTCTCTCTAAGAACCTTAGAAACTCTCTCTCTCACTCAAATTAGCCCAGCATATCTTTGTCTCTCTATCTATCTCTATTTCTCTCATAGGAGTCTAGAATCTTTACGTCTCCGTCTCTCTCTCTCTCAAAGGTGCCTCGAGGCACTCTCTCTCTCTCCCTCTCTCTCTCTCTCTCTCCCTCCCTCTCCGAGGAGAAAATCGTCTATATTTCTCTCTCTCTCAATCGAACCTAGGATCCCTATCTCTCTGTCCTCTCTCTCTTAAAGTAGAATAGCATACAACTCTCTTTGTGTCTCTCCGCTTTCTATCAAAGGATCCCAGCATCTCTCTCTCTCTCTCTGTGTCCCTCTTTCTCTCTCAAAGGAGCATAGCATCTCTCTCTCTCCAAGAATTCTAGCATATCTCTCTTGAACTCTCTCTCTGTTTAAGAAGTCTAGTTTATCTCTCTCTCAAAGGAGCATAGCAACTCTCTGTCTCTCTATCTCTCCACTTTCTCTCAAAGGAGCCTAGAATCTCTCACTCATTCTCAAAGGAGACTAGAATCCCTCTCTCTATCGATCTCTCTCTCTAAGGAGCCTAGCATGTATCTCTCTCACTCTCTCGTTCACAGGAGCCTAGCATTTCTCTCTTTTCTCTCTCCCTCAGTCTCCCTCATAGGAGCCTAGCATCTCTCTCTGGGTCTCCTTCTTTCTCTTTCTCTCAAAATGCTTATCATATGTCTCTCTCTAAAAGGACCCAAACAACTCTTTCTCCCTCTCTCTCTCTGTCCCTCTCTCTCTCTCTCTCTCTCTCTCTCTCTCTATGGAGCCTAGCATGTATCTCCCTCACTCTCTCTTTCACAGGAGCCTAGCATCTCTCTCTTTCCTCTCTCCCTCAGTCTCTCTCAATGGAACCTAGCATCTCTCTCTCTGTCTATTTCTTTCTCTTTCTCTCAAAAGGCTTAGCATATCTCTCTCTCTAAAAGGACCCAAACATCTATCTCCATCTCTCTCTCTTTCTCTCTCTCACTCTCTCCCTCTCTCTCTCCAAGGAGAATACTTTCTCTCCCTCACTCTCTCTCTCTCAAAGGGCCTAGGATCCCTCTCTCTCTCTCTGTCTGTCTCTCTCTCCGTCGAAGGAGCCTACCATCTCCATCTCTCTGTATATCCCTCTTTCGCTCAAAGGAGCCTAGAATCTCTCACTCTCCCTCCCTCTCTCTGTCTCAAATGAGCCTAGCATCTCTCTCTATCTCTGTCTCTCTCAGTCTCTTTCTCTCTCTCAAAGAATCCTAGAATATATCTCTCTGTCTCATTCAAAGGATCCTAGCATCTCTCTCTTTCTCTCTCTAAGAATCCTAGCATCACTCACTCTCTCTTCAAAGGAGCCTATCATCCCTCCCTCTCTGACAAAATAGCCGAGCAACTCTCTCTCTCTTTCTCTCAAAGGAGACTACCATCTCTCTTTCTCAAAGGAGCTAAGCATCTCTCTCTCTGTCTCTCTCTCTCATACCTAGGAGCATATATTCTCTCTCTCTCCCTCTCTCTATCAAAGGAGCCTCTGATCCCTCTCTCAATGTCTCTCTTTCTCTAAAAGGAATCCAGCATCTCTCTGTCTCTCTAGCTCTCCTCTTTCTCTCAAAGGAGCCTAGCATATCTCTTTCTCTCTCAAAGGAGCCTAGTATCTCTCTCTCTCTCAGAAAGGAGCCTCAGAGCTCTCTCGCTGTCTCTCTCAAAGGAGACAAACATCTATCTATCTCTCTCTCTCAATGGAATCTAGCATCTCTCTCTATCTCTGTCACTCTCTAAGAACCTTAGAAACTCTCTCTCTCACTCAAAGGAGCCCAGCATATCTTTGTCTCTCTATCTATCTCTATTTCTCTCATAGGAGTCTAGAATCTTTACGTCTCCGTCTCTCTCTATCAAAGGAGCCTCGCGGCACTCTCTCTCTCTCCCTCTCTCTCTCTCTCCCTCTCTCTCCGAGGAGAAAATCGTCTATATTTCTCTCTCTCAATCGAACCTAGGTTCCCTATCACTCTGTCCTCTCTCTCTTAAAGTAGAATAGCATACAACTCTCTTTGTGTCTCTCCGCTTTCTATCAAAGGATCCCAGCATCTCTCTCTCTCTCTCTCTCTGTCCCTCTTTCTCTCTCAAAGGAGCATAGCATCTCTCTCTCTCTCCAAGAATTCTAGAATATCTCTCTTGTGCTCTCTCTCTGTTTAAGAAGTCTAGTTTCTCTCTCTCTCAAAGGAGCATAGCAACTCTCTGTCTCTCTATCTCTCCACTTTCTCTCAAAGGAGCCTAGAATCTCTCTCTCATTCTCAAAGGAGACTAGAATCCCTCTCTCTATCTATCTCTCTCTCTAAGGAGCCTAGCATGTACCTCTCTCACTCTCTCGTTCACAGGAGCCTAGCATTTCTCTCTTTCCTCTCTCCCTCAGTCTCCCTCAAAGGAGAATAGCATCTCTCTCTCTGTCTCCTTCTTTCTCTTTCTCTCAAAAAGCTTATCATGTCTCTCTCTCTAAAAGGATCCAAACAACTCTCTCTCCCTCTCTCTCTCTGCCTCTCTCTCTCTCTCTCCCTCTAAGGAGCCTAGCATGTATCTCCCTCACTCTCTCTTTCACAGGAGCCTAGCATCTCTCTCTTTCCTCTATCCCTCAGTCTCTATCAATGGAACCTAGCATCTCTCTCTCTGTCTATTTCTTTCTCTTTCTCTCAAAAGGCTTAGCATATCTCTCTCTCTAAAAGGACCCAAACATCTCTCTCCATCTCTCTCTCTTTCTCTCTCTCACTCTCTCCCTCTCTCTCTCCAAGGAGAATATATTCTCTCCCTCACTCTATCTCTCTCACAAAGGGCCTAGGATCCCTCTCTCTCTCTGTCTGTCTCTCTCTCTGTCGAAGGAGCCTACCATCTCCATCTCTCTGTATATCTCTCTTTCGCTCAAAGGAGCCTAGAATCTCTCACTCTCCCTCCCTCTCTCTGTCTCAAATGAGCCTAGCATCTCCCTCTATCTCTGTCTCTCTCAGTCTCTTTCTCTCTCTCAAAGAATCCTAGAATATATCTCTCTGTCTCATTCAAAGGATTCTAGCATCACTCTCTTTCTCTCTCTAAGAATCCTAGCATCACTCACTCTCTCTTCAAAGGAGCCTATCATCCCTCCCTCTCTGACAAAATAGCCGAGCAACTCTCTCTCTCTTTCTCTCAAAGGAGACTACCATCTCTCTTTCTCAAAGGAGCTAAGCATCTCTCTCTCTGTCTCTCTCTCTCATACCTAGGAGCATATATTCTCTCTCTCTCCCTCTCTCTCTCAAAGGAGCCTCTGATACCTCTCTCACTGTCTCTCTTTCTCTAAAAGGAACCCAGCATCTCTCTGTCTCTCTAGCTCTCCTCTTTCTCTCAAAGGAGCCTAGCATATCTCTTTCTCTCTCAAAGGAGCCTAGTATCTCTCTCTCTCTCAGAAAGGAGCCTCAGAGCTCTCTCGCTGTCTCTCTCAAATGAGACAAGCATCTATCTATCTCTCTCTCTCAAAGGAATCTAGCATCTCTCTCTATCTCTTTCTCTCTCTAAGAACCTTAGAAACTCTCTCTCTCACTCAAATTAGCCCAGCATATCTTTGTCTCTCTATCTATCTCTATTTCTCTCATAGGAGTCTAGAATCTTTACGTCTCCGTCTCTCTCTCTCTCAAAGGTGCCTCGAGGCACTCTCTCTCTCTCCCTCTCTCTCTCTCTCTCTCCCTCCCTCTCCGAGGAGAAAATCGTCTATATTTCTCTCTCTCTCAATCGAACCTAGGATCCCTATCTCTCTGTCCTCTCTCTCTTAAAGTAGAATAGCATACAACTCTCTTTGTGTCTCTCCGCTTTCTATCAAAGGATCCCAGCATCTCTCTCTCTCTCTCTGTGTCCCTCTTTCTCTCTCAAAGGAGCATAGCATCTCTCTCTCTCCAAGAATTCTAGCATATCTCTCTTGAACTCTCTCTCTGTTTAAGAAGTCTAGTTTATCTCTCTCTCAAAGGAGCATAGCAACTCTCTGTCTCTCTATCTCTCCACTTTCTCTCAAAGGAGCCTAGAATCTCTCACTCATTCTCAAAGGAGACTAGAATCCCTCTCTCTATCTATCTCTCTCTCTAAGGAGCCTAGCATGTATCTCTCTCACTCTCTCGTTCACAGGAGCCTAGCATTTCTCTCTTTTCTCTCTCCCTCAGTCTCCCTCATAGGAGCCTAGCATCTCTCTCTGGGTCTCCTTCTTTCTCTTTCTCTCAAAATGCTTATCATATGTCTCTCTCTAAAAGGACCCAAACAACTCTTTCTCCCTCTCTCTCTCTGTCCCTCTCTCTCTCTCTCTCTCTCTCTCTCTATGGAGCCTAGCATGTATCTCCCTCACTCTCTCTTTCACAGGAGCCTAGCATCTCTCTCTTTCCTCTCTCCCTCAGTCTCTCTCAATGGAACCTAGCATCTCTCTCTCTGTCTATTTCTTTCTCTTTCTCTCAAAAGGCTTAGCATATCTCTCTCTCTAAAAGGACCCAAACATCTCTCTCCATCTCTCTCTCTTTCTCTCTCTCACTCTCTCCCTCTCTCTCTCCAAGGAGAATACTTTCTCTCCCTCACTCTCTCTCTCTCAAAGGGCCTAGGATCCCTCTCTCTCTCTCTGTCTGTCTCTCTCTCCGTCGAAGGAGCCTACCATCTCCATCTCTCTGTATATCTCTCTTTCGCTCAAAGGAGCCTAGAATCTCTCACTCTCCCTCCCTCTCTCTGTCTCAAATGAGCCTAGCATCTCTCTCTATCTCTGTCTCTCTCAGTCTCTTTCTCTCTCTCAAAGAATCCTAGAATATATCTCTCTGTCTCATTCAAAGGATTCTAGCATCTCTCTCTTTCTCTCTCTAAGAATCCTAGCATCACTCACTCTCTCTTCAAAGGAGCCTATCATCCCTCCCTCTCTGACAAAATAAGCGAGCAACTCTCTCTCTCTTTCTCTCAAAGGAGACTACCATCTCTCTTTCTCAAAGGAGCTAAGCATCTCTCTCTCTGTCTCTCTCTCTCATACCTAGGAGCATATATTCCCTCTCTCTCCCTCTCTCTCTCAAAGGAGCCTCTGATCCCTCTCTCACTGTCTCTCTTTCTCTAAAAGGAACCCAGCATCTCTCTGTCTCTCTAGCTCTCCTCTTTCTCTCAAAGGAGCCTAGCATATCTCTTTCTCTCTCAAAGGAGCCTAGTATCTCTCTCTCTCTCAGAAAGGAGCCTCAGAGCTCTCTCGCTGTCTCTCTCAAAGGAGACAAGCATCTATCTATCTATCTCTCTCTCAAAGTAATCTAGCGTCTCTCTCTATCTCTGTCTCTCTCTAAGAACTTTAGAAACTCTCTCTCTCACTCAAAGGAGCCCAGCATATCTTTGTCTCTCTATCTATCTCTATTTCTCTCATAGGAGTCTAGAATCTTTACGTCTCCGTCTCTCTCTCTCAAAGGTGCCTCGCGGCACTCTCTCTCTCTCCCTCTCTCTCTCTCTCTCTCCCTCCCTCTCCGAGGAGAAAATCGTCTATATTTCTCTCTCTCTCAATCGAACCTAGGATCCCTATCTCTCTGTCCTCTCTCTCTTAAAGTAGAATAGCATACAACTCTCTTTGTGTCTCTCCGCTTTCTATCAAAGGATCCCAGCATCTCTCTCTCTGTCTGTGTGTCCCTCTTTCTCTCTCAAAGGAGCATAGCATCTCTCTCTCTCTCCAAGAATTCTAGAATATCTCTCTTGTGCTCTCTCTCTGTTTAAGAAGTCTAGTTTAACTCTCTCTCAAAGGAGCATAGCAACTCTCTGTCTCTCTATCTCTCCACTTTCTCTCAAAGGAGCCTAGAATCTCTCACTCGTTCTCAAAGGAGACTAGAATCCCTCTATCTATCTATCTCTCTCTCTAAGGAGCCTAGCATGTATCTCTCTCACTCTCTCGTTCACAGGAGCCTAGCATTTCTCTCTTTTCTCTCTCCCTCAGTCTCCCTCAAAGGAGCCTAGCATCTCTCTCTGGGTCTCCTTCTTTCTCTTTCTCTCAAAATGCTTATCATATCTCTCTCTCTAAAAGGACCCAAACAACTCTTTCTCCCTCTCTCTCTCTGCCTCTCTCTCTCTCTCTCTCTCTCTCTCTCTTTCTCTCTCTCTCTCTCTATGGAGCCTAGCATGTATCTCCCTCACCTCTCTTTCACAGGAGCCTAGCATCTCTCTCTTTCCTCTTTCCCTCAGTCTCTCTCAATGGAACCTAGCATCTCTCTCTCTGTCTATTTCTTTCTCTTTCTCTCAAAAGGCTTAGCATATCTCTCTCTCTAAAAGGACCCAAACATCTCTCTCCATCTCTCTCTCTTTCTCTCTCTCACTCTCTCCCTCTCTCTCTCCAAGGAGAATATATTCTCTCCCTCCCTCTCTCTCTCTCTCTCTCAAAGGGCCTAGGATCCCTCTCTCTCTCTGTCTGTCTCTCTCTCCGTCGAAGGAGCCTACCATCTCCATCTCTCTGTATATCTCTCTTTCGCTCAAAGGAGCCTAGAATCTCTCACTCTCCCTCCCTCTCTCTGTCTCAAATGAGCCAAGCATCTCTCTCTATATCTGTCTCTCTCAGTCTCTTTCTCTCTCTCAAAGAATCCTAGAATATATCTCTCTGTCTCATTCAAGGCATTCTAGCATCTCTCTCTTTCTCTCTCTAAGAATCCTAGCATCACTCACTCTCTCTTCAAAGGAGCCTATCATCCCTCCCTCTCTGACAAAATAGCCGAGCAACTCTCTCTCTCTTTCTCTCAAAGGAGACTACCATCTCTCTTTCTCAAAGGAGCTAAGCATCTCTCTCTCTGTCTCTCTCTCTCATACCTAGGAGCATATATTCCCTCTCTCTCCCTCTCTCTCTCAAAGGAGCCTCTGATCCCTCTCTCACTGTCTCTCTTTCTCTAAAAGGAACCCAGCATCTCTCTGTCTCTCTAGCTCTCCTCTTTCTCTCAAAGGAGCCTAGCATATCTCTTTCTCTCTCAAAGGAGCCTAGTATCTCTCTCTCTCTCAGAAATGAGCCTCAGAGCTCTCTCGCTGTCTCTCTCAAAGGAGACAAGCATCTATCTATCTATCTCTCTCTCAAAGGAATCTAGCATCTCTCTCTATCTCTGTCTCTCTCTGAGAACTTTAGAAACTCTCTCACTCAAAGGAGCCCAGCATATCTTTGTCTCTCTATCTATCTCTATTTCTCTCATAGGAGTCTAGAATCTTTACGTCTCCGTCTCTCTCTCTCAAAGGTGCCTCGCGGCACTCTCTCTCTCTCCCTCTCTCTCTCTCTCTCTCCCTCCCTCTCCGAGGAGAAAATCGTCTATATTTCTCTCTCTCTCAATCGAACCTAGTATCCCTATCTCTCTGTCCTCTCTCTCTTAAAGTAGAATAGCATACAACTCTCTTTGTGTCTCTCCGCTTTCTATCAAAGGATCCCAGCATCTCTCTCTCTCTCTCTCTGTGTCCCTCTTTCTCTCTCAAAGGAGCATAGCATCTCTCTCTCTCTCCAAGAATTCTAGAATATCTCTCTTGTGCTCTCTCTCTGTTTAAGAAGTCTAGTTTCTCTCTCTCTCAAAGGAGCATAGCAACTCTCTGTCTCTCTATCTCTCCACTTTCTCTCAAAGGAGCCTAGAATCTCTCACTCGTTCTCAAAGGAGACTAGAATCCCTCTCTCTATCTATCTCTCTCTCTAAGGAGCCTAGCATGTATCTCTCTCACTCTCTCGTTCACAGGAGCCTAGCATTTCTCTCTTTTCTCTCTCCCTCAGTCACCCTCAAAGGAGCCTAGCATCTCTGTCTGGGTCTCCTTCTTTCTCTTTCTCTCAAAATGCTTATCATATGTCTCTCTCTAAAAGGACCCAAACAACTCTTTCTCCCTCTCTCTCTCTGTCCCTCTCTCTCTCTCTCTCTCTCTCTCTCTCTCTCTCTATGGAGCCTAGCATGTATCTCCCTCACTCTCTCTTTCACAGGAGCCTAGCATCTCTCTCTTTCCTCTCTCCCTCAGTCTCTCTCAATGGAACCTAGCATCTCTCTCTCTGTCTATTTCTTTCTCTTTCTCTCAAAAGGCTTAGCATATCTCTCAATCTAAAAGGACCCAAACATCTCTCTCCATCTCTCTCTCTTTCTCTCTCTCACTCTCTCCCTCTCTCTCTCCAAGGAGAATACATTCTCTCTCTCACTCTCTCTCTCTCTCAAAGGGCCTAGGATCCCTCTCTCTCTCTCTGTCTGTCTCTCTCTCCGTCGAAGGAGCCTACCATCTCCATTTCTCTGTATATCTCTCTTTCGCTCAAGGAGCCTAGAATCTCTCACTCTCCCTCCCTCTCTCTGTCTCCAATGAGCCTAGCATCTCTCTCTATCTCTGTCTCTCTCAGTCTCTTTCTCTCTCTCAAAGAATCCTAGAATATATCTCTCTGTCTCATTCAAAGGATTCTAGCATCTCTCTCTTTCTCTCTCTAAGAATCCTAGCATCACTCACTCTCTCTTCAAAGGAGCCTATCATCCCTCCCTCTCTGACAAAATAACCGAGCAACTCTCTCTCTCTTTCTCTCGAAGGAGACTACCATCTCTCTTTTCCTTTCAAAGGAGCTAAGCATCTCTCTCTCTGTCTCTCTCTCTCATACCTAGGAGCATATATTCCCTCTCTCTCCCTCTCTCTCTCAAAGGAGCCTCTGATCCCTCTCTCACTGTCTCTCTTTCTCTAAAAGGAACCCAGCATCTCTCTGTCTCTCTAGCTCTCCTCTTTCTCTCAAAGGAGCCTAGCATATCTCTTTCTCTCTCAAAGGAGCCTAGTATCTCTCTCTCTCTCAGAAAGGAGCCTCAGAGCTCTCTCGCTGTCTCTCTCAAAGGAGACAAGCATCTATCTATCTATCTCTCTCTCAAAGGAATCTAGCGTCTCTCTCTATCTCTGTCTCTCTCTAAGAACTTTAGAAACTCTCTCTCTCACTCAAAGGAGCCCAGCATATCTTTGTCTCTCTATCTATCTCTATTTCTCTCATAGGAGTCTAGGAATCTTTACGTCTCCGTCTCTCTCTCTCAAAGGTGCCTCGCGGCACCTCTCTCTCTCTCTCCTCTCTCTCTCTCTCTCTCTCCCTCCTCTCCGAGGAGAAAATCGTCTATATTTCTCTCTCTCTCAATCGAACCTAGGATCCCTATCTCTCTGTCCTCTCTCTCTTAAAGTAGAATAGCATACAACTCTCTTTGTGTCTCTCCGCTTTCTATCAAAGGATCCCAGCATCTCTCTCTCTCTCTCTGTGTCCCTCTTTCTCTCTCAAAGGAGCATAGCATCTCTCTCTCTCTCCAAGAATTCTAGAATATCTCTCTTGTGCCTCTCTCTCTGTTTAAAAGTCTAGTTTCTCTCTCTCTCAAAGGAGCATAGCAACTCTCTGTCTCTCTATCTCTCCACTTTCTCTCAAAGGAGCCTAGAATCTCTCACTCGTTCTCAAAGGAGACTAGAATCCCTCTCTCTATCTATCTCTCTCTCTAAGGAGCCTAGCATGTATCTCTCTCACTCTCTCGTTCACAGGAGCCTAGCATTTCCCTCTTTTCTCTCTCCCTCAGTCACCCTCAAAGGAGCCTAGCATCTCTCTCTGGGTCTCCTTCTTTCTCTTTCTCTCAAAATGCTTATCATATGTCTCTCTCTAAAAGGACCCAAACAACTCTTTCTCCCTCTCTCTCTCTGTCCCTCTCTCTCTGTCCCTCTCTCTCTCTCTCTCTCTCTCTCTCTCTCTCTCTCTCTCTCTCTCTCTCTCTCTCTCTCTATGGAGCCTAGCATATATCTCCCTCACTCTCTCTTTCACAGCAGAGCCTAGCATCTCTCTCTTTCCTCTCTCCCTCAGTCTCTCTCAATGGAACCTAGCATCTCTCTCTCTGTCTATTTCTTTCTCTTTCTCTCAAAAGGCTTAGCATATCTCTCTCTCTAAAAGGACCCAAACATCTCTCTCCATCTCTCTCTCTTTCTCTCTCTCACTCTCTCCCTCTCTCTCTCCAAGGAGAATACTTTCTCTCCCTCACTCTCTCTCTCTCTCAAAGGGCCTAGGATCCCTCTCTCTCTCTCTGTCTGTCTCTCTCTCCGTCGAAGGAGCCTACCATCTCCATCTCTCTGTATATCTCTCTTTCGCTCAAGGAGCCTAGAATCTCTCACTCTCCCTCCCTCTCTCTGTCTCAAATGAGCCTAGCATCTCTCTCTATCTCTGTCTCTCTCAGTCTCTTTCTCTCTCTCAAAGAATCCTAGAATATATCTCTCTGTCTCATTCAAAGGATTTCTAGCATCTCTCTCTTTCTCTCTCTAAGAATCCTAGCATCACTCACTCTCTCTTCAAAGGAGCCTATCATCCCTCCCTCTCTGACAAAATAGCCGAGCAACTCTCTCTCTCTTTCTCTCAAAGGAGACTACCATCTCTCTTTCTCAAAGGAGCTAAGCATCTCTCTCTCTGTCTCTCTCTCTCATACCTAGGAGCATATATTCCCTCTCTCTCCCTCTCTCTCTCAAAGGAGCCTCTGATCCCTCTCTCACTGTCTCTCTTTCTCTAAAAGGAACCCAGCATCTCTCTGTCTCTCTAGCTCTCCTCTTTCTCTCAAAGGAGCCTAGCATATCTCTTTCTCTCTCAAAGGAGCCTAGTATCTCTCTCTCTCTCAGAAAGGAGCCTCAGAGCTCTCTCGCTGTCTCTCTCAAAGGAGACAAGCATCTATCTATCTATCTCTCTCTCAAAGGAATCTAGCATCTCTCTCTATCTCTGTCTCTCTCTAAGAACTTTAGAAACTCTCTCTCTCACTCAAAGGAGCCCAGCATATCTTTGTCTCTCTATCTATCTCTATTTCTCTCATAGGAGTCTAGAATCTTTACGTCTCCGTCTCTCTCTCTCAAAGGTGCCTCGCGGCACTCTCTCTCTCTCCCTCTCTCTCTCTCTCTCTCCCTCCCTCTCCGAGGAGAAAATCGTCTATATTTCTCTCTCTCTCAATCGAACCTAGGATCCCTATCTCTCTGTCCTCTCTCTCTTAAAGTAGAATAGCATACAACTCTCTTTGTGTCTCTCCGCTTTCTATCAAAGGATCCCAGCATCTCTCTCTCTCTCTCTGTGTCCCTCTTTCTCTCTCAAAGGAGCATAGCATCTCTCTCTCTCCAAGAATTCTAGCATATCTCTCTTGCACTCTCTCTCTGTTTAAGAAGTCTAGTTTAACTCTCTCTCAAAGGAGCATAGCAACTCTCTGTCTCTCTATCTCCCCACTTTCTCTCAAAGGAGCCTAGAATCTCTCTCTCATTCTCAAAGGAGACTAGAATCCCTCTATCTATCTCTCTCTCTAAGGAGCCTAGCATGTATCTCTCTCACTCTCTCGTTCACAGGAGCCTAGCATTTCTCTCTTTTCTCTCTCCCTCAGTCTCCCTCAAAGGAGCCTAGCATCTCTCTCTGGGTCTCCTTCTTTCTCTTTCTCTCAAAATGCTTATCATATCTCTCTCTCTAAAAGGACCCAAACAACTCTTTCTCCCTCTCTCTCTCTGCCTCTCTCTCTCTCTCTCTCTCTCTCTCTCTCTTTCTCTCTCTCTCTCTCTATGGAGCCTAGCATGTATCTCCCTCACCTCTCTTTCACAGGAGCCTAGCATCTCTCTCTTTCCTCTTTCCCTCAGTCTCTCTCAATGGAACCTAGCATCTCTCTCTCTGTCTATTTCTTTCTCTTTCTCTCAAAAGGCTTAGCATATCTCTCTCTCTAAAAGGACCCAAACATCTCTCTCCATCTCTCTCTCTTTCTCTCTCTCACTCTCTCCCTCTCTCTCTCCAAGGAGAATATATTCTCTCCCTCACTCTCTCTCTCTCTCTCTCAAAGGGCCTAGGATCCCTCTCTCTCTCTGTCTGTCTCTCTCTCCGTCGAAGGAGCCTACCATCTCCATCTCTCTGTATATCTCTCTTTCGCTCAAAGGAGCCTAGAATCTCTCACTCTCCCTCCCTCTCTCTGTCTCAAATGAGCCAAGCATCTCTCTCTATATCTGTCTCTCTCAGTCTCTTTCTCTCTCTCAAGAATCCTAGAATATATCTCTCTGTCTCATTCAAGGCATTCTAGCATCTCTTTCTTTCTCTCTCTAAGAATCCTAGCATCACTCACTCTCTCTTCAAAGGAGCCTATCATCCCTCCCTCTCTGACAAAATAGCCGAGCAACTCTCTCTCTCTTTCTCTCAAAGGAGACTACCATCTCTCTTTCTCAAAGGAGCTAAGCATCTCTCTCTCTGTCTCTCTCTCTCATACCTAGGAGCATATATTCCCTCTCTCTCCCTCTCTCTCTCAAAGGAGCCTCTGATCCCTTTCTCACTGTCTCTCTTTCTCTAAAAGGAACCAGCATCTCTCTGTCTCTCTAGCTCT